>NC_053392.1:387553392-387898869 GCF_905171765.1 Bufo bufo | reverse complement strand
TTGGCGGCGAGTGTTCTGATTTTGCCCACTGCTCCCTCTTTTGCTACGCTGTTGGCTCGGTCTCACCACTGCCTCTTCCTCTGAACTGTGAAAGTCAGTGGCACGACCTTCATTCCATGTGGGGTTTAGGACCTCATCGTCCCCTGCATCGTCTTCCACCCAGTCTTGATCCCTGACCTCCTGTTCAGTATGCGCACTGCAGAAAGACGCAGCAGTTGGCACCTGTGTTTCATCATCATCAGAGATGTGCTGAGGTGGTATTCCCATGTCCTCATCATCAGGAAACATAAGTGGTTGTGCGTTAGTGCATTCTATCTCTTCCACCCCTGGGGAAGGGCTAGGTGGATGCCCTTGGGAAACCCTGGCAGCAGAGTCTTCAAACAGCATAAGAGACTGCTGCATAACTTGAGGCTCAGACAGTTTCCCTGATATGCATGGGGGTGATGTGACAGACTGATGGGCTTGGTTTTCATGCGCCATCTGTGCGCTTTCTGCAGAAGACTGGGTGGGAGATAATGTGAACGTGCTGGATGCACTGTCGGCCACCCAATTGACTAATGCCTGTACCTGCTCAGGCCTTACCATCCTTAGAACGGCATTGGGCCCCACCAAATATCCCTGTAAATTCTGGCGGCTACTGGGACCTGAGGTAGTTGGTACACTAGGACGTGTGGCTGTGGCAGAACGGCCACGTCCTCTCCCAGCACCAGAGGGTCGACTAACACCACCACGACCATATCCACGTCCGCGTCCCTTACTAGATGTTTTCCTCATTGTTACCGTTCACCACAATAAGAAAAATATTATTCGGGCCAATGTATTGAATTAAAATTCAGGCCTTTTTTTACAGACATCTAACACTGTCTGGCTATCTATTTAGGTACCGTATTACACTAATACAGGCACACTAGTAATGACAGATTTAGTTGAATATAAATGTGAGGCCTATTTTTTAGGCGCTGTGTGACAGGTATACGTTTAATCACAGAATTAGACTTGTATCTGCACTGTAGCGTGTGTGTTAAGTTTTTCAGAATGACCCTATCAGCACCTTGAATCTAATATACCCTTTTAGGGATAGATTTAAAGTAGGTCTGATACAGCAGAAACCACTAATTTTGAGAATTGCAAATTTGGGAATTGTTTTTCAACCCAGAACAAAAACTGTGCTTTTACGGTCACTAAAAATAACTTGACCAGCTAAAACAGTACTGATTTGGATGAATATAAATGTCAGGCCTATTTTTTAGGCGCTGGGTGACAGGCTCAACTTGCCCCTGATGTAGTATATGGCCAAAAAATAACCACACTATTGATGGTTAAATGCACTTGGGTGACACAGGCTCAGCCTGCACCTGATGTAGCATATGGCCAAAAAATAACCACACTATTGATGGTTAAATGCACTTGATGAAAGCTTGACCCTGATGTAGGATATAGCAAAAAATAACTACACTATTGATGGTTAAATGCACTTGGGTGACACAGGCTCAGCCTGCACCTGATGTAGCATATGGCCAAAAAATAACCACACTATTGATGGTTAAATGCACTTGATGAAAGCTTGACCCTGATGTAGGATATAGCAAAAAATAACCACACTATTGATGGTTAGATGCACTTGGTGGTAGCTTGTGCTGGCGCACCACAAGCCACAAAATGGCCGCCGATCACCCCAGAAAAAAGTGACTGAAAAACGCTCTGGGCAGCCTAAAAACACTGAGCAATTGAATAGCAGCAGTTCAATGATCCACAGCTGTAGATCGATCACTGAATGAAGTCTTTTGGAGGAGTTAATCTGCCTAATCTCGCCCTAACGTCGCAGCTGCAACCTCTCCCTACACTTGTATCAGCAGAGTGACGTGCAGCGCTACGTGACCCAAGCATATATAGAGGCTGGGTCACATGCTGCACTGGCCAATCACAGCCATGCCAATAGTAGGCATGGCTGTGATGGCCTCTTGGGGCAAGTAGTATGACGCTTGTTGATTGGCTGCTTTGCAGCCTTTCAAAAAGCACCAAGAAAGCGCCGAACACCGAACCCGGACTTTTACGAAAATGTTCGGGTCCGTGTCACGGACACCCCAAAATTTGGTACGAACCCGAACTATACAGTTCGGGTTCGCTCATCCCTACTTGTAAAATACTCTTCAGTATTCCTATAGTACAATGTACATTATCAGTGCTATACTGACATTTGCTGACACAGCCTGCTGTAGACAGTTTTGGGACCTACACTAGGCCCCAGCCTGCTTTCCCTGACATCAGAACCCCACAACCTCATTTGCGGGTTGCCAATAGGAGACAGAGGAAGTCCACTTCCTCTGTAACTGCTTATATGCAGCGGTCACCATTGCTATTACAGCCGTAGCCCTGCTCTCCACTGCACGGGAGACTCATGCAGCACTTTGACCAAAGGCCCCTTAGTGAGCGTCATAAAAAGGCGTATTGGTGGTCATTAGAGGTGAGAAAAGTTTTCAAAAATACGATTCGGACAATTCTCCAAAGTTCTTCAAGAAATTTGATTAGTTCCAAATTAAGTTTAGTTTATGACTACCTGTACGAACTCTGCAGCAGGGCAGGTTCTGTTTTTTTTCTCACCGGGCCAGTAGCTGCTCATACGCGGTGCATGCAGACTTCTGCGGCTATTTGATGAGATCACCAAACTGGTCAGTCGCAGCCAGGGCGCCATCAGTGACATCGTACCTTACGCCTTCTTTCTGGAGCATGCATTGCGTCATGTCATTGATCAAGACATCAAGGAGCAGGAGCAGGAAGATGAGAAAGTCGCAATGCTGGATGAATTCCCAGGGGGAGCTACGGTACTCCATCTGAGACAAGTCAATAACAGGAGTCCGAAGAGGAGTCAGAGGAGGATGGTGCCAGGGCGGAGGAGGAGCAAAAAGAGCATGCTTTAAACTTTTCTGGGATCCCTGGTGTTGTCCGTGGATGGGGGGAGGCGAACGAGGATGACATTATCCTAAATGATGAGCAGGAGCAGGCCAACTCCACAGCTTCCAGTTTAGTTCAAATGGTGACCTTCATGCTCCAGTGTTTGAAGAGGGCCTCCCGTATAAAAAGCACAAAGAGAAAGGACCAGTACAGGGTGGCAACGTACTTAGACCCCCCGGTACAAACACAAAATGGCGGAAATGTTACAACCATCACAGAGGGCTGTCAGAATGCAGCACTTCCAGGCCTTGCTTCGAGAAATGCTGCATTCTGCTTTTGAGGGCGCTGGCAGAGGAATTTCCACTCACAGAGAAACAGTTGCGGGTACCAATCCAACAGCGCATGGAAGAAGAGGGCGGTTTGAAGATGTGTTGGTCACTTCGAATATGAGATCATTCTCGCAGCCAACCCATCGACAGCCGTCCTCCAAGTCCAGCCTCAGGGAACGCCTAGACCGACAGGTGTCCGACTACATCGGGTTAATGGCCGATGTGGACGCTCTGAGAACTGATGAACCCCTGGACTACTGGGTGTGTAGGCTTGACCTGTGGCCAGAGCTGGCACAATTTGCCATGGAACCGTTGGCTTGCCTCTTGTCCAGTGTCCTGTCCTAAAGGATGTTCAGCGCACCAGGGGGGATCGTGACCGCTAAGCGCACTCGCCTAGCTCACAACAGTGTAGACTACATCATATTTCAAAAAATGAATGAGGCATGGATCTCGGAGGAATTCAACACATGTGACGAGTCGACTATGATTGAATGAAATTCATCATGACAGCCCACAAATATCAGCAACCACCCAGAACAAATCATGGTCCCTGTCTTCGGTAAATACAGCGGCATAAAAGGCATTTTATGTCTGTTGAATGCCTAATTTTTGAGGCGTGTACTGGCTGACAGTTAAATATTTATCATGTGACCGCCTAAAGTACCTCCAGCCACAGAATCCAAAGTTCTTTGCTGTCAGGTGAATGCCTATTGGCTAATTTTTGGGGCCTCTACTGGCCGACAGTTACAAAGTTATCCTGTGACCGCCTAATGTACCTCCAGTCACAGAATCCAAAGTTCTTTGCTGTCAGGAGAACGCCTATTGGCAAATTTTTGGGGCCTGTACTGGCCTACAGTTACATTTTTATCCTGTGACCGCCTAATGTACCTCCAGCCACAGAATCCCAAATTCTTTGCTGTCAGGTGAATGCCTAATTTTTGGAGCCTGCACTGGAAGACAGTTACATTTTTATCCTGTGACCACCTAATGTACCTCCAGCCACAGAATCCAAAGTTCTTTGCTGTCAGGTGAACGCCTATTGGCTAATTTTTGGGGCCTGCACTGGCCTACAGTTACATATTTATCCTGTGAACGCCTAATGTGCCTCCAGCCACAGAATCCAAAGTTCTTTGCTGTCAGGTGAACGCCTATTGGCTAATTTTTGGGGCCTGTACTGGCCGACAGTTACATATTTATCCAGTGAACGACTAATGTACCTCCAGCCACAGAATCAAAATGTCCCTGCTGTCAGGTGAATGCCTATTGGCTAATTTTTGGGGCCTATACTGGCCGACAGTTACATATTTATCCTGTGACTGCCTAATGTTCCTCCAGCCACAGAATCCCAAATTCTTTGCTGTCAGGTGAACGCCTATTGGCAAATTTTTGGGGCCTGTACTGGCCTACAGTTACATTTTTATCCTGTGACCGCCTAATGTACCTCCAGCCACAGAATCCCAAATTCTTTGCTGTCAGGTGAATGCCTATTGGCTAATTTTTGGGGCTTGTACTGGCCGACAGTTACATTTTTATCCTGTGAACTCTTAATGTACCTCCAGCCGCATAATCCAAAGTTCTTTGCTGTCAGGTGAACGCCTATTGGCTAATTTTTGGGGCCTGTACTGGCCGACAGTTACATATTTATCCTGTGACCGCCTAATGTACCTCCAGCCACAGAATCCAAAATTATTTGCTATCAGGTGAACTCCTATTGGCTAATTTTTGGGGCCTGCACTGGCCGACAGTTCCCTTTTTATCCTGTGACCGCCTAGTGTACCTCCAGCCACAGAATCCTACAAAGTTGTATTCTGTCAGGTGAACGCCTATTGGCTAATTTTTGGGGCCTGTACTGGTGTTGCAAGTTCTTACAACAATACTTAGTGCACCAATCACTAATATCTCATGAGACCTTATAAAATGTGAAGTTGTGTTTAGCGGAAAAAAAATTATCGCATCAATAGGGATTTTCACAATGTCGCTTTTTTTAAACACTCGATCTGCATATACAGCAATTGTTATAACTAAATTACTTACAGTGATCAGAAATTCTTCCTAAACGTCGCAAAAATTGTTGCCAAGCATCTTTTCTGATCGCATCTAACTTCGGTCTGTTGGAAACCCAGTTGCCGTAGTAGGCCGCGCATATTTTGCGCATGCACATAGGCGAAAATTACATTGCCAATATTTTGCATTGAAAAAAATAATGAATAGAGATTGCAAATTTGAATAATACATCTGGTATTTTACTGTCCATGTTGTGGGACTCTTTGTGCACTTCCAGTAAGTATTTGGTGGCTGCAAATATGACCTGAAAGTATTCCAGGTTCGCCTGCCTTTAAAGTGAATGTGAAGGAAGGCACATGGGCGGCATCCGTGTTTTCGTGTTTTGCGGATCCGTAATTTGCGGACCTCAAAACACGGCATGGTCGTGTGAACAAGCCCTTATACTATACACTCTCCCTACAGTCAGGTCCATAAATATTAGGACATCGACACAATTCTAACATTTATGGCTCTATACACCACCACAATGGATTTGAAATGAAACGAACAAGATGTGCTTTAAGTGCAGACTGTCAGCTTTAATTTGAGGGTATTTACATCCGAATCAGGTAAACGGTGTAGGAATTACAACAGTTTGCATATGTGCCTCCCACTTGTTAAGAGACCAAAAGTAATGGGACAATTGGCTTCTCAGCTGCTCCATGGCCAGGTGTGTGTTATTCCCTCATTATTCCAATTGCAATGAGCAGATAAAAGGTCCAGAGTTCATTTCAAGTGTGCTATTTGCATTTGGAATCTGTTGCTGTCAACTCTCAAGATGAGATCCAAAGAGCTGTCACTATCAGTGAAGCAAGCCATCATTAGGCTGAAAAAACAAAACAAACCCATCAGAGAGATAGCAAAAACATTAGGCATGGCCAAAACAACTGTTTGGAACATTCTTAAAAAGAAGAAACGCACCGGTGAGCTCAGAAATACCAAAAGACCCGGAAGACCAAGGAAAACAACTGTGGTGGATGACTGAAGAATTATTTCCCTGGTGAAGAAAACAGCCTTCACAACAGTTGGCCAGATCAAGAACACTCTCCAGGAGGTAGGTGTATGTGTGTCAAAGTCGACAATCAAGAGAAGACTTCACCAGAGTGAATACAGAGGGTTCACCACAAGATGTAAACCATTGGTGAGCCTCAAAAACAGGAAGGCCAGATTAGAGTTTGCCAAACAACATCTAAAAAAGCCTTTACAGTTCTGAAACAACATCCTATGGACAGATGAGACCAAGATCAATTTGTACCAGAGTGATGGGAAGAGAAGAGTATGGAGAAGGAAAGGAACTGCTCATGATCCTAAGCATACCACCTCATCAGTGAAGCATGGTGGTGGTAGTGTCATGGCATGGGCATGTATGGCAACTGGTTCTCTTGTATTTATTGATGATGTGACTTCTGACAAAAGCAGCAGGATGAATTCTGAAGAGTTTCGGGCAATATTATCTGTTCATATTCAGCCAAATGCTTCAGAACTCATTGGACGGCACTTCACAGTGCAGATGGACAATGACCCAAAGCATATTGCAAAAGCAACCAAAGAGTTTTTTAAGGGAAAGAAGTGGAATGTTATGAAATGGCCAAGTCAATCACCTGACCTGAATCCGATTGAGCATGCATTTCACTTGCTGAAGACAAAACTGAAGGGAAAATGCCCCAAGAACAAGCAGGAACTGAAGACAGTTGCAGAAGATGCCTGGCAGAGCATCACCAGGGAGGAAACCCAGCATCTGGTGATGTCTATGCGTTCCAGACTTCAGGCTGTAATTGACTGCAAAGGATTTGCAACCAAGTATTAATAAGTGAAAGTTTGATTTATGATTATTATTCTGTCCCATTACTTTTGGTCCCTTAGCAAGTGGGAGGCACATATGCATTGTAATTCCTACACCGTTCACCTGATTTGGATGTAAATACCCTCAAATTAAAGCTGACAGTCTGCAGTTAAAGCACATCTTGTTCGTTTTTTTTTTCAAATCCATTGTGGTGGCGTATAGAGCCAAAAAAATTTGAATTGTGTCGATGTCTCAATATTTATGGACCTGACTGTATATGTTATAGTTAGTGAATAATTTGCCTGTGTCTTTTGGCAGTTAGTTAGTTACTTAGCGCACCAGCAATGCAGAAGAATTATTCACTGTTAGCGCTGGCCACGTTGATCAGGGTAAATGTAACAAGAGGACAGAGCAAATATATATGCATAGTACAGATGTTAATTTCTAGAAATATATAGGAGCCAGCAGGGAGGAAAAAATAATTAATCCCAGCCTTCCTAACAGTGAGCATTGCTCTTTACTGTGTAAACAGACATGCCTTAGCAACGCTCATTTAGAAAACGTTGGTAAGGAACATTTCAGGGCAAGTTTTCCCATAGAAATGTATAAATGCTCTAAATAAAGAGTATTAAAAATGTTCCCGATCACTGTCTATACACATTAGAAGACAAAATAAATAAATAGCAGTTATATTTTAACTTTGGTGACCAATACCAAGCACAAAAAAGAAGGCTCTTGAATGGCAAACAATGACTTACAGTATATGGATCTATGTGCAGACTTTTTAAGAAAAACAGCGCACAAAAGAGAAATAATTATGAGAATAAAGCCTACGTATAGGAAGGGAATTGTTTTCTAAATTGATTATACAAGATTAGAAACACTGTGACAAATGTATAATAATTAAATGGCATTTGAAAAGTAGTAACTTAATTGTTTGCAGTCCCATAGCAAGTACTCTCAAAGGGCTTAGTCTTTATACAGTATGGCCAACATTAATTTGGCAGTGAGTGAGGGCATGTTCACCCTTCAGTTATTTGGTCAGTTATTTCCATCAGATATTGTGAGCCAAAACCAGGTGTGGGTCAAAAATACAGAACAGGTACAGATCTTTCCATTATACCTTCTCTCTGAGTAGGCTACACTATTGGTTTCAGCTCATAATTACTGATGGCAATAACTGACCAAATAACTGAAGTGTGAACTCGGCCTTACAGTATCAGCCACACATTTGTTACACTAATGACATGTCATCTGTTAAAATATATGTGACAGACAATGATGGGCATTAATCAAAACTTGTGTAAATGAAAACTATCTTAGTCGTTCTTAGCAACCAGTCAGAGTCCCCTTTCCATTTAGCAGAGCTCCTTTAGAAAATTAAAGGTGGAATCTGATTGGTTGCTATTGGCAATATGCTTCAGTTACAAGTAGCAGAGTTCAGGTACAGATTACTGAAAAATCCTATACTTTATATTTCAAAGCAATGCCCTAATTTTATTTCTATTGCACATAGTCAAACATATTATTCATATATAAAATATAACTAATACATTATCAATTAAGTATATTATCATAGCACTGCACTATAATACAGATTTTATGTAAACTGTATAAAATATACTGCAAATCGTATTGCTTTTATTTTTTCCCCTGGTTGCCTAGTAGTCTGACAACTACGCTTGAAACATGATTCATAGTACTAAATCCCCTTTAGAATTGATGCTGTATTTTCCTTCCCTATGGATACTTTGACTTTGAAGATACAATGTATGAAAATATTCTACAAAATAAGCTTGTTTCTCTCCACATTTTCCATGTCAGATTTCCAATACAAAACACATCTGTGCTTTTCAGCTGTGTAAATGAAAATTATTATTTTCATGTGCTATAGCTAAGAAATGACATTTCTCAATATGGCATGTAAAAATATGCTTGTATTTAACAACAGTTACATACGCTAACTTGCATTCTTTATTTGAAAGGTCATTTCTTCTGAGCTGGAAAATCTGTTTGAGTTAATCTCCCACATGGTTTTTACAACATAACAAAATCACTCATACACTTAAAGTTCACAAGCTCATAATTATGCTATTGAGATAATCTAAGTGCATACAGTAACTTACAATTGAGCCACAAATTTTGTAAAATAAATTAAATATTAGTTAAAAGAATGTCATAATTTTTTCACATATAAAAATAACTAACACAGCAGAAAAAAGGGATAACTTAGAAAAGAATTAACACATGTACATTGCATATTAAAGTTTTTGTAGTTCATTATACATACAAATGAGTCGGATGAAATAATGTTTTACAGATTCTTCTAGCATGAAATGGGATATTATTTTGGGGGCTTTAAAATAAAGAAACTAATATATGAAGTAGCCAGTGTTAGATCATTATCTGTGGAGGCACCTGAGAAAAATATACAGGTAGGCGATTATTTAGTAAAGAAGAAAATGGTCTATTAAAAAATAAAATTAAAATTATAATATGATTAAATAAAATTATCATGTCACAGGCTGGGATTAGAGATTACCGAACCAACCAAGATTCATTTTGGGTCCGGTTCGCCAATTTTTTTTAAAAGTTCGGTTCGGACCTCAATCTGCTTGGGACAAACCGAAATTGCTCCAATTGCCCTGAAAGTTGGTATCTAACCCCCTGTAGCCACCTAGGACTCCGATTTTTTTGGATAACTTGTTATTTCTTTTTATAACAGGCACGCAATGACAGCAATAGTAAATGATGTGACACTGACATACATAGTTATGGGTAAATGCACATTTAACATACAGAATGTTAAAAAAAAAAAGACACCACTCCGGCACATGGCTCATGCCTTTTCATATTCCAAAGCTTCCAAAAAATGTCCCTGATTAGGGCAGATGATGTTTAAACACACACAGTGTTATGAAATGAAAAAATAGCAACTTGAGGTAATGTGATGGTTGGCAAGTGGCATAAGTGGCATGATGCAGGCTGCAGTAGCAGAAACCATAAAGAACGTGATGGTAGGTAGGCAGACAGACAGCAAGAGTGGCAAGATGGGACCCCGGCAGCAAGGAGAGGTCTATTGATCGCATTCAGCTTGCCTGGACTGTGAGAAAATTTCTGTATTAATACAGTAATCATGTATATTTATGTTGCACCTTAAACAAATTTATAGCCCCTCAAAGAAAATATTAAGTGTGGAAAGTGAGTACATAGAAAGTGACGATTGAGGCATTAGTGGCATGATGCAGGCAAATTTCAACTGTGTCAAAAGTGAGTACACGGAACTGATGCTCAAGCATTAGTGGCAGTGTCATGATGCATTGCAGGCTCCAGCTTTGCCTGGACTGGGAGAAAATTGCCGAATTGATGCAGTAATCTACTAATATTATGTGGCGCCAGTGCGCCTTCCAAAATATGTAATGAAGAGGGCAAAAAATTTCAACAGCGTTAACCTCCCGCTGACCTCAGGCATTAGTGGCAGTGGCATTATGCATTGCAGGATCCACCTTTGCCTGGACTGTGAGAAAATGGCAGTATTGATGCAGTAATCCACTAAAATTATGCAACGCCAGTGTTCCTTTCCAAAAAATGTAATGGACGGGAAAGTGAGTATACAGTACTGACTCTCAGGCATCAGTGGCATGATACAGGCCCCAGCAATGTCAGAAAATGTTGATATTGAGTCAGTAATCATGTACATTCATGCTGCACCTTGAATAAATTAAAACACCCCCACTCCCAAAATGCATTTCTTTCTTTCTTCTTTTAGCTGTAAACAATAACATACAGAATTAAAAAATTCCAACAGTGTGGAAAATGAATAAACGTAAACTGACAATTGAGAGGCATTAGTAGCATAATGCAGGCCGCAGAAGCAGCAGAAACCATACAGAATGTGATAATAGACAGACAGCAACAATGGCAAGATGGAGCACCTCCAGAGAGGGGATGTGGATGAAGTTTATACATCAGAATCAACCGGAGGAGTCTAAAAATCCTCCTGAATCCAGGCATGGTTTATTTTGACAGATTGATGTTTTGGACACTGGTCTGTTTGGGTGTTACCTTGCTCCCATCAGTGCTAAAAAACATCTCCAAGGTGACACTGGAGGCAGGGCAATAAAGGAGATAGAGAGCATGCTGTGCCAGTTTGGCCACTGTTCCAATCTGCCTGTCATGAAATCTATGGGGTCAGGGAACTGGGTATATGAGACTAGCCATAGTTTAGATAGGCCTCAGCATTGAGGCGGGAGCTGTCAGCTTGCTGACTGGCTTCAGCTTTGCACGATACATGTAAAAACCGCACCATCATGTTGAGGAGACTGAAATGGCTGTTACTCCTGCTGTGGTTTCTGCTGCTCGTGGTGGCAAGAATAGGGTGACTGTGCAGGGGACGAAGGACACGCTGACTGCAGGCGTCTGCTCGCTGCAAGCTGCGGCAAGCTGCATACAGTGCTTCCTCGTAGTAATATAATTTGTCCTCCCTTTCTGCCACAGGAAAATATTCCCCCATTTTACATTGGTAGCAAGGGTCTAAATGCATGGCTATCCAGTAATTATCAGACTGCTTGATGTCAACAATATGCCTGTCACTGCATAAGCAAGCAAGCACACAGGTGGCCATTGTGGTCAGTGTCCCCGAGGAGCCACTTCTTTCCGGCTTTGTCCCCCACTGAAGCGATTGGATGTCTTGGTGGGTGCCATCCTCATCATCGTACTCTTTTTCCTTCACCTCTGACTCCTCCTTTGCAGTGGCAGAAACTCATCCTTTTCCTCCATGGCAAATTCCCTTTGTGTGTCCCCAACATCTATAGGGCAGACAGCAAGATGTGTCAGCTGCTCTTCTTCCTCTGTGGTCCCTTGCTGCATGAGCATCATTGTGTGTTCTAAGATAAATATGAGAGGGATGATGTTGTTCATGCCGCAGTTTACCCTGCTGACAAACTTTGTGGCCTCTTCGAAAGGCTTCAGCACCTGACATGTGTCTCAGATAAGCTGCCACTGCCTGACCTCCAAGCAACACATGCTTCCTGCTGCTGAGGCTGTCTGGTGCATGACAAAATCGTTTGTAGCTTTCGGCTGCTCGTATGTCGAATTTCAGCAAGTTGGCATGTCGTAGATTAAAAGGTGTAGCTGTGGGCCGTTCTGTTGCTGCAGGTCCAGGAGAGTGTACCTCGCCACATAACAGTGGCTGAAATGCTTGGTCAGTCTCCTAGACTTTGCTAGCACCTTGGGCAAGCCAGTGTACTTATTTAGGAAGCGCTGCACCACTAGGTTGATAACATGCTCCATGCAGGGAGCATGTGTTACTTTGCACAGGTACAGAGTGGCCACAATGTTGCACCCATTGACGCTGACCAACTTACCCAGTTGGAGTCAGTAGGGTGATAGCCAGCGAGATGTTTACTGCTTGATGCACTTGAGCAACTGCTCGCTGGCCAGGTGCAAACAGCGTGATACTACCATGCTGTGAATAGGTGGTATGTAGTGATGATCGAGCACCAAAGTATTCGGGTGTTCGCCCGGACACATTACTATATTCGTGTCCTCGGCCGAGCACCCGAGTATAATGGAAGTCAATGGGAGACAACCAGGCACCCCCTGCTCTGAAGAGGGGAGGGTGCCTGGTCCATTGGAAAAGGTCAGAAAGTGACAGAAACACCACCAAAATGGTTCAGGAACACCATGGGGACAATGTCTGGATGCATCTTGGACTCCGAGGTCGTTGCTGTGAACCATGTTGTCCGAGTTGTATGCCACTTTTACAGACTTACAAAAATACGCACAAAACCCCCCAAAAAATAAATTTTACAGGAAAAATTGTTAGAAAACATTATTTCCTGTATATTTAATTGCATATAAAGTCCAAGTGTTGTAAGAAATTACAAGCAAGAGGCACTCCAAAACAGCCTGTATATCACATAAAGGAGGGCCTCATTCACATTGTGGTACAATTGTTCAGGTAGTGGGACTCCTACACTCATAAAGCCTATGCACTAAGTGAAAGGACTGCCAAAAATTACAAGGAATCGGCACTCCAAAACACCCTTTGTTACACATAAAGGGGGACATCATACACAGCCTTGAAAAATTTGGATTGATTGGCCTGCTGGTGACCCTCAAAAACATTTGGAGCAAGGGCCTGCTGATCTGACCATCTAAAACCTTAGGAGCGAGGGCCTGCTGCCGCATTGACTCTAGATAACCTCTGGGCGATTGCACGTCCCCATGACGGCGACGATCCATCAACTTTCGATGTTATTTTTTGCGCCTACCATAGTGATCACGGGTAATGGGTAATCAGGGTTCGATGCCAGAGAAGGAGCTTGAGAAAGGGATAGCACATCCAAGGGAGGTCAATGGCTGAAATCTTATTGGCTGTTGTTGCCTTGCCCCTTTTTTTTTCTAATTGTGAACCACCCAGAGAGGGTGGGTCAAGTTATTAAAGCAGAAGCATGCAAGGAAGGCAGCAGGCGCGCGGCAATTACCCACTGCCGACTCGGGGAGGTAGTGACGATGAATAACAATACAGCACTCCTAAGCGGCCCTGTTATTGGAATGAGCACACTTTCCGTTAACAAGGATCTATTGGAGGGTAAGTCTGGTGCCAGCAGCCAACTTGCTCCCGGCCTCCACAACATTCACCCAATGTGCCATCATGGTGAAGATTGTGTTGACCAGACTCTTGGCTACTGAGACTGGACTTGGGTAGATAAGGGCCTGCTGCCGCTTTGTTAACTCTAGATAACTTATAGGTGATTGCACGTCCCCGTGATGGCGACGATCCATTTGGATGTCTGCCCTATCAACTTTGGAGCAATTTTTCCACAAGGACCTTCTGGTATAGCACTATTTTGCTTGTCCTCTCCACCAGAGGAATGAGAGATGAGAAGTTATCTTTGTAGCGCTGGTTGAGAAGGGTGAACAACCAGTAATCCGTGTTGTCTAAAATGCATATAACGAGCAAGTCATGGGAAATGCAGCCTAACATGAAGTCAGCCATGTGTGCCAGAGTACCAACAGGCAATACTTCGCTGTCATCATCAGAAGGCGAGCTGACCCTGTAAAGGATTGTAGGTGAGGGCCTGCAGGTGAGCTGAAACGGTAAAACATTATATGTGATGGCCTGCAGTTGAGCTGACCCTGTAAAAGATTTTAGGTGAGGGCCTGCAGGTGACCTGACCCTGTAAAACATTATATGCGAGGGCCTGCAGTTGAGGTGACCCTGTAAAACATTATATGCGAGGGCCTGCAGTTGAGATGACCCTGTAAAACATTATATGCGAGGGCCTGCAGGTGAGCTGACCCTGCAAAACATTATAGGCGAGGGCCTGCAGTTTAGATGACCCTGTAAAACATTATATGCGAGGGCCTGCAGGTGAGCTGACCCTGAAAAACATTATATGCGAGGGCCTGCAGTTGAGCTGACCCTGTAAAACATTATATGTGAGGGACTGCAGGTGATCTGATCCTGTAAAACATTATATGCGAGGGCCTGCTGCTGAGCTGACCCTCTAAAACATTAGGGGTGAGGGCCTGCTGCTGAGCTGACCCTCTAAAACATTAGGGGTGAGGGCCTGCTGGTGATCTGACGCTGTAAAACATTATGTGAGTGCCTGCAGGTGAGATGACGCTCTAAAACATTATATGCTAGTGCATGCTGTACAGCTGACGCTCTAAAACATTATTTTCAAGTGCATGTTGTTCAGCTGACGCTCTAAAACATTATTTGCGAGTGCCTTCAGGTGCCTTTAGGTGAGCTGACGCTCTAAAACATTATTTTCAAGTGCATGTTGTTCAGATGACGCTCTAAAACATTATTTGCGAGTGCCTTCAGGTGAGCTGATGCTCTAAAACATTATATGTGAGTTCATGCTGTACAGCTAACACTCTAAAACATTATATGCGAGTAAAAAAATTTGAGTTGAGGGCCTGCAGTTGAGCTGACCCTATTAAAAAAATTAGAGTGGACGGAATATATACAATCTGGATGAGGAGGAGGAGGAGAAAACAAGATTCAACCATATACTCTTTTTTTTGTGGTGGAAAAGATGCATGAGAAGAGTACATTATAAATGATCGATTGAAATTGCCTTTATGTTCATCATCGGCTCAGCTCTCCTCTGGTGGAGTTGAGAAGTCAGGGGCAATCCAGGCCTTGTTCATTTTTATCTGAGTCAACCTGTCAGCATTGCCAGTGGACAAGCGGATACGCTTAGGCTACTTTCACACTTGCGTTTGGGGTTCTGCTTGTGAGATCCATTTGAGGGCTCTCACAAGCGGCCCCGAACTTATCCGTTCATCCCCAGAGCATTCTGAATGGATAAGGATCCATTCAGAATGCATCACTTTGGCTCCGTTCCGCCTCCATTCCGCTCTGGAGGCGGACACCAAAACGCAGCTTGCAGCGTTTTGGTGTCCGCCTGGCCGTGCGGAGCCAAACGGATCCGTCCTGACTTACAATGCAAGTCAATGGGGACGGATACGTTTGACATTGACACAATATGGCTCAATTGCAATCGGATCCGTCCCCCATTGACTTTCAATGTAAAGTCAGGAGTCCCTATTAATATACCATAGGATAGGAGTTTTCTCCAATCCGATGGTATATTTTAATTTGAAGCGTCCCCATCACCATGGGAACGCCTCTATGTTAGAATATACCATCGGATTTGAGTTAGATCGTGAAAACTCAGATCCGACAGTATATTCTAACACAGAGGCGTTCCCATAGTAATGGGGACGCTTCAAGTTGGAATATACTAAGAACTGTGGACATAACTGCCACCTGCTGCCTGGCAGCACCTGATCTCTTACAGGCGGCTGTGATCCGCACAATTAACCCCTCAGGTGCCACACCTGAGGGGTTAATTGTGCGTATCATAGCCCCCTGTAAGAGAGGGTATTTGCGCTTGCGTTCAAATGACTGTGATATGGACATTTGAATGCTGCACTGGGACAGGGAAGTGGATGCTGTTGCTGATGGTTCATGCGAAGGTCAAGGTGCAGGGCGAGGGGCATCCGGGCCTGCGCCTTCGACAGGGGATTGGCCAGCACGTAACATAGGGGAAGAGGAGGCAGTGGTGTGACCCGCAGACCCAGATTGTGGACCCAGGCGTTCGGCCCACTTATTAGGGTGCTTGGATGCCATGATGCGGATCATGCTGGTGTTGGTGAGGTTGCTCGTGTTCACGCCCCAGCTCATTTTGGTATGGCACAGGTTGCAAACTACCACTCTGTTGTCGTCTGCACTTTCCTCAAAAAAGCGCCATACTGCGGAACACCTACCCCTTGACAAGGTAGATTTCCGCATAGGGGTACTCGGTGTAACGGTTGCGGGCCTGTTTGATGTGGGATGACTTCTCTCTTTTGCAACCCCACTGCCACCTCATGAACGAATGATTGCCGTTCACCACCGTCATCTTCTTGAGACTGTGAAGTCTCAAGAGGTTGGGAATCAGGGCACAAAATCTCAGGACCCTTTTCAAGCGTGCTGGGCGCCAGGGCCAAATGTAATAGTGGTGCTGGAAATAGCTCCTCGGAATATCCGAGTGTGTGATCACTCGTTGGCAAGCCTCTCCATGGTGGAAGGAAGGATGATCAGAGTGAGGATTCCGTTGACCAGACTCTTGGCTACAGAGACTGGTCTTGGTGGAAGAGAGGGTGGTGCTTAACTGACTGGGACAGGGAAGTGGATGCTGTTGCTGATGGTTCATGCGAAGGTCAAGGTGCAGGGCGAGGGGCATCCGGGCCTGCGCCTTCGACAGGGGATTGGCCAGCACGTAACATAGGGGAAGAGGAGGCAATGGTGGGACAGGGAATTGGACATGCAGCTGGGTATGGTGGATGTTTTATTTTTTTTTCTGCACTGGCAGCAGGCACAGTTTCATTGCGCCCAGGGCCACAGCCTCTGTGTGCACCATCAGCATCACGCCCACTTCCCTGTCACTTAGTGCTCGCCATTAGTGTTATGCGCGAATATTCAAATATCAATTTTTTTTTGCAAATATCGGCACTTCGCTAATTCGCGAATATTTCTAATATAGTGCTATAAATTCGATATTTTGAATATTCGTTTTTTTTTTGTTTTTTTATTGTTATATTTTTTTCTTTCCCATTTCCCAAAAGTAGTTCTTACCTGTCCTTAGGATTCCTGGCTTCCTGGCTGCTCCAGTCAGTGCCCATTGCCGCTCATGGAGTGTCCCCATCACCATGGGAACGTCTCCATACTAGAATGTACTGTCGGATTTGAGAATTACGTTGAAATCTCAATTCGATTAATTCAAGTTATAATAATCGAATTTCGATTTCAACTTAGCACTGCTATATTCCATATTCGTTAATTCTACCCTAATATGGAATATAGCAGTGCTAAGTTGAAATCGAAATTTGATTATTATAACTTGAATTAATCGAATTGCTATTTCAACTTGGACCTGGTTTACTATGGTTGGCTTGGTAGAATTAGCGAATATGACAAATGTATTTGTCATATTCCTCAAAACGAAGATAACGAAGTATTCTCCATCTCCGTTTTAGCTACCTATTCGTCAACTTCGCTAATTCTAGCAATCAAATAGGAAGGTTGACTATAGAGACAGCTGTGTTTAATTCGCTATGCGATTATATTACTTTGCTTTTTTTTTTTTTTTTATAAATAGAATCATTAGAATAATCAAGTATTTAACTATTAAATTTTTTTTAAAAAAAGCAAAGTAATATAATCGCATAGCGAATTAAACTTAGTTGTCTCTATAGTCAACTTTCCTATTTGATTGCTAGAATTAGCGAAGTTGACGAATAGGTAGCTAAAACGAAGATGTAGAATACTTTGTTATCTTCGTTTTGAGGAGTATGACGAATACATTCGTCATATTCGCTAATTCTAGATATCAAACCAATAGGAATGTAGCCTTAAGTTAAAATCGAAATACGCGATTATTTAAATTGCATAATAATCGCGATAACTAGAATAATGACGAATATTCGATTTCGACGAATATGAAACGAATATTCTATCGAATATTCGCAAATTTCGTCGAAATCGAATATGGCACCTGCCGCTCATCACTAATAACCAGGACAGGACATTTATCTCTATGAGCCCTATGTTCAGCCAATTTAGTAAGAGCGTATGATGAAAAAGGAGGGGGGATGTATACAAAGTCTAAGATACATGTTGTTTGATTCCAGCGAGAATATGTTGTTGTTAGCCATGCTTTTAATCAAATTATTATTTTTTTGTTCTTTTAAACATATGTATTTGACATGTATTTGTACTGACCTGCAGTAAAATTGATATCCAATCAGGCCCGGCGCTATAATAAGGCAGACCAAGCGGCTGCCTTAGGGCGCAGAGACGCCGAGCCAAGGTGGGGGGGGGGGAAATTAAATATATATATATATTTCTGTATATGTAAGCGCGGCGCCCAGGGATCTCACTGCACTTACTATTTGATAATATGCTATATTATTTACTATTAGCCATATGCTAATTACTACTAACTTCACAACAGGGAGGAGACATCAGCTTCTCTCCCTGGGCGTTCCTTCTCCCTGTAGTGCTGACCAATCGCAGCGTAGAACGTCACAGCCAGTGAGAAAAAAAAAACACCTTTTCCCTCCGATTGGACAGCACTACAGCCAGGGAGAAAGAACGCCCAGGAGAGAAGCTGATGTCTTCTCCCCATTGCTCCGATAGTATTAATTATCATACAGTGCCGTAGACGGTAATGGGTGCCACAGAGGGTGAACGGAGCGGCGTCCAGGATTAATAGTAATTGCAGGGAGATCCCTGGGCGGCGCACAATATATACAGATGTTCTTACAATGTTTGGACCCATGAAAGGTCCTCTTTAAATAAATCATGATGGAGGGGGAGAAATGTGACACGAAGGGGGTGATGTAAAAAGGAGGGGTTTATGTGACATTGAGGGGGAGAAATGTGACATTAAGTTGGTGAAATCTGACATGGGGGGAGAAATGTGACATGGGGGGGTGATGTGACGGGTGGGGGCGCCAAAATTTAGCTTTGCTTGTGTTGGCAAAAATCCTTGCACCTGCCCTGCATCCAATGACCGTCCAATATACCTCCAGCCACATAATCACTTGATGTTTTCTTTCCAGTGAACGCCTAATGTTTGGGGCCTATACTACACTGGCCTGCAGAAAAATTGATATCCAATGACCGTCTAATATACCTCCAGCCACATAATCACTTGATCTTTTCTGTATGGTGAATTAATAATTTTTAGGGCCTGTAGTCCACTGGCCTAAAGAAAAATTGTTATCCAATGACCGTCTAATATACCTTTATCCACATAATTAATTGTTCTTTTCTGTACGGTGAATAATTTTTTTGGGGGGGCCTGTAGTCCACTGGCCTGAAGTAAAATTGTTATCCAATGAATGTCTAATATACCTCCAGCCACAAAATCAATTGTTTTCTGTCCGGTGAATGCCTAATGTTTGGGGCCTATACTCCAGTGGCCTAAAATAAAATTCTTCTAGGCTCCAGCAGGGCACATTTTAGAGAGTTTCCTTTTAAGACGCATAAAAATGGCCCTTGACTAAAATAAATATTTTTTAAGGGAATTTTTGCCATTGTCACTGTTCATGTTGTGGGACGATTTGTTCACTTCTAGTAAGTATTTGGTGGCTTCAAATATGACCTGAAAGTTTTTCAGGTTTGCCTGCCATTAAAGTGAATAGGGCCCGCCGCGAACTTGTGGTTCGCGAAAATTTTATCGCGTTAGCGAGATCACGTTCGCAAATCGTCCTGACCGATGTTCGTTACTACATATAACTGCATAAGTGAAATGAGCATATATTTTTCCTTTTTGTACTGAAATAGGACACTAAACTCTTTCTAAAAAAAAATAAAACATTGAAGTTCATATATATTTTTTTTCTTTTTGTACTGAAATAGGAAACTGAACGCTTTCACCACATATAACTACAGAAGTAAAATGCGTATATATTTTTCCTTTTTTTACTGAAATAGGCCACTAAACTCTTTCAACACAAACAACTGCAGAAGTGAAATGTGTATATATTTTTCCACAGATAGAAGCCAATAAAGGCTTTTCAACATAGCACTTGTACCCCAATAACAAGATCAAATTGATAAAATGCCAGAGCTGTATAATGGCTTTTTGGATCCCCAAATAATGTTTCCGAACACTTGCCACTCGCTTTTTTTTTTCACAATGAGGTTTTTCTACTACTGTCCCAAGCGACTTCAGACGTCTCTCTCCTGCACTAAGATGCTATGAAATAATTCCTCCCTATCCTTTCCCTGCACTTATAAATCACTTTTTTGGCACTGTCCCTAGTGCCTTCTGACGTCTCTCTCTGCACTAAGATGCTGTGAAATGATTCCTCCTGATCCTTTCCCTGCACTTATAGTTTTTTTCAGTTTTTTTTCACAAAGAGGTTTTTTCAATTGCTGTCCCTAGCACCTTCTCACGTCTGTCCCTGCACTCTGAACGCTGGAAAATGTCTGACCCTTAGATGGCTGCCGTATTTATAGGGCTGTGACATCAAAGGGCTGGTTGGCTGCTGATTGGCTGCATGCATGGCATTATGGGTCAGCCCGCCTTTTAAGAGTTCCTTGCCCCATGTCCTCACATGTATAGCCGCCATTGTAGCTGCCATTGTAGGAAAAATTGTGATTCTTTACCATGAAGAGCGAGGAAATTCACATTTGTTGCAAATTGAAATTTTTCTGAAAATTGGATCGAATTCCACTTTGTCAGCTTCGATTCGCTCATCTCTAGTAGTGGCATAATTTAAAACACTTTTTTTTCTGCTGAGTAACTGGGTAAAGGGGAGTGGTTTGTGCTCCCAGGTGCTATTAATTGAACCTAAGGGCTCATCTGAGCTTGCTCTGCTGGGCTTGCTGCACTTAGTGGCTTGTGAAAAAGTGGAGTTAAAGAACCAGAGTTTAACACAAGGAGCTAAAGACAAGGCACAAAGAGCCTGTAAGTAATCTACTATTTTTTTCATCTTCATTGTTTATTTTTGCAACTCGGATAATGGCTAGCAACATTGAATATTTCCTTCAGTGCACAGTCTGCCATATGTATGCACAACTGGAGCAGGTGTTCCAGGGTGAATACCTCTGTGAAAGATGTGAGTATGTTGCTTATCTGGAAGCTCATGTTAGAGATCTGGAAGAGCAAAATGCAACTCTGAGGGCGATTGACAATCTTGAGAGGAGCATGCTGCTCACTGAGCAAGCAGTTAGTGGGGTAGATATGGAAGTTGGAGATCAGTTGATGGATCAACAGGAACAGGCAGTTTGCTGGGTTAATGTATTTAGAGGGAGTAGAAAGGGTTGCAAGAAGAGGAAGGCCAATCCTGTTTCTGAGTTTCCAAACAAAATTGCCAAGTTCAGCAATGATACAAGGGTATCAGTTTCAGAAATGGCAACCCTAGTGGATACTGTTGTCCCTATCATCTGGGATAACAGCCCAGCTAGTAGTCAGGGGGATGGTACTGCATGTAGACCTAGACAGTTAGTGGTTATAGGGGATTCTATAATCAGGCAGATTGATAGAATAATTTGTCGGCAAGACCGCCTCAACCGAATGGTTTGCTGTCTCCCTGGTTCCAGGGTTTGGCATGTGATGGAACGGGTGGATAAATTACTGGGAGGGGATGGGGATGACCCAGCTGTTGTGGTCCATGTTGGTACTAATGACAAAATAAATGGTAGGTGTTAAGTCTAGACTCCAAACTGAAGGGAAGAACCTCCAAGGTAGTGTTCTCTGGAAAACTGCCTGTACCATGCGCTACACAGAGCCGTTAGTTGGAGCTTAGGGAGTTAAATGCATGGCTTAAGTCTTGGTGTAGAGCAGAAGGGTTTGGGTTCCTAGACCACTGGGCTGACTTTTCACTGGGGTACAAATTGTTTTCCGCAAATAATTTGCACCTCAATGGAAGGGGAGCTGCTTTGTTGGGGGAGAGAATTCTGTCTGGGGTGGCAATGCATTTAAACTAGGGATGAGGGGGGAGGATATGGCTATAAATATGGAGGCAGACAGGTTAGAGAGGGGTCAGAATATATTGGTGGGGGGAATGGATTGTAGGGGGAGCATTAGAAAAATAGGAGATCAGTCAGTCGCAAACTAACTCTGAAGGAGGAAAAAAGATCATAAAAAAGTAAAATACATTTCCTAAAATTGAAAAATTTGATGACAACTTAAAATGTATGTTCACAAATGCCAGAAGTCTAGAAAGGAAAATGAGAGAGCTTGAGGCCTTGGTACTGGAGAAACATATTGATGTAGTTGGTGTTGCTGAGACATGGCTGGACTCTTCTCATGATTGGGCTGTAAATCTTCAAGGTTTTACACTCTTTAGAAACTATAGGGATAAACGCAAAGGTAGTGGTGTATGTTTGTATGCCAGGAGTGATATGAAAGTAAGTGTGAAAGAAACAATTGTGGGTGAACGTTGTGAGGGTGTTGAAACCTTGTGGGTTGAAATTCAGGGGAAAAAATAATGAAAAAATAATTCTTGCTGTGATCTGTAAACCTCCCAATATCACTGAGGAGATAGAAGATCAACTGTATGTGCAAATTGAGCAGGCGGCGCAGGCTGGCACAGTAGTGATAATGGGAGATTTTAACTATCCAAACATAGATTGGGAACACAGCTCTGCCTCTGCTGCAAAGCCGAGAAAATTCTTGAGATTTTATGGGCCAGTTTGCAGAAGATCCTACTAGAGGCGATGCTCTTCTGGATCTAGTAATTTCTAACAATGCAGAGCTTGTGAGAAATGTCGCTGTCCATGAAAACCTTGGTAACAGTGACCATAATATAATTGTATTCCAACTAAACTCGGATTGGTAGGGCAAAAACACTTAATTTCAAAAAGGCAAATTTCCCAGGGTTGAGTGCTGCACTTCAGGACATAAACTGAGAGCAACTATTGTCACATAATGACACTAATGCTAAATGGGAGTGTGTTAAATCTACTTTGGATAAGTATATTGTTAAATACATTCCTAGAGGTAACAAGTAGTGATGAGCCGCAGGGGCAATATTCAAATTTGTGATATTTTGTGAATATTTGGTCAAATATTCATCATATATTCGCAAAATCAAGAATTTGTGATTATTTTCTTCATTGCGAAAATTGGCAATGTAATATTGCACGCGCAATACAGGCGTGGGTCACTGTTGCTACATTTTTCAAGCTGCTAGAAGTTTACTGAGACTGGAGAAAATGGTTGGCACGAAAGAATATCACAGCTTTATATGCAGATAAAGTTGCAGCGAGCGATCAGGAGAAAGCAAAGATATTAAATATTTTTTTTCTCCACTGTATTCACTGAAGAAAATAAACTGTCAGATGAAATGCAGAATGTAAAAGTTAATTTCCCATTAAAAGTTCCTTGTGTAAACCAGGAAGAAGTACAGCGGCGTCTTAAAAAGATTAAAATAGACAAATCGCCAGGACCAGAGGCATACACCCCAGTATCCTAAGAGAATTAAGTAATGTCATAGCCAGACCCTTATTTCTGATATTTAAATTTCTGATATTTAAGGACTCTATACTGACAGGGAGTGTTCCACAGGATTGGCGCATAGCAAATGTAGTACCAATATTTAAAAAGAGTCCAAAAACAGAGCCCGAAAACTATAGGCCGGTAAGTTTAACATCTGTCATGGGTAAACTGTTTGAAGGTTTTCTAAGAGATGCTATCTTGGAATACCTCAAGGAAAATAAGCAAATAACGCCATATCAGCATGGCTTTATGAGGGATCAGTCATGTCAAACTAATTTATTCAGTTTCTATGAGGAGGTGAGTACTAGACTTGACAGCGGAGAATCAATGGATGTCGTATATCTGGACTTCTCCAAAGCATTTGACACTGTACTGCATAAAAGGTTAGTATATAAAATGAGAATGCTTGGACTGGGAGAAAATGTCTGTATGTGGGTAAGTAACTGGCTCAGTGATAGAAAACAGAGGGTGGTTATTAACGGTACACACTCAGATTGGGTCACTGTCACTAGTAGGGTACCTCAGGGGTCAGTATTGGGCCCTATTCTCTTCAATATATTAATGATCTTGTAGAAAGCTTGCACAATAAAATGTAAAAAAATTGCAGATTACACTAAACTGTAAATTAATTGACATGGAAGAGGACAGTATAATGCTACAGATGGATCTGGATAGATTGGAGGCTTGGGCAGATAAGTGGTAGATGAGGTTTAACACTGACAAATGTAAAGTTATGCACATGGGAATAAATAATGCAAGTCACCCGTACATACTAAATGGTAAAACACTGGGTAACACTGACATGGAAAAGAACCTAGGAATTTTTGTGAACAGCAAACTAAACTGTAAAAAACAGTGTCAGGTATCTGCTGCCAAGGCCAATAAGATAATGGGTTGAATCAAAAGGGGAATAGATGCCTGTGATGAGAACATAGTCCTACCACTTTACAAATCACTAGTCAGACCACACATGGAGTAATGTGTACAGTTCTGGGCTCCTCTGAAAGAAACAGACATAGCATAGCTGAATAGGGTACAGAGGAGGGCAACTAAAGTAATAACTGGAATGGGGAGACTACAGTACCCTGAAAGATTATCAACATTACGGTTATTCCCTTTAGAAACAAGACAACTGAGGGGAGATATAATTACTATGTATAAATATATCAGGGGTCAGTACAGAGATCTCTCCCATCATCTATTTATCCCCAGGACTGTGACTGTGACATCCTCTGCATCTGGAGGAAAGAAGATTTGTACGCAAACATAGAAGAGGATTCTTTACGATAAGAGCAGTGAGACTATGGAACTCTCTGCCTGAGGAGGTGGTGAGTTCACTAAAAGAGTTCAAGAGGGGCCTGGATGTATTTCTGGAGTGTAATAATATTATAGGCTATAGCTACTAGAGATGGGTCGTTGATCCAGGGAGTTATTCTGATTGCCTAATTGGAGTCAGGAAATCATTTTTTTCCCCTTAAGTGGGGAAAATTGGCTTCTACCTCCAGTTTTTTTTTTTGCCTTCCTCTGGATCAACTTGCAGGATAACAGGCCGAACTGGATGGACAAATGTCTTTTTTCGGCCTTTATATACTATGTTACTATGTGCAGTCGTGGCCAAAAGTTTTGAGAATTACATAAATATTGGAAATTGGAAAAGTTGCTGCTTAAGTTTTTATAATAGCAATTTGCATATACTCCAGAATGTTATGAAGAGTGATCAGATGAATTGCATAGTCCTTCTTTGCCATGAAAATTAACTTAATCCCAAAAAAACCTTTTCACTGCATTTCATTGCTGTCATTAAAGGACCTGCTGAGATCGTTTCAGTAATCGTCTTGTTAACTCAGGTGAGAATGTTGATGAGCACAAGGCTGGAGATCATTATGTCAGGCTGACTGGGTTAAAATGGCAGACTTGACATGTTAAAAGGAGGGTGATGCTTGAAATTATTGTTCTTCCATTGTTAACCATGGTGACCTGCAAAGAAACGCGTGCAGCCATCATTGCGTTGCATAAAAATGGCTTCACAGGCAAGGATATTTTGGCTACTAAGATTGCACCTCAATCAACAATTTATAGGATCATCAAGAACTTCAAGGAAAGAGGTTAAATTCTTGTTAAGAAGGCTTCAGGGCATCCAAGAAAGTCCAGCAAGCGCCAGGATCGTCTCCTAAAGAGGATTCAGCTGCGGGATCGAAGTGCCACCAGTGCAGAGCTTGCTCAGGAATGGCAGCAGGCAGGTGTGAGCGCATCTGCACTCACAGTGAGGCGAAGACTTTTGGAAGATGGCCTGGTGTCAAGAAGGGCAGCAAAGAAGCCACTTCTCTCCAAAAAAAACATCAGGGTCAGATTGATCTTCTGCAGAAAGTATGGTGAATGGATTGCTGAGGACTGGGACAAAGTCATATTCTCCTATGAAGCCTTTTTCCGATTGTTTGGGGCATCTGGAAAAAGGCTTGTCCGGAGAGGAAAAGGTGAGCGCTACCATCAGTCCTGTGTCATGCCAACAGTAAAGCATCCTGAGACCATTCATGTGTGGGGTTGCTTCTCATCCAAGGGAGTGGACTCACTCACAATTTTGCCCAAAAACACAGCCATGAATAAAGAATGGTACTAAAACAGCAACTTCTTCCAACAATCCAACAACAGTTTGGTGAAGAACAATGCATTTTCCAGCACGATGGAGCACCGTGCCATAAGGCAAAAGTGGTAACTAAGTGGCTCGGGGACCAAAACGTTGACATTTTGGGTCCATGGCCTGGAAACTCCTCAGATCTTAATCCCATTGAGAACTTGTGGTCAATCCTCAAGAGGCGGGTGGACAAACAAAAACCCACTAATTCTGACAAACTCCAAGAAGTGATTATGAAAGAATGGGTTGCTATCAGTCAGGAATTGGCCCAGAAGTTGATTGAGAGCATGCCCAGTCGAATTGCAGAGGTCCTGAAAAAGAAGGGCCAACACTGCAAATACTGACTCTTTGCATAAATGTCATGTAATTGTCGATAAAAGCCTTTGAAATGTATGAAGTGCGTGTAATTATATTTCACTACATCACAAAAACAACTAAGAAAACTAATATTTGTGTCATTCTCAAAACTTTTGGCTACGACTGTAGTGCTCCAAAATATTTGTGATTGTGCAAATCGGCAATTAATTATGCGCATATTTTTGCACAATATGTGCAACTTCACATTTTAGCAGGTCTGACTACATATTACTGATTGGTGCACTAAGTTCTGTTGTGAACTTGTGACATCACAGCACTATGTCTGTAGCATGTATGTATTTACAGCTACACTATATCACAATCTAACCTACACTGACTATCTCCCACTAACTATCTACATCTCCCACTATCTGCATTATATATATATAAGCTAACTAACTATCTAAAGCACAAAGCACAGCATTGACACTGCTGTCTCTCTCAAATCTCCATAATACTACAGAACATGGCTGCTGGGAAGGTTCTTATAAAGTAAGGGGTAGGCAGCTTTCCTATTGGTTGTTAGGGATGTTGCTAAGCTCAGACAAAGACATTGCAGCCTTCTCATTGGCCCACAAGCAAGAAGGGAGGTTACTGATGAAAAAAATCTAGAATATTCGCGAATACAAATATATAGCACTACAATATATTCTAAATCTTCATGAATTCTCGAAGTGGCGTTATTCACGATTAAAATTCACAATTCGAATATTCGCGCTCAACACTAGTAACAAGTACAAGTGAATAAAATAAACCCCACATGGCTTACAAATAGTGTAAAAAGTACAATAAATGACAAAAAGAGAGCCTTTAAGAAATACAAATTGGAGGGGTCAGATGTAGCCTTTAACCGCCTCCGGACCGCCTAACGCAGGATCGCTTTCCAGGGGTGGCAGCCCTGCGCACAGTCACGCATATATGCGTCATCTCGCGAGACGCGAGATTTCGCTCAAAGCCGGCCCGCGCATGCGCATCGCGGGCCGGCAAAAGTTAGAGGACAAGTTCGTCATCAGCCTGCCAGCCAATGATCGTGGCTGGCAGGCTGGCGATTTTCAAAAAAACGAATGAAAAGCCAGATAACACATCATTCTAGTAAATATGATGCGTTAAATGGCTTGTCTGCTCCTCTGCTGGTCCTTTTCGTCGGTTGGTTCCAGCAGAGGAGCAGACATCACAGTGAGTAGCACAAAACACTTCACCTTAGCCCCAGATCACCCCCATCACCCGAATTAACCCCTTGATGACCCCTTGATCGCCCCTGTCAATCACCTAGTGAAAGGAAAAAAGTGATCAGTGTAAACTGTCACTTTTTTTTCCACTGGTATTGACTGTTAGGTTTTAGGATAGTTTAGGCCCCTTGGTTAGGTAGTTTAGCGTCAGTTAGCGTCCAGCCCACCGCACCGCAGTCACTGATTCGCTGATTAGCGTATCGCTAATCAGCATTTGTACTTTTATAGTATCTGTAAGTGATCAAAACTGATCACAGTCAGATCTATAATTGTATTAGTGTCACCTTAGCTCGCCCTCCACCCAAAACGCAGTGTTTGCCCGATCAGGCCTGATCGGTCGCCCACACGTGCGTTCACCCACACCCGCCCCGCCGCAGTGACAAAAAATATATATATTTTTTTATCACTGCACAATCACTTTCCAAGCGCTGCGGCGATAAAAAAAAATCAGTTTTGATATTTTTTATCAACCGCAGCGGCCTCCGGTACTTCGCTAGCCTCCCCTTTGTAAGACAGGCTTGCTTTTTTTCTTGGGAAGTCTCAGGGAATATCCCTAAATTTAGTAGTCCAAATGTCAAACAGGGGGTATTCTTCTGAAGAGGCCTACAGGATTCTGACCCAGTCGGATGAGGAATGGGAACCCTCATCTGATGAATCTAGTGGGTCAGAATATGAACCTGTAGAAAGCAGTGGCAGTCTGACCCAAAGTTCGGACGAGGAGGTGGAGGTCCCTGATAGAACCAGGCGTACCCGGCCCCATGACGCTAGACCACAGGTTGCGCAGGATCCGCTTCAAGAGCAGCAGAGTGGGGCTGGCGCTGTCGGATCACGTGGTGAGGCATACACCAGCAGCGCAGCCCTCCCTGGACCTAGTACCAGCACTGCCATACAACATGGTGAAGTGGCGAGCACCAGAAGGGCAGTTGAAGCTGGTACGGTGGCACGTGCAGTAGTTACCCCGTCGCAGCCACCGCACAGACAGGCCCGTAGACCCCCTAGAGTCCCTGAGATGCTGGCAAATCCTGATTGGCAGTCACCAACTTCAGCCGCACCATTAGTTCCCCCTTTTACCGCCCAGTCTGGAGTTCGGGTTGAGACAGCTCAGATCGGTTCGGCCCTGGGATTTTTTGAGCTGTTCTTGACTGTGGAGCTCTTGGACTTAGTCGTAGCAGAAACAAATTGGTATGCCACTCAATTTATATCCGCCAACCCGGGAAGCTTTTATGCCCAGCCATTCCGGTGGAAACCAGTCCAAGTTTCCGAAATTAAAATTTTTCTGGGCCTTCTCCTCAACATGGGTCTAACCAAAAAGCATGAATTGCGGTCATATTGGTCCACGAACCCGATTCATCACATGCCCATGTTCTCTGCTGCTATGTCCAGGGCACGATTTGAGGCCATCCTGCGTTTGCTGCACTTTAGCGACAACACCACCTCCTGTCCCAGAGGCCACCCAGCTTTTGACCAGCTCCACAAAATTCAGCCCCTCATAGACCACTTCAACCAGAAATTTGTAGATTTGAATACCCCAGAGCAAAACATCTGCGTAGACGAGTTCCCAATACATTTTACCGGGCGCCTTGGCTTCAAACAATACATCCCAAGCAAGCGTGCCCGGTATGGGGTCAAATTGTATAAGCTCTGTGAAAGGGCCACAGGCTATACCCACAAATTTAGGATCTATGAGGGAAAAGATCAGACCCTGGAGCCGGTCGTTTGCCCTGACTACCTGGCTACCTGGGGAGCAGTGGGAAGACAGTCTGGGACTTGGTGTCACCCTTATTTGGCAAGGGGTACCATCTTTATGTGGACAATTTCTACACAAGTGTGGCCCTCTTCAGGCATTTGTTCCTAGAACAGATTGGCTGCTGTGGCACCGCGCGAACTAGTCGCGTGGGCTTCCCCCAACGGCTCGTTACCACCCGTCTTGCAAGGGGGAGAGGGCTGCCTTGTGTAACGAAGAACTGCTCGCGGTGAAATGGAGAGACAAGCGTGATGTTTACATGCATTGTAAACATCCATTCACGCATCCATCCATTCTCCTCCATTCACGCAGACACGACAATACAAATTGAGCGAGCAACCCCTGTCATTGAAAAGCTCCTCTGTGCCAACGACTATAATTTGCTCATTGGAGGGGTGGACTTCAATGACCAGATGTTGTCTCCGTATTTAGTTTCCCGACGCACCAGACGCTGGTATAAGAAGGTGTCTGTATATTTAATTCAATTGGCTGCATATAATAGTTTTGTTCTCTACAGTAAGGCTGGGAGAACGGGATCCTTCCTCAAATTTCAGGAAGAGATAATCGAGAACCTCATGTATCCAGAAGGTTCTGTGGCCCCATCCACCAGTGTAGTTAGCCGTCTACACGAGCGACATTTCCCCAGTGTCGTTCCTGGTACCTCAACCCAACCGTCACCCCGAAAAAGATGTTGTGTCTGTAGCAGGAGTGGAATAAAGCGTGACAGCCGCTATTTCTGTCCTGACTGTCCTGACCACCATGCCCTATGCTTTGGAGAGTGTTTCCGGAAGTACCACACACAGGTACACTTAGCATAGGGATTGCATCTCACAGGACAGGCACACAGGGCTATTAGGGCCCTTTTACTCACAGCTGCTGCAAACCTCTCCTTTCACCTGGGATAAAGTGCATAATGTACATCGCCACATCTTTGGGCGATTTGCGCTTTGCACATTGTCCCATGGGGAAGGAGAGGTTTGTCCTATAAAAGGTAAAAAAAAAAAAAAAACACCAGTAAGCAAAAAAGTTAACTTCAGTTCAAAAAGTTAAAAAAAAAGTTTATATGTTCTGTTCAAAAGTTATTATAAAGTTAATAAAATTTATTGCGTTGCGACCTGGTTTTTTCTTTTTTGTTTTGTTTTTTTTATCTTCCAGGTGGACCAACCGATCGACTAGCTGCAGCACTGATGTGCATTCTGACAGAAGCATTGCGCTGCTGTCAGATTACACACAAGTCGGTGTATGCGGCGCTGCAAGACGAGATTTCTCCTCTGCAATAAAAGATACGTTTGCCAAGGCATATGAGCTGAGGAGGCAGCGGTGTTCATATGCTTTGGCAAACACTTTGTATAAACAGTTGCAAGAAAAAGTATGTGAACCCTTTGGAATGATATGGAATTCTGCACAAATTGGTCATAAAATGTGATCTGATCTTCATCTAAGTCACAACAGTAGACAATCACAGTTTACCTAAACTAATAACACACAAAGAATTAAATGTTACCATGTTTTTATTGAGCACACCATGTTAATATTCACAGTGCAGGTGGAAAAAGTATGTGAACCCTTGGATTTAATAACTGGTTGAACCTCGTTTGGCAGCAGTAACTTCAACCAAACGTTTCCTGTAGTTGCAGATCAGACGTGCACAACGGTCAGGAGTAATTCTTGACCATTCCTTTTTACAGAACTGTTTCAGTTCAGAAATATTCTTAAGATGTCTGGTGTGAATCGCTTTCTTGAGGTCATGCCACAGCATCTCAATCGGGTTGAGGTAAGGACTCTGACTGGGCCACTCCAGAAGGCGTATTTTCTTCTGTTTAAGCCATTCTGTTGTTGATTTACTTCTATGCTTTGGGTCGTTGTCCTGTTGCAACACCCATCTTCTGTTGAGCTTCAGCTGGTGGACAGATGGCCTTAAGTTCTCCTGCAAAATGTCTTGATAAACTTGGGAATAAATTTTTCCTTCAATGATAGCAATCCGTCCAGGCCCTGACGCAGCAAAGCAGCCGCAAACCATAATGCCCCCACCACCATACTTCACAGTTGGGATGAGGTTTTGATGTTGGTGTGCTGTGCCTCTTTTTCTCCACACATAGTGTTGTGTGTTTCTTCCAAACAACTCAACTTTGGTTTCATCTGTCCACAGAATATTTTGCCAGTACTGCTGTAGAACATCCAGGTGATCTTGTGCAAACTGTAAACGTGCAGCAATGTTTTTTTTTGGACAGCAGTGGCTTCCTCTGTGGTATCCTCCCATGAAATCCATTCTTGTTTAGTGTTTAACATATCGTAGATTCGCTAACAGGGATGTTAGCATATGCTAGAGACTTTTGTTAGTCTTTAGCTGACACTCTAAGATTCTTCTTCACCTCATTGTGCAGTCTGCGCTGTGCTCTTGCAGTCATCTTTACAGGACGGCTACTCGTAGGGAGAGTGGCAGCAGTGCTGAACTTTCTCCATTTATATACAATTTGTCTTACTGTGGACTGATGAACAGCAAGGCTTTTGGAGATACTTTTATAACCCTTTCCAGCTTTATGAAAGTCAACAATTCTTAATCGTAGTTCTTCTGAGAGCTCTTTTGTGCGAGGCATCATTCACATCAGGCAATGCTTCTTGTGAAAAGCAAACCCAGAACTGGTGTGTGTTTTTTATAGGGCAGGGCAGCTGTAACCAACACGTCCAATCTCATCTCATTGATTGGACTCCAGTTACCTGACACCACACTCCAATTAGCTCTTGGAGATGTCATTAGTCTAGGGGTTCACATACTTTTTCCACCTGCACTGTGAATTTTTACATGGTGTGTTCAATAAAAAGATGATAACATTTCCTTCTTTCTGTGTTATTAGTTTTAGCAGACTGTGATTGTCTATTGTTGTGACTTAGATGAAGATCAGATCACATTTTATGACCAATTTGTGCAGAAATCCATATCATTTCAAAGGGTTCACATACTTTTTATTGCAACTGTATAAAAAAAAAAAAAAAATCCCGGCAATGATTTATTCATCCACATCGATTGATGTGAATGGATAAATCTGGTTTGCCAGGGCATACGGGCTAAGTGGGTATGGATGTTGGGCGGAGCTCCTATGTCCTGGCAGACGCCTTTCCCCTCCTTTTTTTATTTTTGGCAGAGATTTTTTCATCCACATTGATCGATGCGAATGAAGAAATCTGTGCCGTTCATTTTTTTCTTTCAGCCCAGAGGCTGAACGGGAAAAAAAAATCTCATTACCCGTATGCTCATAATAAGGAGAATAGCAGAAACTCCTAATGCTGGCCATACATGTAATGATTGCGGAGACCCTCAAATGCCAGGGAAGTACAAACACCCCACAAATAACACCATTTTGGAAAGAAGACACCCCAAGGTATTCGATGAGGGGCATATTGAGTCCATGAAAGATTGAAATTTTTGTCTCAAGTTAGCAGAAAGGGAGACTTTGTGAGAAAAAAACCCCAAAAATCAATTTTCCGCTAACTTGTGCCAAATTTTTTTTTTTTCTATGAACTCGCCATGCCCCTCATTGAATACCTTGGGGTGTCTTCTTTCGAAAATGGGGTCACATGTGGGGTATTTATACTGCCCTGGCTTTTTAGGGGCCCTAAAGCGTGAGAAGAAGTCTGGGATCCAAATGTCAAAAAATACCCTCCTAAAAGGAATTTGGGCACCTTTGCGCATCTAGGCTGCAAAAAAGTGTCACACATGTGGTATCGCCAGACTCAGGAGAAGTTGGGGAATGTGTTTTGGGGTGTCATTTTACATATACCCATGCTGGGTGAGATAAATATCTTGGTCAAATGCCAACTTTGTATAAAAAAATGGGAAAAGTTGTCTTTTGCCGAGATATTTCTCTCACCCAGCATGGGTATATGTAAAATGACACCCCAAAACACATTGCCCAACTTCTCATGAGTACGGAGATACCACATGTGTGACACTTTTTTGCAGCCTAGGTGGGCAAAGGGGGCCACATTCCAAAGAGCACCTTTCGGATTTCACCGGCCATTTTTTACAGATTTTGATTTCAAACTACTTACCACACATTTGGGCCCCTAGAATGCCAGGGCAGTATAACTACCCCACAAGTGACCCCATTTTAGAAAGAAGACACCCCAAGGTATTCCGTGAGGGGCATGGCGAGTTCAGAGAATTTTTTATTTTTTGTCACAAGTTAGCGGAAAATGATGATTTATTTATTTTATTTTTTTCTTACAAAGTCTCATATTCCACTAACTTGTGACAAAAAATAAAAACTTCCATGAACTCACTATGCCCATCAGCGAATACCTTGGGGTGTCTTCTTTCCAAAATGGGGTCACTTGTGGGGTAGTTATACTGCCCTGGGATTCTAGGGGCCCTAATGTGTGATAAGCAGTTTGAAATCAAAATCTGTAAAAAATGGCCGGTGAAATCCGAAAGGTGCTCTTTGGAATGTGGGCCCCTTTGCCCACCTAGGCTGCAAAAAAGTGTCACACATGTGGCATCTCTGTACTCAGGAGAAGTTGGGCAATGTGTTTTGGGGTGTCATTTTACATATACCCATGCTGGGTGAGAGAAATATCTCGGCAAAAGACAACTTTTCCCATTTTTTTTATTCAAAGTTGGCATTTGACCAAGATATTTATCTCACCCAGCATGGGTATATGTAAAATGACACCCCAAAACACATTGCCCAACTTCTCCTGAGTACGGAGATACCACATGTGTGACACTTTTTTGCAGCCTAGTTGGGCAAAGGGGCCCACATTCCAAAGAGCACCTTTCGGATTTCACCGGCCATTTTTTACAGATTTTGATTTCAAACTACTTACCACACATTTGGGCCCCTAGAATACCAGGGCAGTATAACTACCCCACAAGTGACCCCATTTTGGAAAGAAGACATCCCAAGGTATTCGCTGATGGGCATAGTGAGTTCATGGAAGTTTTTATTTTTTGTCACAAGTTAGTGGAATATGAGACTTTGTAAGAAAAAAAATAAAATGAAAAAAAATCATCATTTTCCGCTAACTTGTGACAAAAAATAAAAATTTCTAAGAACTCGCCATGCCCCCACGGAATACCTTGGGGTGTCTTCTTTCCAAAATGGGGTCACTTGTGGGGTAGTTATACTGCCCTGGCATTCTAGGGGCCAAAATGTGTGGTAAGTAGTTTGAAATCAAAATGTGTAAAAAATGGCCGGTGAAATCCGAAAGGTGCTCTTTGGAATGTGGGCCCCTTTGCCCACCTATGCTGCAAAAAAGCGTCACACATGTGGCATCTCTGTACTCAGGAGAAGTTGGGCAATGTGTTTTGGGGTGTCATTTTACATATACCCATGCTTGGTGAGATAAATATCTTGGCAAAAGACAACTTTTCCCATTTTTTTATTCAAAGTTGGCATTTGACCAAGATATTTATCTCACCCAGCATGGGTATATGTAAAATGACACCCCAAAACACATTGCCCAACTTCTCCTGAGTACGGAGATACCACATGTGTGACACTTTTTTGCAGGCTAGGTGGGCAAAGGGGCCCACATTCCAAAGAGCACCTTTCGGATTTCACCGGCCATTTTTTACACATTTTGATTTCAAACTACTTACCACACATTTGGGCCCCTAGAATGCCAGGGCAGTATAACTGCCCCACAAGTGACCCCATTTTGGAAAGAAGACACCCCAAGGTATTTCGTGATGGGCATAGTGAGTTCATGGAAGTTTTTATTTTGTCACAAGTTAGTGGAATATGAGACTTTGTAAGAAAAAAAAAATAATAAAAAATCATCATTTTCCGCTAACTTGTGACAAAAAATAAAAAGTTTTATGAACTCACTATGCCCATCAGCGAATACCTTAGGGTGTCTTTTTTCCGAAATGGGGTCATTTGTGGGGTGTTTGTACTGTCTGGCCATTGTAGAACCTCAGGAAACATGATAGGTGCTCAGAAAGTCAGAGCTGCTTCAAAAAGCAGAAATTCACATTTTTGTACCATAGTTTGTAAACACTATAACTTTTACCCAAACCATTTTTTTTTTTATCCAAACATTTTTTTTTTTTATCAAAGACATGTAGAACAATAAATTTAGAGAAAAATTTATATATGGATGTCGTTTTTTTGCTAAATTTTACAACTGAAAGTGAAAAGTCATTTTTTTACTAAAAAAATCGTTAAATTTCGATTAATAACAAAAAAAGTAAAAATGTCAGCAGCAATGAATTACCACCAAGTGAAAGCTCTATTAGTGAGAAGAAAAGGAGGTAAAATTCATTTGGGTGGTAAGTTGCATGACCGAGCAATAAACGGTGAAAGTACTGTAGGTCAGAAGTGTAAAAAGTGGCCTGGTCATTAAGGGTGTTTAAGCTATGGGGGCTGAGGTGGTTAAAAAGTATAAAGAACTAAATAAATTATGTAAGGGGGCAATAAAATACACAATGAAATACAGGTGGCCAAAGAAAGTAATAACAACCCCCAAAACATTCTTCAAATACAGAAATGCAAAAAAAAAACACGGTCAGAACACACCCCTAAATGAAGGTAATGGGTTGTTGGTCACTGGGTATCGAGAGAAGGCAGAGCTCCTAAATGTTTTTTTTAGCTCTGTATATACAAAAGGAGAGGACATCTCATGAGGGTGGTGCCACTAGTGGAAATACCTCAATTAGCATACTTACCTGGCTGACTGTAGATATGGTGCTTAATATGCCAATTTTGTTTTTTTAAGTGAACAAGGCCCCAGGTCCAGATGGATTACACCCTAGTGTTCTAAATGAGCTCAGTTCAGTTATTGCTTTGTCTCTGTTCATAATATTTACAGATTTGTTAATGACAGGCATTGTACCAAGAGACTGGCGCAAGGCAAATGTGGTGCCCATTTTCAAAAAGGGTGCTTGATCTTCACCAGGAAATTATAGACCAGTAAGCCTAACATCCATAGTGGTAAAAATGTTTGAGGGCCTTCTACGGGACTACATACAGACTGTTGGAAGACCATTTCAGGGGACTACCTCTTGAAGCTCATCAAGAGAATGCCAAGAGTGTGCAAAGCAGTAATCAAAGCAAAAGGTGGCTACTTTGAAGAACCTAGAATATGACATATTTTCAGCTGTTTCACACTTGTTTGTTATGTATATAATTCCACATGTGTTAATTCATAGTTTTGATGCCTTCATAGTCATGAAAATAAAGAAAACTCTTTGAATGAGAAGGTGTGTCCAAACTTTTGGTCTGTACTGTATGTCCTAGGGGGAGTAAAACTGGGAGAGTCACTTGTTGAGAAGGATCAGGGTGTATTAGTATATCATAGACTAAATAACAGCATTCAATGCCAGTCAGCTGCCTCTTAGGGCAACAGAATTGTGTCTTGTATTAAAAGAGGTATGGACTCACGGTACAGGGATGTAATATTGCCACTATCCAAAGCGTTGGTGCGGCTTCAACTGGAATATGCAGTTCAGTTCTGGGCACCAGTCCATAAAAAGGATGCTCTGGAGTTAGAAAATGTTCATAGGAAAGCAACTAAACTCATAAAGGGTCTAGAAGATATTAGTTATGAGCAAATATTAAATGAACTGAATTTGTTTACCCTTGAAAAAAAGACATCTAAGGGGGTGCATGATTAACCTATAAAAATATCAAGGGAAGCTATTCTGTGTTAAACCCCCTCAAAAAACAAGGGGCCACTCCCTACCCCTGGAGAAAAAAAAAAATCATTCATAAGAGGCAACAAGCATTCTTTCTGTCAATTTCTGGAATAGCCTGCCGCAGGAGGTGGTCATAGCAAATACAGTCGATGGCTTCAAAAAAGGTTTAGTTGACTTTTTAATTCAAAATAACATTGAGGGTTATGACAATGTATATAAATCTTGTTCTACACACCCTTTCCCTTTGGCCCAACCCCTTTTTAAAAGGAAAATGGACATTGATCCAGGGATCGATATAGCAGTATTACAGGTTGGACTTGATGGAATTTTGTCTTTTTCCAACCTTAATAATTATGTAACTATGTAATAATTTGGCAGTTAGTTACTGAGTCTCAAAAGTCATGCAGTAAAAAAAATGAAGCTATAGAAGCAAAGTAAATAATTGTGATTTGATAATTAATGTTAGCATCACATTACTTATTGTTTGCCTGCTTTTTGCTACATTCCACCTCTGAAATGTCTTTCTTATGCCTCATTCACATGTCAGTGTTTTGGTCAGTAATTTCCATCAGTGATTTTGAGGTAAAACCAGGTTCGGCACAGAACACACAGAACAGGAGCAGATCTTTGCCTTATATCTTATCTCTGTGCAGTCTCCAAGCCTGGTTTTGGCTCACAATCACTGATAGAAATCACTGACCAAAACACTGACGTGTGAATGAGGCTTTATTACACTGATGCCCTGACAAGTCTCTACGTATGGTCTAACTCAGGGGTGATAAGAGGGCCACATTGTCAGATTGAACCAATGCCAAGGGCAGCAATAAATCTCAAAGGAGTATTATCAACTGAAACATTTATATGTCAAAGGTATATGCCAGAAATGTCTAAAAGGGGCTAGTTCAACTTCTGGGATTCTTACCTTTTGGGAGACTGCAGGTCCTTTCTTACTCCAGAAAGGAAGCGGCCATGCATAGGAGGGATTCAGTACCCACATAAACTACAATGAAGATAGCTGCACACATGCATGACCACCTCTCCACCTCATGTATTTCTATCTGGAGTCTGGAGACCCCTATTCTGCCAATATATGGTGTTCCTGAGATTGTCACAATAAGTTCTCACCCTTCCTGCTTCTGCTTTACACGCCACTCTTCTTCTCTCTGCCATGGAAAATGCATGTGGTGAGCCAGGATATACAGACAAGCATATCTGTGACCAAATGTTGAGGGCCGCACAGATTGGCATCAAGGGCTGCATCATGCCCCTGAGCTGAAAGTTTTGTTCCTAGGTCTACCTAGTGAAAAATAAAAATCTGCATGGGTCTTTGGCCTCGTTGACACAATCCCTGATCTTATTTGTCTTGAAATGATCCTTTTCCAGGTCAGTTTTTCCTAATGTTTTCCCGTTTAGTCTATGATAGTGACAGGTGTCTTCCAGTAAGGTATTTCCAAGTGGATGCTAATCAAATGTCTCCTCTACAAACAGGATATTGTTTAGCCCTATCAATGATGATGTATATAAGTATGTACCCTTTATATGCATTAACTAAATCATCAAGCTTTTATTTTAACATATTTAGTGTTTAAAATGCTTTTAGATTCAGTATTATAACTGCATTAACAAAAACTCAGAATTATACTAAACTAAAGTAGTACTGAGGCAGAACAAAAATAAATAATTTTAAGTGTACGTGCAATTACCATGTTGATTTTTTTTATAGCTTTATTGTCATATAAAAGTTCTGGAGTGTTTGTTTTCTTCTAGTCATTCTTATTGCAGGTGGCACAGTTTTAGATCAATGAAGCTATTTTCTTCAAATGCATATTCATGAAGGCATTTACATATAATTAGTCTAATCGAAATTAGAGCAGGGCTAATTTTAAAGTGTGTAACTTAGTTTGAAAACATATCCTACTTGACTCCTTGGTGTAATGACGTTCTGTACCAGTTAGAGAGAAATATAAATGTATATTTGAAGCTGCCAGCTAAATTTAAAATGAACACAATATAATCTACTATAGTTAGTCTATTGGCATACATAATACTGTATATGTTATAAATGAAAGAAAAAATATTTCAGTATCTAAAAATGTCCAGAAAACATGGGTGGGTAAATAGACAGATATGATAGATAGATAGATAGATAGATAGATAGATAGATAGGAAATATATATATATATATATATATATATATATATAGATATAGATATAGATATAGATATAGATATAGATATATAGATATGAGATAGATATAAAATAGATAGAGATAAAATAGATATATAGATAAATAGATATATAGATAAATAGATATGAAATAGATAGATATGAGTTCTATTTTGCTGTGCTGTGTCTGCAATACATTAAAGTGCAATGTTTCTTTAGTTTTTAGTTTTTTTTTCATAAAAGCAATTGTCTCGGTTTACTTATATTGTAGAGGTATAAATAGTAACATGGTGCAGTAAGCTGAACAGAATAACTTTTTAACTGCCTTAAAAAGTGAGCATTGGTGCCTCGGGGGATGCTTTTAAAATACAAAGACCAACTTTAATTGCCATCCACCTAATTATGTACTTCCCCAGCTTCAATAATCAGCACATCTCTTCCCTATCAACCAGTGGGGACCAACCTAGGGCATGCTATTAAACTTTTCTTAGTTTACACAAAATCATTTGTTGGAAATGAGCACTTAAAAGGAAACCGACCATTTTACTTTGCTATGTACCTTTTATCTTTTGTGTACAGATTGTGTAATTCACAGTAAAGGAAAATTTTCTCTTAATATATCAATTTTCTATTGACAACCCCTTTAAATCTGATCTGCAGAGAACTGTTCAAGATATTTGTCTCAGAACATGATAGCTACAAATGTTTGATAAAACTCTATTGTCCTACATTTCTTTGCATTCAGTTGTTACATAGTAATCAGCTATTACTGACTTCAGTTAGACCATAAGTAGTAAGAAATTTCCCTAGCATTTCTTAATTTTCTAACTTATAAGAAAACTTGTGAAATTATAGCAGTGGTCTCAAATCTGTTGTTATTCAGCGGTTGCAAAACTACAACTCTCAGCATGTCCTGATGCCCTGACCTTGCTGCACAACCAAATAGCTCCCTATTTGTAGAATTAGTGTGCTCTACCTTGTGCCAGTTATTATGCATTTGAATTTAGTGTGCGATAACCTACACGTATACAATCAAAGTCCCTTTTAGAGACCCTCGGGATATTTGTATAATTATAACAATGGTCTATTGAGACCTGTAATCCCTGTAGGGGTCCCTAACAAATGTTAAAATTTTTTGTCTTTATTAATTTATGGACAAAACACTCTATACAAAACAACAAAACACTTTAAAATCATCAGTGCTTCAGTGTATTTTATGGGGTAGTGCTGGAGTAGTGTGATTACATTTTAAGGAGGTGACCACATGTATGATGAATCGGGATCCCTGAATGGGGTAACCTCATCCCACCAGCTGATATGGGATGGTATCACCACTGGTGGTTACTTGTTCAGTTTGCTAACAGTGGATGACCAACAGGAGCACTGGTGAATATGCCTCTCCTGGCAACATTAACCACTATCTAGTACCTTTATATCAGGTTACCAGAAGGATAACAATGTTGCTAGTCCTCTGTATTAAATGGCTGTTTGTCTCAGCCACAATGCTGAGTAATGTCACCAGTCTCCCTAGCCACTGTTTGCCTCCTCTCTGCCACTATTTTCAGTCTGCACTCCGTCCTCTAATCCTATATCCTGCAGGCACACCGCAACTGTGGTCAATTCCTGTACTGCAATACTCTCCTTGTCTACTCGGCTAAATTCCACCGTATGTTAATAGTACGTTCCCTAACACTGTGCACTGTCTAAAAGATGTTCCGCTCTATACCACCCCTCCCGACATGTTTCGCCACTGGATGTGGCTTCGTCAGGGGATGCGGGGTATATGAGCGGGCGCGCCTCATCAGACCTTCCTTTATGCTCAACAGGTCACCGCCCACCTGTCAAAGCCTTCTCCGACAGCCAACCACAATCGCCTCCCACATCCACTCCTCCATGTGCCGGCCACGTCATTCCGCCGACGCACATCCTGCGCGCCTCCCTATGCCGTTTCGTCACCAATGCCAGCAGGTAAACACAGCACATAGTATGAATGGGGAGAGCCGATCGATCTGGGAGGGTTCGGCCGCAAGGTATCTCCACCCACATATGTTGATAAACAAGGATTCTTCATTCTCTGTACACATTTTGGATCCACTCTTGTTCTCCCTAGATGTATTAATCCATCCCTACTTTTGTGTTTGTTATGTATTAGTTACCACCATTACTGAAGAATTATAAATACTATTGAGGTAATTGGTTATCTTTTTCCCCCTCAGTGTGCAATATGTCACCAGATCCAATATTATGTCATGGCAGGAACATGTTATCCTGATGTGAGAGTTGCCACCATACTTTATACCACCACGCTTGCTGCCATTAACTGGTGTATATCTTTATCGGTTCTCATAATTATCACTATTGCGCTATGGAATATTACATAGCGCAATAGTGATAATTATGAGAACCGATAAAGATAAATCGTACATTAAAATAACAAACTATGGGAAACAACAACACAGACCCCATCTCGATCACAGAGATTCACCGCCATTAAACCATAGGAAGCCTTTGCTCCCCTACCTGCACCACTGCAGTATGATAAAGACAAATCCTGTTAATCTGCTCTCCCCCCCCCCCCCCCATTCCACCTCCTTTAATATACAAGGGCAGCCAGATAATCTGCCTACTTCATGGTGAAGAACAGAAAGTAAATAATAATTATGGAACAGTTGCGTGAGATATTTCCAACTTATAAAGATATACACCAGTTAATGGCAGCAAGCGTGGTGGTATAAAGTATGGTGGCAACTCTCACATCAGGATAACATGTTCCTGCCATGACATAATATTGGATCTGGTGACATATATTGCACACTGAGGGGGAAAAAGATAACCAATTACCTCAATAGTATTTATAATTCTTCAGTAATGGTGGTAACTAATACATAACAAACACAAAAGTAGGGATGGATTAATACATCTAGGGAGAACAAGAGTGGATCCAAAATGTGTACAGAGAATGAAGAATCCTTGTTTATCAACATATGTGGGTGGAGATACCTTGCGGCCGAACCCTCCCAGATCGATCGTCTCCCCATTCATACTATGTGCTGTGTTTACCTGCTGGCATTGGTGACGAAACGGCATAGGGAGGCGCGCAGGATGTGCGTCGGCGGAATGACGTGGCCGGCACATGGAGGAGTGGATGTGGGAGGCGATTGTGGTTGGCTGTCGGAGAAGGCTTTGACAGGTGGGCGGTGACCTGTTGAGCATAAAGGAAGGTCTGATGAGGCGCGCCCGCTCATATACCCCCCATCCCCTGACGAAGCCACATCCAGTGGCGAAACATGTCGGGAGGGGTGGTATAGAGCGGAACATCTTTTAGACAGTGCACAGTGTTAGGGAACGTACTATTAACATACGGTGGAATTTAGCCGAGTAGACAAGGAGAGTATTGCAGTACAGGAATTGACCACAGTTGCGGTGTGCCTGCAGGATATAGGATTAGAGGACGGAGTGCAGACTGAAAATAGTGGCAGAGAGGAGGCAAACAGTGACTAGGGAGACTGGTGACATTACTCAGCATTGTGGCTGAGACAAACAGCCATTTATTACAGAGGACTAGCAACATTGTTATCCTTCTGGTAACCTGATATAAAGGTACTAGATAGTGGTTAATGTTGCCAGGAGAGGCATATTCACCAGTGCTCCTGTTGGTCATCCACTGTTAGCAAACTGAACAAGTAACCACCAGTGGTGATACCATCCCATATCAGCTGGTGGGATGAGGTTACCCCATTCAGGGATCCCGATTCATCATACATGTGGTCACCTCCTTAAAATGTAATCACACTACTCCAGCACTACCCCATAAAATACACTGAAGCACTGATGATTTTAAAGTGTTTTGTTGTTTTGTATAGAGTGTTTTGTCCATAAATTAATAAAGACAAAAAATTTTAACATTTGTTAGGGACCCCTACAGGGATTACAGGTCTCAATAGACCATTGTTATAATAATTCGATAACCTACACTGCTCAAAAAAATAAAGGGAACACTTAAACAACACAATGTAACTCCAAGTCAATCACACTTCTGTGAAATCAAACTGTCCACTTAGGAAGCAACACTGAGTGACAATCAATTTTACATGCTGTTGTGCAACTGGGATAGACAACAGGTGGAAATTATAGGCAATTAGCAAGACACCCCCAATAAAGGAGTGGTTCTGCAGGTGGTGAGCACAGACCACTTCTCAGTTTCTATGCTTCCTGGCTGATGTTTTGGTCACTTTTAAATGCTGGCGGTGCTTTCACTCTAGTGGTAGCATGAGGCGGAGTCTACAACCCACACAAGTGGATCAGGTAGTGCAGCTTATCCAGGATGGCACATCAATGCGAGCTGTGGCAAGAAGGTTTGCTGTGTCTGTCAGCGTAGTGTCCAGAGCATGGAGGCGCTACCAGGAGACACGCCAGTACATCAGGAGACGTGGAGGAGGCTGTAGGAGGGCAACAACCCAGCAGCAGGACCGCTACCTCCGCCTTTGTGCAAGGAGGAACAGGAGGAGCACTGCCAGAGCCCTGCAAAATGACCTCCAGCAGGCCACAAATGTGCATGTGTCTGCTCAAACGGTCAGAAACAGACTCCATGAGAGTGATATGAGGGCCCGACGTCCACAGGTGGGGGTTGTGCTTACAGCCCAACACCGTGCAGGACGTTTGGCATTTGCCAGAGAACACCAAGATTGGCAAATTCGCCACTGTCGCCCTGTGCTCTTCACAGATGAAAGCAGGTTCACACTGAGCACATGTGACAGACGTGACAGAGTCTGGAGACGCCGTGGAGAACGTTCTGCTGCCTGCAACATCCTCCAGCATGACCGGTTTGGCATTGGGTCAGTAATGGTGTGGGGTGGCATTTCTTTGGAGGGCCGCACAGCCCTCCATGTGCTCGCCAGAGGTAGCCTGACTGCCATTAGGTACCGAGATGAGATCCTCAGACCCCTTGTGAGACCATATGCTGGTGCGGTTGGCCCTGGGTTCCTCCTAATGCAAGACAATGCTAGACCTCATGTGGCTGGAGTGTTCCTGCAAGACGAAGGCATTGATGCTATGGACTGGCCCGCCTGTTCCTCAGACCTGAATCCAATTGAGCACATCTGGGACATCATGTCTCGCTCTATCCACCAACGTCACGTTGCACCACAGACTGTCCAGGAGTTGGCAGATGCTTTAGTCCAGGTCTGGGAGGAGATCCCTCAGGAGACCGTCCACCACCTCATCAGGAGCATGCACAGGCGTTGTATGGAGGTCACACAGGCACGTGGAGGCCACGCACACTACTGAGCCTCATTTTGACTTGTTTTAAGGACATTACATCAAAGTTGGATCAGCTTGTAGTGTGTTTTTCCACTTTAATTTTGAGTGTGACTCCAAATCCAGACCTCCAAGGGTTTAAAAAATTTGATTTCCATTTTTTTATTTTTGTGTGATTTTGTTGTCAGCACATTAAACTATGTAAAGAACAAAGTATTTCAGAAGAATATTTAATTAATTCAGATCTAGGATGTGTTATTTTTGTGTTCCCTTTTATTTTTTTGAGCAGTGTAGTTTGTACTCAGTTTGCACTCAGCCCTACTTACTCATCTCAGCTGACTTCTATGATTGGATTATTGGATTGCTCTCTGGACTCCTTGACCTCTGCTCTGTTCCAGGACTACAGACACATGTTGCTTATTTCTTTGGATTTTTCTGCCTATGACCTGAAGTCCTACCCTGACCTGACTCCTGGATATTACAGACTATGCTACTGCATAGCACCTTTGGATACCACATATGAATTTTAGCCTTACATATATTTCTGCTCCTGGACCCTTGAATACATTGCTGAAACTTGTTGTACAACAAAGTCACTGTACTGCTCCATCCTTCATTTGGTGATTGCTTCACTTATTCTACCACCTCCAGTCAGCAACTATTTTAGGGGCCACAACCTGTGGATCTCAAGCAGTGAAATCCCCATATTTGAACAGAGGTTATTAAGTGAAAACTTAGGGATTTATTAGACTCTGTCTGCACCTCACTGTAGTCAGCAGACATCTGTCTGTGGTCTCCAGTCATCTCAGATGAACAGTCAGACCAGATCCCAATGGTTACTTTTTAAGGCAGTTAAAATTTTATTCTGTTCGACTTACTGCACCAGTTACTACCTCTCAAATATACATAAACCAAGACAACTGCATTTATGAAAGAAAAAAACAAAAACAAAATAAAGAAACATTGCACTTTCAAGCATTGCATTCACATCACAATACAATACAACTCATTCTGTTTATCTATCTATTTTCTATCTATCTATCTATCTATCTATCTATCTGTTGGTGTTTTTGTCTATTCATGTTAATTCTTGTGCTTTGTTTAGTTGTATAGTTAAGATATGCAGAAATTTAGTTAGTAGCTACTAAATTATGAAAATCCCATTTTGACAAGTGTTTTCAGTGAACTCACTAACTGAAGATGAGAGAAAAATATGTAAAGCTTTTTAATAAACCTGCTTTTTAACCGTGTGTTGACATTTGACGTTTCTCGAAGAGGTATATAGTGTTACACAGTTATCAACAAGGTCCCTTTTAGAGACCCTCGGGCTATTATTTGATTATATTCTAATGGTCTGTAGGACCATAAATCCCTGTAGGGGTCCCTAACTAATATTTAAAATCTTATCTTTATTATTTAACTACAAAAAAAAATATATAAGAAATATAGGGGAAAAAAGAACACAATTAAAATTGTCAGTTACCAATGGAGTATGAGATAATTATTGTTGCTGCTGGTTGCTTGCTACAACCATTATTAGCCTATTAGTATCTGTGGATTGCAGAGTGCATGGGAATGTTGTTCCATATATGTATTCACATTTATCCTGTGGGGGTCATAAGTTGGTGTTTGGTATCCAACTCGTCCTGAGATTGATATAGACGCGAGTATTTCAGTTTCATTTATGCACCATAGCGTGTCCTATTCACAAAATCACACTTTCAAAGTACTTGTGTCAAGAAAATGCAAGGAGCTACCACTGTCTAGCGGCGATCGTTCGCTGGCAGGCTGTAGATGTGATTTTTTTAACCCCTAACAGGTATATTAGACACTGTTTTGATAACAGCGTCTAATATACCTGCTACCTGGTCCTCTGGTGGTCCCTTTTGCTTGGATCGACCACCAGAGGACACAGGCAGCTCAGGAATAAGTAGCACCAACCACCACTACACTACACCCCCCCCCTGTCACTTATTAACCCCTTATTAACCCCGGATCACCCCATATAGACTCCCTGATCACCCCCCTGTCATTGATCACCCCCCTGTCATTGATCACCCCCGTGTAAGGCTCCATTCAGACGTCCATATGTTTTTTACGGATCCACGGATACATGGATCGGATCCGCAAAACACATACGGACGTCTGAATGGAGCCTTACAGGGGGGTGATCAATGACAGGGGGGTGATCACCCCATATAGACTCCCAGATCACCCCCCTGTCATTGATCACCACCCTGTCATTGATCACCCCCCTGTAAGGCTCCATTCAGATGGCCATATGTTTTTTACGTATCCACGGATACATGGATCGGATCCGCAAAACACATACAGACGTCTGAATGGAGCCTTACAGGGGGGTGATCACCCCATATAGACTCCCTGATCACCCCCCTGTCATTGATCACCCCCTTGTAAGGCTGGCTCCATTCAGATGTCCGTATGTGTTTTGCGGATCCACGGATCCATGGATCGGATCCGCAAAACACATACGGACGTCTGAATGGAGCCTTACAGGGGGGTGATCAATGACAGGGGGGTGATCACCCCATATAGACTCCCTGATCACCCCGCTGTCATTGATCACCCCCCTGTCATTGATCACCCCCCTGTAAGGCTCCATTCAGACGTCCGTATGTGTTTTGCGGATCCGATCCATGTATCCGTGGATCCGTAAAAAACATATGGACGTCTGAATGGTGCCTTACAGGGGGGTGATCAGTGACAGGGGGGTGATCACCCCATATAGACTCCCTGATCACCCCCCTGTCATTGATCACCCCCCTGTCATTGATCACCCCCCTGTAAGGCTCCATTCAGACGGCCATATGTTTTTTACGTATCCACGGATACATGGATCGGATCCGCAAAACACATACGGACGCCTGAATGGAGCCTTACAGGGGGGTGATCACCCCATATAGACTCCCTGATCACCCCCCTGTCATTGATCACCCCCTTGTAAGGCTGGCTCCATTCAGAGGTCCGTATGTGTTTTGCGGATCCACGGATCCATGGATCGGATCCGCAAAACACATACGGACGTCTGAATGGAGCCTTACAGGGGGGTAATCAATGACAGGGGGGTGATCACCCTATATAGATTCCCTGATGACCCCCCTATCATTGATCACCCCCCCTGTAAGGCTCCATTCAGACGTCCGTATGTGTTTTGCGGATCCGATCCATGTATCCGTGGATCCGTAAAAAACATATGGACGTCTGAATGGTGCCTTACAGGGGGGTGATCAGTGACAGGGGGGTGATAACACCATATACACTCCCTGATCACCCCCCTGTCATTGATCACCCCCCTGTAAGGCTCCATTCAGACATTTTTTTGGCCAAAGTTAGCGGAAATTTTTTCTTTTTTTTTTCTTTTTTTTTTCTTTTTCTTACAAAGTCTCCTATTCCACTAACTTGTGTCAAAAAATTAAATCTCACATGAACTCACCATACCCCTCACGGAATCCAAATGCGTAAAAATTTTTAGACATTTATATTCCAGACTTCTTCTCACGCTTTAGGGCCCCTAAAATGCCAGGGCAGTATAAATACCCCACATGTGACCCCATTTCGGAAAGAAGACACCCCAAGGTATTCCGTGAGGGGCATATTGAGTCCATGAAAGATTGACATTTTTGTCCCAAGTTAGCGGAAAGGGAGACTTTGCGAGAAAAAAATAAAATAAAATCAATTTCTGCTAACTTGTGCCAAAAAAAAAAAAATTTCTATGAACTCGCCATACCTCTCATTGAATACCTTCGGGTGTCTTCTTTCCAAAATGGGGTCACATGTGGGGTCTTTATACTGTCCTGGCATTTTAGGGGCCCTAAAGCGTGAGAAGAAGTCTGGGATCCAAATGTCTAAAAATGCCCTCCTAAAAGGAATTTGGGCCCCTTTGCGCATCTAGGCTGCAAAAAAATGTCACACATCTGGTATCACCGTACTCAGGAGAAGTTGGGCAATGTGTTTTGGGGTGTCATTTTACATATACCCATGCTAGGTGAGATAAATATCTTGGTCAAATGCCAACTTTGTATAAAAAAAATGGGAAAAGTTGTCTTTTGCCGAGATATTTCTCTCACCCAGCATGGATATATGTAAAATGACACCCCAAAACACATTGCCCTACTTCTCCTGAGTACGGCGATACCAGATGTGTGACACTTTTTTGCAGCCTAGTTGGGCAAAGGGGCCCACATTCCAAAGAGCACCTTTAGGATTTCACAGGTCATTTTTTACAGATTTTGATTTCAAACTACTTCCCTCACATTAGGGCCCCTAAATTGCCAGGGCAGTATAACTACCCCACAAGTGACCCCATTTTGGAAAGAAGATACCCCAAGGTATTCCGTGAGGGGCATGGCGAGTTCCTAGAATTTTTTATTTTTTGTCACAAGTTAGCGGAAAATTATGATTTTATTTTTTTTTTTCTTACAAAGTCTCATATTCCACTAACTTGTGACAAAAAATAAAAACTTCCATGAACTCACTATGCCCATCACGAAATACCTTAGGGTGTCTTCTTTCCAAAATGGGGTCACTTGTGAGGTAGTTATACTGCCCTGGCAATTTAGGGGCCCAAATGTGTGGTAAGTAGTTTGAAATCAAAATCTGTAAAAAATGGCCGGAGAAATCCTAAAGGTGCTCTTTGGAATGTGGGCCCATTTGCGCACCTAGGCTGCAAAAAAGTGTCACACATCTGGTATCGCCGTACTCAGGAGAAGTCATCATTTTCCGCTAACTTGTGACAAAAAATAAAAAGTTCTATGAACTCACTATGCCCATCAGCGAATACCGTAGGGTGTCTAATTTCCGAAATGGGGTCATTTGTGGGGTTTTTCTACTGTCTGGGCATTGTAGAACTCAGGAAACATGACAGGTGCACAGAAAGTCAGAGCTGCTTCAAAAAGCGGAAATTCACATTTTTGCACCATAGTTTGTAAACGCTATAGCTTTTACCCAAACCATTTTTTTTTTTATCAAAGACATGTAGAACAATTAATTTTGAGGAAAATTTATATATGGATGTCGTTTTTTAAAAAAAAATTTACAACTGAAAGTGAAAAGTGTCATTTTTTTGCAAAAAAATCGGTAAATTTCAATTAATAACAAAAAAAGTAAAAATGTCAGCAGCAATGAAATACCACCAAATGAAAGCTCTATTAGTGAGAAGAAAAGGAGGTAAAATTTATTTGGGTGGTAAGTTGCATGACCGAGCAATAATACGCTAAAGTTGTGGAGTGCCGATTTGTAAAAAAGGGCCTGGTCACTAAGGGGGTATAAACCTGTGGTCCTTAAGTGGTTAATTCAGGCCTACACTGGTTCAGGCCGTGTGAGATACACCCTCTAAATACAGGGTTTTGATTCAGGCATTTGAAATACTTAGCCATTTTGGGCAAAGAACTCTTTAATTCAGGAATACAGTGGGTCAGACCGTGTGAGATACACCCTCTACGTACAGGGTTTTGATTCAGGAATTTGAAATGCTGCCATTTTGGGCAATAAAATCTTTAATTCAGGCCTACACTGGTTAAGGCCGTGTGAGATACACCCTCTATGTACAAGGGTTTGATTCAGGCACTTGAAATACAGCCATTTTGGGCAAAGAAATCTTTAATTGAGGGCTAGTCTGGTTCAGGCCGTCTAAGATACACCCTTTACATACTGTCGTTCTATTCTGCTATTAATTTAACACCCATTTAGGGCAAAATCCTAAATTCGAGAATTATGAGGAAACATAGAAACATAGAATGTGTCGGCAGATAAGAACCATTTGGCCCATCTAGTCTGCCCAATATATCTGAATACTATGGATAGCCCCCGGCCCTATCTTATATGAAGGATAGCCTTATGCCTATCCCATGCATGCTTAAACCCCTTCACTGTATTTGCAGCTACCACTTCTGCAGGAAGGCTATTTCATGCATCCACTACTCTCTCAGTAAAGTAATACTTCCTTATATTACTTTTAAACCTTTGCCCCTCTAATTTAAAACTGTGTCCTCTTGTGGTAGTTTTTCTTCTTTTAAATATGCTCTCCTCCTTTACCGAGTTGATTCCATTTATGTATTTAAAAGTTTCTATCATATCCCCTCTGTCTCTTCTTTCTTCCAAGCTATACATATTAAGGTCCTTTAACCTTTCCTGGTAAGTTTTATCCTGCAATCCATGTACTAGTTTAGTAGCTCTTCTCTGAACTCTCTCTAGAGTATCTATATCCTTCTGGAGATATGGCCTCCAGTACTGCGCACAATACTCCAAGTGAGGTCTCACCAGTGTTCTGTACAGCGGCATAAGCACTTCACTCTTTCTACTGCTTATACCTCTCCCTATACATCCAAGCATTCTGCTGGCATTTCGTGCTGCCCTATTACATTGTCTTCCCACCTTTAAGTCTTCTGAAATAATTACTCCTAAATCCCTTTCCTCAGATACTGAGGTCAGGACTGTGTCAAATATTCTATATTCTGCCCTTGGGTTTTTACGCCCCAGGTGCATTATCTTGCACTTATCCACATTAAATTTCAGTTGCCAGAGTTCTGACCATTCTTCTAGTTTTCCTAAATCCTTTTCCATTTGGCGTTTCCCTCCAGGAACATCAACCCTGTTACATATCTTTGTGTCATCAGCAAAAAGACACACCTTCCCATCGAGGCCTTTTGCAATATCACTTATGAAGATATTAAACAAAATTGGTCCCAGTACAGATCCCTGTGGAACCCCACTGGTAACATGACCTTGTTTTGAATGTTCTCCATTGACTACAACCCTCTGTTGTCTGTCACTCAGCCACTGCCTAATCCACTCAACAATATGGGAGTCCATGCTCAATGACTGCAGTTTATTGATAAGTCTTCTATGTGGGACAGTGTCAAAAGCCTTACTAAAATCTAGATATGCGATGTCTACTGCACCTCCACCGTCTATTATTTTAGTCACCCAGTCAAAAAAATCTATAAGATTTGTTTGACATGATCTCCCTGAAGTAAACCCATGTTGTTTTTCATCTTGCAATCCATGGGATTTTAGATGTTCCACAATCCTATCCTTTAATAGGGGTTCCATTAATTTGCCTACTATTGATGTCAGACTCACTGGTCTATAGTTGCTCGATTCCTCCCTACTACCTTTCTTGTGAATGGGTACGACATTTGCCAATTTCCAATCTTCCGGGACGACTCCTGTTACTAATGATTGGTTAAATAAATCTGTTAGCGGTTTTGCCAGCTCACCACTAAGCTCTTTTAATAATTTTGGGTGTATCTCATCAGGCCCCTGTGACTTATTTGTCTTCACCTTAGACAGCAAACTTAGAACATCTTCCTCTGTAAAGATACATGCATCAAATGATTTATTAGTCATCCTTTCTAGTGGAGGTCCTTCTCCTTTTTCTTTTGTAAAAACTGAACAGAAGTATTCATTAAGGCAGTCGGCTAGCCCTTTATTCTCTTCTACATACCTTCCGTCCTTTGTTTTTAATTTAGTTATTCCTTGTTTTAATTTCCTTTTTTCATTTATATATCTGAAGAATGTCTTATCTCCTTTTTTCATAGACTGAGCTAGTTTTTCTTCTGCCTGCGCTTTAGAAGTTCTTATAACTTGCTTGGCCTCTCTCTGCCTAATCTTGTAGATTTCCTTATCTTCATTGCTCTGTTTTTTTTTATAATTACAAAATGCTAGCTTTTTATTTTTAATGATTTGGGCCACTTCTGCTGAGTACCACAGTGGTCTCTTCCTTTTTTTGCTTTTACTGACAAGTCTAATGCAATTTTCTGTTGCCTTCAATAATGCACCTTTTAAGTAGTCCCATTTCTCCTGGACTCCATGTAATCCGTTCCAGTCTGATGAGGACTCATTTATTACTAATTTCATTTTTGAAAAGTCTGTTTTTCTAAAATCTAAAACTTTTGTTTTTGTGTGGTGGGACTCTTTCACAGTTCTTATATTAAACCACACTGACTGGTGATCACTAGATCCCAAGGTTTCGCCTACAATGACATCATATACCAAATCCCCATTTGTGAATACGAGAGCTTCAAATAAGGGACGTGGCCCAGGTTGTGGTGCTGCTGGTGGAGCTCCTCTTGCAGGGAGAGGAGGTGGTCAATCTTTGCCAGCTACACGCACAAGTGAAACCCCTTCCTCAGGTGCGAGTAGGCGAGAGAACCTGCAATGGTATTTAGTCAGGCCTAATGCGGCTCTACGAATGGTGAGGCCTGAACAAGTACAGGCGATAGTAGATTGGGTTGCTGAAAGTGGATCCAGTTACTTCATATTGTCTCCCACCCAGTCTCCTGCTGAACGACCACAGTTGGCACCTGCAGCCGATGTCCATCAGTCTTTCACCTCACCCCCTTGCAAATCATCCAAGCAGTCTGAGCCCCAAGGCATGCAGCAGTCTCTTCTGTTTTTTGATGACTCTGTTAGCAGGGTTTCCCAGGGCCATCCAACTAGCCATGCCTTAGAAGTGGAAGAGATTGAGTGCACCGAGTGTGAAGACCGACAAGGAAGGCAGGGGTGAAGACTGGGTGGAAGATGATGTGGAGGACGATGAGGTCCTCGACCCCACATGGAATCAAAATCATGCGAGTGACCTATGTAGTTCGGAGGAAGAGGCGGTGGTCGCACAGAGCCACCAGCACAGCAGAAGAGGGAGCAGGGTGCAAAAGCGGAGCAGCCGTCCTCTAGACAGTACGCCAGCTACTGCCCACCGCAGCAAGGGACCGAGCACACCAAAGCCAGCTCCAAGGAGCTCCTTGGCGTGGCAGTTCATTAGACAATGTGCTGACGACAAGACACAAGTGGTTTGCACACTGTGCAATCAGAGTCTGAAGCGAGGCATAAACATTCTCAACCTGAGCACAACCTGCATGATCAGACATTTAAGTGCAAAGCACGAGCTGCAGTGGAGTAGACACCTCAAAAACCAAGAAAGGTCTCTGACTCCTCCTGCTTCTTCTTCTGCTGCAGTCTTGGCCTCTTCATCCACCTCTGGAATGACAGTGCCACCTGCCACCCCGCAAACAGAGGATCTGCCAGCAACACCAACACCTGGGTCACCAAGCATCTCCACAATGTCCCACAGTAGCGTTCAGATCTCTATCTCCCAAATGCTGGAGAGGAAGAGGAAGTACCCCCCTACCCACCCGCGAACCCTAGCCCTGAATGCCAGCATTTCTAAATTACTGGCTTTTGAAATGCTGTCATTCCGTCTGGTGGAGATGGATAGTTTTAAAGGCCTTATGGCGGTGGCTGTCCCACAGTACGTCGTGCCCAGCCGCAGCTACTTTTCAAGGCGAGCCATCCCTTCCCTGCACAACCAAGTAGGGGACAAAATCAGGTGTACACTGCGCAATGCCATCTGTGGCAAGGTGCACCTCACTACGGATACGTGGACCAGTAAGCACGGTTAGGGACATTATATCTCCATAACAGCACACTGGGTAAATGCAATGGCGGCTGGGCCTGAGGCGGATAGCAGTTTGGCGCATGTCCTTCCACCACCGAGGATTGCAGGGCGCTTCAGTTTGCCTCCTGTTGCTCCCTCCTCCTACTCTGCTTCCTCATCCTCTACCAGCTCCTCATCCGGTCAGCGTAACACCTTCACCACCAACTTCAGCACAGCCAGGGGTAAACGAAAGCAGGCAGTTTTAAAACTTATCTGTTTGGGGGACAAACCCCACACCGCGCAGGATCTGTGGACGGGCCTTGAACAACAGACCGATGAGTGGTTTGTGCCAGTCAGCCTCAAGCTCGGCCTGGTGGTGTGCGATAATGTGCAAAATCTCGTAGCGGCTCTGGGACTAGCCGGTTTGACGCACATCCCTTGCCTGGCGCATGTGCTGAATTTGGTGTTGCAGAAAATCCTTAAAAACTACCCCGGTATGCAGCAGCTCTGACATAAAGTGCGGGCCGTCTTTGCGCGCTTTCAGCGTTCTCACCCTGCTGCTGCTCGCCTGTCAGCGCTGCAGTGTAACTCTGGCCTTCTCGCTCACTGCCTCATATGCGACGTGCCCACAAGTTGGAACTCCACCTTGCACATGCTGGCCAGACTGTGCGAGCAGCAGCAGGCGATAGTGGAGTTTCAGCTGCAGCACGCACGGGTGAGTGGCTCGGTGGAAAAGCACCACTTCACCACCAATGACTGGGCCTCCATGCGAGACCTGTGTTCCTTGTTGCGCTGTTTCAAGTACTCCACCAACATGGCCAGTGTGGATAACGCCATTCTCAGCGTTACTATCCCACTTCTATCCCTCCTTGAAAAAACGCCCCTGGCGATGATAGAAGAGGATGTGGCACAGGAGGAGGAGGAGGAAGAGGGATCATTTCGTAGGGTTTCCAGCCAGTCATTTCCAAGGGTGGGTTCCTGCATTCACAAACCCAAGGTACACAATTGTCCAGCCAGTGCACAGTTCTGGAGGATGACGAGGTGGAGGATGAGGAGAAGGAGATGGAGGAGGAGGAACCATGTTTACAGCAGGGTGGCACCCAGACCAGCTCATGGCCATCACTGTTGCGTGGATGGGGGGATACAGAGGACACAGACAATACAACTCCCACAGATGACACAGGCTTTTTGTTGCCTCTGGGCAGCCTGGCACACATGAGCGATTACATGCTGCAGTGTCTCCGCAACGACAGCCGAGTTGTCCACATTCTAACTTGCTGATTACTGGGTGGCTACGCTGCTGGATCCCCGTTACAAGGACAATGTACAGTCCTTAATTCCCTCACTGGAGCATGATCGTAAGATGCGCGAGTACAAGCGCACGCTGGTGGACGCGCTGCTGGTGGCATTTCCACCTGACAGCAGGGGCACAGTTGAAGCACAAGGTGAAGGCAGAGGACGAGGAAGAGGTCACCAACGCAGCTGGGGCACCGCCAGCACCTCAGAAGGCAGGGTTAGCATGGCCGAAATGTGGAAAAGCTTTGTCAGCACGCCACAACAACCAGCATCACCAGCTGATATGGAATTTCTTAGCCGGAGGCAGCATTTCACCAACATGGTGGAGTAGTATGTGTGCATACGCCTACACACCAACTTCTGTGTCTCCAAATTGGGCAAATGGCCTGAGCTTGCCCTTTACGCCTTGGAGGTGATGGCCTGCCCTGCAGCCAGTGTATTATCTTAATGTGTGTTTAGGACGGCAGGGGGCGTCATCACAGAGAAGCGCAGCCACCTGTCCACAGCCAATGTGGACAAGCTCATGTTCATTAAAATGAACCAGGCATGGATCCCTTTAGGACTTGTCCGTACCTTGTGCAGAATAGACATGTATACCGGCACTAACCAGCCATTGTTATACTGCAGCTCATACTTGTATTTTGGATATTTCACACTCTTTTAGAGTGTACCCTAATTTTAAAAAATTAAATTAAATCCAAAAACCTGTGTTGGCTACCTCGTCCTCCTCCACCGCCGCTTTAACCTACACTGCTACGTCCACAGCCTCCTCAAACTCCTACTCCATATGGAACTCCACCTCATAAATCAATATTTTTTTTTTGTACATATTTTATTTTAGATCATTTCACTACATTGTCAGTTACATTTTCTGGTGAAATTCAGCAATTTTCGGGTGTATAGTACCACTGCTATACCAAGAAGACAGGTTTAAAAAAAATATATAAAGTCATTTACATTTTCGTGTTACATTCACCAATTTTTGGTGTATAGTACCACTGCTATACCTATTAGGCCGGTTAAAAAATAAAATAAATTGTCATTAACATTTTCGGGTGAAATTACCCAATTTTTGGGTGTAGAGTATCACTGCTATATACCTAGTAGACAGGTTAAACAATTTTTTTTATAAATTGTCAGTTACATTTTCTGGTGAAATTAACAATTTAGTGGGTGTATAGTACCACTGCTATACTTAGTAGACAGGTTAAACAAAAAAAAAATTGTCAGTTATATATTCTGGTGAAATTCACCAATTTTTGGGTGTGAAGTAGCACTGCTATACCTAGTAGACAGGTTTAAAAAAATAATAAATGTCAGATACATTTTTTAGTGAAATTCACCAATTTTTGGGTGTAATATACCCCTCCTCTACCAAGTTGACAGCTTAATAAATTTCAATAATTTTTCTGTTACATTCTTGGGTTGTCATTATGCAATTTTAGACGTGAATAAACACCTGCTATGCCTAGGTGACAGGGAATAAAATTGTATATATTATTCAGTAATTAATGTGCGCCACATCCTTTTATTCAATGCTTAAACTTTGAAAAGTTGTCACACTTTAATTAATTAATAATTAATAATTTCTCCCATATTTCAACTCTATAATTTTAAATTTGAAAAAATGAATCCTCCCTTGGGTGTGGTCTCTCTTTCTCATGCTCCCTCTCTGGCCTGGAACCCTGATTCCCCACCACCTGTCATCACCATGGTAGGCGCATAAAAGAATATTGAAAGTTGATAGAGCAGATATCAAATTGGATCGTGAACATCACGGGGACGTGCGACATGGTAAGGCAGTAAGTGTGCACATGCCTCACAAACTGACTGACATGGGTCAGCCCCTGCAACTTCTTGGTCTCCAAATTGGGCACATGGCCTGAGCTTGCCCTTTACCCCTTGGAGGTGCTGGCCTACCCTGCAGCTAGTGTATTGTCTGAACGTGTGTTTAGCATGACTGGAGGGGGTTATCACAGGTTATATTTCCCAATGTTTTGGGGTGTACCCTAATTTTAAAAATATAATTTAAAACCAAAAAGAAGTGTAGGCTACCTCCTCCTCCTCCACCGCCTCTTCCACCTACACCGCCTCCTCAACCTCCTACTCCATATGGACCTCGTCCTCCTAGATCAAGATTATTATTTTTTATTTTTACCTATTTTATGTTATTTAAATTCATTTCCCTATCCACATTTGTTTGCAGCGCACTTGCCATGCTCTTTACCACATTTTGACAACATTTGCAGCCCTCTAGCCCTTTCCATGACATTTTTACAGCCATTTTAGTGCTCAAAAGTTCGGGTCCCCATTGACTTCTATGGGGTTCGGGGTCAAGTTCGGGTCCGTCTTTTTTCTCAAGTTCGGCCAAACCCGTTGAACCCGAACATCCAGGTATCCGCTTAACTCTAGTCAGAGTGTCATAAAAATAGGCTTTTAGGGGCACATTTATTAAGACCAGCATTTTAGACACACCTGCCTGTCCCCTTCCCTGCCCTTGCCACACCCACTTTTTTAGACCTGGCGTGAGCGGGAAGAAGCAACTAGCTGTAATATAAGCATATTTCAGTATAATAAATGACCCCCTTAGTTTTTTTAAAGTAGTAATACATTATAAATTTTTTATAAATTTGGTACCTGTGCAATTGTAAAACCTATTGGGTAGTTAGCGTGCTGTTTTTACCTCATAGTGAATGTTGTAGAAGCAAAACCTGAAAAACAATGGCTGAATAGCTTTTCTCCATTTCCACAAACAAAAATAATTTTTCAGTTTCTTATTATATTATATGGAAAATTAGTTGGTGCCATTACAGTACAATTCGGCCGGCAAAAAACAAGTCTTCATACAGCTATACCTACAGTAAAAATATATGGCCTTTGGAAGGCAGAGAAAACAAAAATGGCAATGATGGAAAAATATGGAGGGCAACATAGGGTAATAACAGGTATGGTGACTTCAGCAGTCTACCACTTATGTGGATTTGTGCTGAAGGATTTTCAAGAATTTAAATGTTACATTCTGCAGTGCTGAAATAAGAAGTCTGATGATTTGTTTTAGATGTGGGTTCCCCCAGTCCTCCCCATGCTGATTGACAGGTTTTTTGGCATTACTGTGCATCCAAAGAAACCTGTCCATCAATGGCAGGATAGTGAGGGAACCTTTTTATCATGAATTTAGCTGTGATCAGTCCCCCCATCACATTACTGGAAGAAATTTTTATTTATTGGAAGTAAACAATGATGGTTCCTATTGAATGATTGCAATTAAGCATCTTGAAGAACTATAAGAATAATTAATTATGTTAAAAAAACTATTTATTTTATATAAATTACCAGCTTATGTGTAATGTGTATACAAGATTATACAGTGCTATAAGCTAAAATGATGGAATAAGCCAAGCTTCCTCTACATCAAGAACAAGGCCATAGATACTACTTAAATAGGTTGTTCAGCTGTTTTTTTTTTTTTTGTTTTTTTTTAGAAAAAGGGCACAACAGTTTTTTTTTCTTTATTAGAAAATTTTTAAAAAAGCTTACAAAAAACATAAATTCAAACAACCATTCCCACCCCCATCCATTGACACCAAGAGGTTCCCCATGAGTTACTTCAAATATGATTTTCCATCCATTTACACCATGACACACAGAATTTCTCCTGTTCTCCTTACTCCTCATAACGTGATTTCTGAATAAATTAATTGCGGCACCCCCAAGCCTCAGATCTTAGAGGTTCACTGTTTCTACAATTTTTAGTAATCAATTTTCTAGCCAATTGAAGAGATCTGAGAGCAGCAAAAATATTCTCTTTTCACCCCATGATACCACAGCTACCCCCTATTATGGTATTAACCATGTGAAACTAAACCAAAACATCAAAGCAATTATTAATCTCAACTATGGCTTTGAATCAATAGATATGAAGCTTGGGGCACTGCCATATCATATGAATTAATACTATTTTAGGAGTATAATAAACATTATAAAGTAAGAATAAATGGGGAAATACAGAGGCAGGGAAGGATATCTTACATGATAAAAGCAGTACGGAGGTGAGGACTTCCATGACGATCGTGTGCTGGACAGGACCTGGGAGGACACTACCCTTCCTATCACATGTGTCAGATCAGGCGTTGCCACCCCATGTTGGAGCTGATCATCCCACTGGCTGTCAGCTCGCCAACTTCAACTGCAAGGTAGTCAGCGAAAATGGATACAACATCCTGGCCTGCCTGAACCTGAGGCAAATAACTGTTATGCTTTTCCATAAGTTTATATCTATTTCTAAATATCCTAATTATAGTGGATTTGATTAGATCTATGAGAGGACATATTGTTATATGTTATGTATTTTAAAGATTGCCGAGAGAAGTTCATTGCATTCTTGTCTCCTCATAGATTTATTACTAAGATAAGGATATTTTCTAGACGTAGCTGGTGCTATTTACCTTTACAGTTTGGTATCTATTAATGAAGCAGAAAATCTGTAATATCTATATACACATATAATCAACCTTAGTTTTTGTATAAGAAAATCAATAGGACCTATGTATTGTTTTATATTGAATATTATTAAGGACGTTTATGTATCTGTTATCACATATATATTTCTCAATAGGAACGCATACATTCCTAAAGAATGATGAGAAGACTTTTGAGTATGGACTTTGTTAATGAGCTCTGTTCAGGGAAAAATTTGTTATTTTAACTGACCATCAATCTCCCGTTGGTGTAACAGAGGAGACACATATCTCTGTGAGAGAACAAGGTTCATTATATTATTATCTGTAACATAAATTTGAGAGTGTGAGAAACATCCAAATGGTGCCACAAAGTCTGTGTTTTAGTTAGTTTTGTGTCAAAAACCAATCCCCTAGCTCTGATTTAAGGTTCCATATGTCATGTGTATTGAATTTGAAATAAAGTCAAACTTGGATATTTAACCCTTACTAGGATGATACTAATAGCTTAGGTAATAGTGTCACCTAGGGGTAAATGAGTAACATTACACCAACAGCAGAAATACATTTTGGGTAATACAATGACATCACAGTCATTATCATTTGTACACGCCTAGCCGACAATGATTGGAAAACTCCAAGCTAGGAAGGTGTGTCTAACTGATAAGTTTGTGATTATAAACCACAGACACAAGAGGTAAAAAAGAGCAGCAGGAAAAATACAGGGGGAACAAGGAAAACACAGATAAACAAAGAAAGCCCAGGAGAAAGATCCCAATGACCAGGACAGATTTTGGAGCTGACTTCCCTTAGTCTCTGCACATCATCTGCATTCTCGGGTAAAGTATAACTTTATTCCGTGTAGTGTTGATATAAAGTATTTAGCCTGACATTTAAAAAAACCTCCCCATTGTATAGTGGATGTATAGTTTTTAAAAGTGCTACATCAATATTGTCACTATTCAGTAAAGGTGCATATTACTGAATAAATTAACTAATATTGATTTCAGAGGAAATTCTCTGATTGGAATAATTTTATTCCATAGTCAATACCAGGCTTGAAAATGTATAAGTTGTGTGACAATCCTACCCGATTATCCAAGATTTGTCATAGTTTTGTGCAGAGCAAGGGTTCTTATATATTATTAACATTATTGAGTTTTATATCTGATGATTGTGATCGAGATCGATAGTATTACATTTTATGTTTGAGAGGTACCGTGTATACCTTGGTCTTTGTATTAGTGCCATCTAGTGACTAGTTTTGGGTAATGCATATCACTGTGTGTTCTTGCATATTATTGAACTTTACACTGATTAAGCTTTGATTGTATTTAAGTTATTGTATAATAAATAATTTATTTTTGCATAGACCTTGTCCCATATTTTACTGATTGCACAACATAATTAAATTAACAACAATCTCTTTTTGAGGTGTTTTATCTGTTCACCTCAAGGATCAATACCCTTTGAAATTTTTCCTTTCATCCTTTCTTTTATATAAAGCCATTTGCTTTATATCCCCAACATAACACATGTTCCCTTCATGGCCTTTTTAAAAAAATGGCTTGTGCAAGGTGCTGACAATGTCCAAGAGACTGTTTCTCTTATGAGCCATTTTCACGTGGCAGATCATGCAGTTCATGCTGAAGTTGTACCTCATCCCCCACATATGTATTTTTGAAGAGACGTTGATTCTCATGGAAAAAGTGGCCCTGTAGCAGTTGGGGACTCACAATGAGAAACTTCCATGTGGGAGGAGGAGGTGCTGCCACTTGAGGAAGAGTAAGAGGAGTCATAGTTGGAGGAGAAGGAGTATGGATGAAGATGATGATTGAGACATCAGCCACAACACCGAGTGGGGGGGGGGGGCGGAGGGTGAAAAAACTGGCTCCTGGGCCATGCTGGGCAGAATGGTGATCTGTAGACTCCTATGCTTATGCTGTGATAGGTGTATAATTGACATCAAGCAGTCTGATGATTACTGGATAGTTATGCTTTTAGACCCTCTCTACCAAGGCAAAATGGGGGAATGTTTTTCTTCTGGCAGAAAGGGAGGACAGATTACATTACTACCAGGAGACACTGTGCATACCGATTGCTGCAGCATACTTCCCCACCATCCTGCTGCCACGAACAGCAGTAGCAACAGCCATTTCAGTCTGATGGAGCATCAGGCAAAGGCCAGTCAGCAAGTCAACAGCTCCCGCCTCAATGCCCAGGTTCAGACCTACCTAAACTAGGGCCAGTCTCTGTTGCATACCCAGTTCCCTGAACCCCATGGATTTCTGGACCGGCAGAATGGAACAGTAGCCCGAACTGGCACAGTACTCTATCTTCTTTCTTGCCCGTCCTCCAGTGTCATCCCAAAGAGGGTTTTTAGCATACAGCCTGCATCATGCTAGTAATGCTTCTCAATTGTCAGTTTACGTGTATTCATCTTCCTACATGGTTGAAATTTTACTTTTTGTTTTTGGTTGGTGGGGTTAACACAGGTGAAATTTTAAACAAGTCGGTTTGCAGATGAAAATGAAGGTTTCAGATTAGCAAAGTTTTGAAAAATTTGATTTGGCTGATTCGCCGAACTTTAACAAGATATTTGATTTGTTAAAAATAAATTTGGCACAAATTGTGATAAATCAGGTATACCCAGATCACTCTGCGTAATCATATTCATCCCACTTGATGGCCCAATCTCAGTGTGAAGGATTGGAACTTAAAAACTACAGGCAGATTGCATAGAGAGTGTATTGCATTGTGCATTATGTTTAAATGCACCCACATTTATTGTTAATCTGTTATGTAGGTATTGTGCTGTCATTATTACAGGTGTCTACATCACTATGCAGTGAACCAAGATTCATAGCTAATCCCTTCTGTTAAACAAAAAGAATAGCATACAGCAGCCTTAAGTAACCAAGCCAAAAACCTGTGCGCACCCCTGCAGGAGCTGTGCCCAAGTAACTCCTTAGTGGAACAAAATAAAGAACTGGAGGCAGCACCAATAAAGTAGTGGAGAAAAAAAATGTTCTTTTAATGCATGTTGTGGCAGTCCAAACATGTGCTTTTTGATCCCTTTTGTTAGCTATAGATTTACTGTACTAGTATTACAGGTAAATGTAACAGTCAAGTGTAATTTTTCGCTGTGGACTTAACCATGCAGTGCCCCGAGATTCAAGTAGTGGCCCCTTGACAGAATGGGGAAGGTGGCAAGAAACAGCATCAGTGGCAGTAACACTGACAATAGTGGCCACATGACAGAATCAGCAGTGGTAGTATTAGTGACAGTGGTGGCACCATGACAGATGGGGTGGCAGCAGTGGCAGTACCAGTGACAGTAGTAACCCCATGACAGAGTGCGAAGGGTGGCAGAAGCAGCAATGGCAGTAACAGTGACAATAGTGGCCCACGACAGACTGTATTTTGAGCATCCATAAAGCCTCTTTCAGATAGTCATTATTTGGTCAGTAATTGTAAGCCAAAACCAGTAGAGAGTTCCAAACAGAGATAAAATGTAATGAAAATATTTTCATCTGTTCAGTGTTTTGAACCCACTCCTGCTTTTGGCTTTCAAATACTGATCAAATACTGATGCAAAATACTGACAAAATTCGGACCGTGTGAAAGAGGCCTTCAGGAACATCACGTGAGAAGCAGCGGTGAGAAACACGAGGGACGCTAATACCGCAGCCGGGACGCCGGCATACTGAGTGGAACGAAAGACTATCCTATCAGTCCCATCGAGTAAGCACAGGCGGAAGTAAGCCCACACCTGTGGGGAGACATATAGGAGGTACAATATCCCTCTATGAAAAGGTGAAACTTGATTACAGTGAACACCGCTATTGCTGCATGAGGAATGAACCTACTTGATAACCTGCATTATTTACGGCAGTGTACTCGTGCGCAACAGCATACAGCGATTGAGCTGTTTCCCCTCCACTAAGGATTAACTTTGTCGGCAACTACAAACAGTAGAGTACCTGTTTGCAACAGTGTAAAGTTACTGCGGACATAGACACATTGTTTTATTGAAAGCACTGACTATTTGGCTACCTTTGAACTTTGTGGATATGGGACATTTCTAGTGTATAGAAGATCTATGGGGCTCAATTAGTTGCTGCTGGAGTAGCACATGGAAATTGATGTCTAAGAGGAATATCATTTAGGGTTGCAGAAACCGACGGCACCATTGTTTTTTTAACTAATATCTAGGACCATATAGGTCCATCTAAATCAAGTACCATCGGCTTCTGCACCATTTGATATTTTTTTATATTAGAATTTTATTATATTGATATTGTCTATGATTGATTATTGTATTGATATTGTATTTTATTGAAATTGCACATGTGACAGGTGATTTTTATTTTTATTTTTATTCCAATAAACCATGTACCTATTCCATATATGAGTGCCAGTCCAATATATAATACAATTTAGATTCAGCTTTGAGGGGTGTCTCAATTTCTGGACTAGAGCACCTACTTTGAGGGGACAGTGGTGAGCGGATCCCTCTTTTTATCTTTTCATTTGATAATTTATATCTGAAATAGTTTTTTTCCCCCGACTTTTAAGACTTTAATAGCCTCTTTCACATAGTCAGTATTTGGTCAATATTTTGCATCAGTATTTGTAAGCCAAAAATTAGGAGTGGGTCCAAAACAGAGATAAAAGGTAATATAAATATTTGCATATTTTCGGTGTTTTGGACCTACTCCTGCTTTTGGTTTCAATATACTGACCGTGTGAAAGAAGCCTTACAGATGCTCAAAATTCAGGATGTTTTCTTTTGTTCTTCTGAAAGATAAGAAGAATGGAAAAATAAAAGGTGACAAATATGGACAATCTGGACATTAGTCACCCTATAACAGAGTGGAAAAGGGGGCCAAAAACAGAGGCAGTAACAGGGACAATAGTGGCTTCATTACAGAGTTGAGATGGGGGCCAAAAGCAGTTGAAGTAACAGGGACAAGAGTTGCCCCATAAAAGAGTGGGGGTGGGTTCCAACAGCAGTGGCAACAACAGGGACAATAGTGGCCCTATAACAGAGTGGTGATGGGGCCAACAGCAGTGGCAGTAACACGGACAATAGTGGCCCCATGACAGAGTGTGGAGGGGTTGCAGCTGCAGTGACAGTGAAAGTAGTTACCCCATGACAGAGTGGGGAGGGGGACGAAAGCAGTGGCATACAGCACAGAATGGTGGCAGATCACAATAGTAGCAGAACCCAGAAACAGCAGTGTTATAGCAAGGCCCAGTTAAAAATTTAACAAGAATATATCAGTAGGCCAAGAAGCCCCATTGTAGGAATGGCAGTAGAGGCAGAAGGCGGGTGGCAGAATCAAAATGGTGGCAGCAGTACATGGCCAAAAGTAACAGCCCATTTTGCAGAATAATATGTTGCGCCAACACACTACAGAATAATCATTCATGGCAGAATAATCTATTATGTTGCATCAGGCACCAGCATGTGGAAATCCTGGTTGAACCATGCCTGATTAATCTTTATAAATGTTAGTCTCTCAACATTTTTGGAGGAAAGGCAAGTTCTCTTAGGGAGAACTATGCCTCCGCCGCACTGAACACCCCCTCAGATGCCACACTACTAGCTGGGCAGGAAACCATGGCAAACACGGCCAGTTGCGGCCACACTTCAAGTTTGCATGCCCAGTAGTCCAGGGGATCATGGGTGACAGAGTGCAGTTCAAGTATGCCACCACCTGCTGGTTAAGGTTCTGCTGCATATCCCACTGCTGCGGCTGCTGGGTGGTTTCTTCAGCAAAAAAACTGACTTAAAAAAAAAGTATGGCAGCAATTCTCACATAATCTCACATACAAACAATAAAACTGGGAAATAGGGATTATTCTAAATTAAAGTGGTATTATACCTACTGTAAATGAAAAAAATAGAATCTCTTTGTTCACATTTTTGATCAAACGTGTGTTGGGCCCATCTACTAGGCGTCAAGGTGGCTTCTGCAGATGGGTCCCTAACAATAACAGAACTGCCTTTCCTGGGCTTGACTAAGCCTACAATATTCAGGGCGGTGTAGGAACCAGCTACAATTATACTCTGCTCAGAAGCCCCAGGCAGATCAGAAATATGCGCAAACAGCTTCTATTTATTTTTTTTCATTTATAGTAGGTATAATACCATTTTAATTTAGAATAATCCCTTTTTCCCAGTTTTATTGTTTGTATGTGAGATGTTGTGCTGCAATACCTTTTTTTTTGCTTGTTTTATGCAAGCTTTATGGATGTGCATCTATGACTTTGAATGTGCCTGTCTAAATTTTCTTGTAGCATTATAGACTTCAGACTGAAGTTTGTGCATATAGAGTTGGTGAAGCCTCCCTAGTCAGTATAAAGTAGAAAAACCTTGCTGCTGCAACAGTGAAAAGGTACACATTTCAGACACACAGAAAGTACTGTATTTTTCGCCCTATAAGATACGCACATAGATTTAGAGGAGGACAATAAGAATTTTCTTTTTTTTTTTCATTAGACCTCAGGTCAGACCCCCAATGTTAATAAGACCCCAATAAGACCTCAGATTAGACTCACAATCAGACCTCAGCTCAGACCCCAATGTGAATGACCCCAATCAGACCTAGGGATAAGAGCCCCATGCCTCTCACGAGCCCCCATATCAGCCTCCATGCCTCTCATCAGCCCCCATATCAGCCCCCATATGCCTCTCATTAGCCCACCATTGCCATATTTCACCCCCATAATAGCCCACATTGCCATATGTTACCCCCCATAATAGCCCCATTGCCATATTCCAGTCCTTATGGCCATATTTCAGCCCCCATGGCCATATTTCATCCCCCATATAAACCTCCATTGCCATGTTTCAGGCCCCGTTGCCTCTCATCAGTCACAGAACATAAAACAAAAAAAAAAACACTTACCTATCCTGCTCCCAGATGCTGCCGCTCCTCTCCTCCAGAGCGCTCTTCTTCCTCCTGCTGTCAGCTGTGCTACAAATTGGCATGTACAGCGTGAGGTCTAGCAACCATAGTAAAGTATCCCCAATCCTCTCTATCTTCCTACTATGCAAGCCTTGATGTCAAACTCTACATTCTTTCCATCCGGTCGCAAGGTACCAAGTCTATATATCCACTCGACTTCCTTTCTATTTATTTTCGCAACCGGATCTCCTCCTCTCCATTTCCCACAGACACATTCCAGCCCTACAAAACCCAATCCCTCCTGGTTTATATTATGCAACTTTTTCAAATGGGCTTAAACACTGTGTTTCTAGTCCTGTCTTAATATTGTGAATATGCTCTTGAATCCTTATCTTAAATTTTTTCATTGTACGTCCTACATACTGGAGGCCACATGGGTACTCCAGCATGTAGACGAGTCCCATACAGTACAGACCAAAAGTTTGGACACACCTTCTCATTCAAAGAGTTTTCTTTATTTTCATGACTATGAAAATTGTAGATTCACACTGAAGGCATCAAAACTATGAATTAACACATGTGGAATTATATACATAACAAACAAGTGTGAAACAACAGAAAATATGTCATATTCTAGGTTCTTCAAAGTAGCCACCTTTTGCTTTGATTACTGCTTTGCACACTCTTGGCATTCTCTTGATGAGCTTCAAGAGGTAGTCCCCTGAAATGTTTTTCACTTCACAGGTGTGCCCTGTCAGGTTTAATAAGTGGGATTTCTTGCCTTATAAATGGGGTTGGGACCATCAGTTGCGTTGAGGAGAAGTCAGGTGGATACACAGCTGATAGTCCTACTGAATAGACTGTTAGAATTTGTATTATGGCAAGAAAAAAGCAGCTAAGTAAAGAAAAACGAGTGGCCATCATTACTTTAAGAAATGAAGGTCAGTCAGTCAGCCGAAAAATTGGAAAAACCTTGAAAGTAAGGGCTATTTGACCATGAAGGAGAGTTATGGGGTGCTGTGCCAGATGACCTGGCCTCCACAGTCACTGGACCTGAACCCAATCGAGATGGTTTGGGGTGAGCTGGACCGCAGAGTGAAGAAAAAAGGGCCAACAAGTGCTAAGCATTTCTGGGAACTCCTTCAAGACTGTTGGAAGACCATTTCAGGTGACTACCTCTTGAAGCTCATCAAGAGAATGCCAAGAGTGTGCAAAGCAGTAATCAAAGCAAAAGGTGGCTACTTTGAAGAACCTAGAATATGACATATTTTCTGTTGTTTCACACTTGTTTGTTATGTATATAATTCCACATGTGTTAATTCATAGTTTTGATGTCTTCATAGTCATGGAAATAAAGAAAACTCTTTGAATGAGAAGGTGTGTCCAAACTTTTGGTCTGTACTGTATGTTCATATGTGAGCTCTCCCATAATTCTACATGTAGCACTATTACTTCTAGAAACCACTTTTTCAATCCTGGTCAACATTTTCGTTCTAGCACGATTTTTACAGAGAAAACAGAAGCTGCACTATGTAAATAGGTGCTTTTCCACTTTCTCCTGCTTTATGCCACATTAACACGTCAGTGTTTGGTCAGTAATTTCCACCAGTGATTGTGAGCCAAAACCAGATGTGGTTTTAAACACAGAACAGGAACAGATCTTTCCCTTACACCTTATGTCTGTGGAGGCTCCAATCCTGGTTTTGGCTCTCAATCACTGATGGAAATCACTGACCAAAACACTGACGTGTGAATGAGGCTTTAATGGTAAATGACAATGCACTATTTTGTCTTTCATACTTGGTGCCCTTTTAACACAGGGCATTCTTCAATACCAGCCAATTCTTTTTAATTGCATTTTTTATTTGGCCGGCATTATTACTATATTGAGTAATGAAGCTCAACCGAAAGTATTTCTTATCCTTTCCTTTACAGTTACTTTCCTGATCTGCACCTCTTTTCATCTTCTCCCCTTCCCTTGTTGCGACTTTCATACAGTCCAAGAGATCTTTTTTTTCATATCTCTTTTCAAGAAATCTATTATATATCAAGGTGCTCTGCTCTTCATAATCTTGTAAATCTGTAAAATTTCTATATATCCTTTTAAATTGCGCTTTAAGGCTTGTGGTGGCAACTAGAAGTTTGAATATAAGCATTTACATCCGTGGGTTTAAAAAGGGTTCTAGTTTTCAATTTTTCTTCTTCAGCAAGGATGGTTAAATCTAAAAGATCTATGAAATCATGGCTGACGTTCTCAGTGAATTGTGGGTACCATTCATTCATAATTATATATTTAAGGAATTTCTCTAGTCCCAGACGATTCCCTTTCCATACAAGCAAACAGTCATCTATAAATCTCTTCCAGAGAATTAGTTCTCCATCCCCATTTACAGTTCGCATTCTTGGCTCAATAAACTTATCCTCCCATAAAGCCATAAATAAATTGGCAAAACTGGGGGCAAATTTTGCCCCCATTGCTGTCCCAGTGCACTGTATAAGTAAAAATTCCCGTCAAACCAAAAATAATTATGGCACAAACAAATTTCCAGACATTCAATTAAAAACTCTCTTTGTTCAAATGTCATTTCTGGATCATTAGTGAGAAAATGTCTAATTGTGCTAATTTCTTTTTCTTTCAGGATTACTGTGTAGAGGGATGTGACATTCACTGTAGCAAGAAGCATATTTTCAGTATATGGCCCAAAATTATTTATCAAGCTTATCACATCTCTTGTGTCTTTAAGATATGACAGGATGCTTACTACATATTTTTATAGAAATAAATCTATGTATTCGTTCAAGCGGCTGGTTAGAGAATTGATTCCAGATACTAGTGTTGATCGAGCACCAAAGTGCTCAGGTAGAACACTTTGCGATGCTCGAGAGCTCTACCGAGTACCTGAGCACAATGGAAGTCAATGGGAGAACCCAAGCATTAAACCAAGCACCCCCTACTCTGAAGAGAGGAGGGTGTCGGGAATCTAGTTCAGCTTAGGAGTCCCTGCTCTGACTCCATATATAGCTATGTCCATATATGGAGTCAGTGCTTGAGGACACCCCAGTGTGATTAAATCTAATTTAGCCTGTATTTCAGAAAAGTTTCTGCCGGAATTCGAACTTACATCCTTCTGTATTAGAGGCAAGGCACTTAATCACTCAGCTATACTTAACCACTAAGTAACTTAAAAAAAAAAAAAAAAGACTACTACAGTTGCAACAAAAAGTATGTGAACCCTTTGGAATGATATGGATTTCTGCACAAATTGGTCATAAAATGTGATCTTATCTTCATCTAAGTCACAGCAATAGACAATCACTGTCTGCTTAAACTAATAGCACACAAAAAATTAAATGTTACCATGTTTTTATTGAACACACCATGTAAACAATCACAGTATAAGTGGAAAAAGTATGTGAACCCCTAGACTAATGACATCTCCAAGAGCAAATTGGAGTGAGGTGTCAGCCAACTGGAGTCCAATCAATGAGATGAGATTGGAGGTGTTGGTTACAGCTGCCCTGCCCTATAAAAAGCACACACTAGTTCTGGGTTTGCTTTTCACAAGAAGCATTGCCTGATGTGAATGATGCCTCGCACAAAAGAGCTCTCAGAAGACCTACGATTAAGAATTGTTGTTAGCATAAAGCTGGAAAGGGTTATAAAAGTATCTCCAAAAGCCTTGCTGTTCATCAGTCCACGGTAAGACAAATTGTCTATAAATGGAGAAAGTTCAAAACTGCTGCTACTCTCCCTATAAGTGGCTGTCCTGTAAAGATGACTACAAGAGCACAGCGCAGACTGCTCAATGAAGTGAAAAAGAATCCTAGAGTGTCAGTTAAAGAATTACAAAAGTCTCTGGCATATGCTAACATCCCTGTTAGCGAATCTATGATACGTAAAATACTAAACAAGAATGGATTTCATGGGAGGATACCATAGAGGAAGCCACTGCTGTCCAAAAAATACATTGCTGCACGTTTACAATTTGCACAAGAGCACCTGCATGTTCCACAGCAGTACTGGCAAAATATTCTGTGGACAGATGAAACCAAAGTTGAGTTGTTTGAAAGAAACACACAACACTATGTGTGGAGAAAAAGAGGCACAGCACACAAACATCAAAATCTCATACCAACTGTGAAGTATGGTGGTGGGGGCATCATGGTTTAGGGCTGCTTTGCTGCATCAGGGCCTGGACGGATTGCTATCATCGAAGGAACAATGAATTCCCAAGTTTATAAAGATATTTTCCAGGAGAATTAAGGGCCATCTGTCCACCAGCTGAAGCTCAACAGAAGATGGGTGTTTCAACAGGACAACGACCCAAAGCATAGAAGTAAATCAACATCAGAATGGCTTAAACAGAAGAAAATACGCCTTCTGGAGTGGCCCAGTCAGAGTCCTGACCTCAACCCGATTGAGATGCTGTGGCAAGACCTCAAGAAAGCGATTCACACCAGACAGCCCAAGAATATTGCTGAATAGGGATGAGCGAACCCGAACTGTATAGTTCGGGTTCGTACCGAATTTTGGGGTGTCCGTGACACGGACCCGAACCCGAATATTTTCGTAAAAGTCTGGGTTCGGTGTTCGGCGCATTCTTGGCGCTTTTTGAAAGGCTGCAAAGCAGCCAATCAACAAGCGTCATACTACTTGCCCCAAGAGGCCATCACAGCCATGCCTACTATTGGCATGGCTGTGATTGGCCAGTGCAGCATGTGACAAAGCCTCTATTTAAGCTGGAGTCACGTAGCGGCGCACGTCACTCTGCTCTGATCAGTATAGGGAGAGGATGCAGCTGCTGCTGTTAGGGCGAGATTAGGCAGGGATTTATTTACTGAATTGATCGATATACAGCTGTGTATCATACAACCTCTGCTATTCAATTGCTCACTGTTTTAAGGCTGCCCAGAGCGTTTTTCAGTCACTTTTTTCTGGGGTGATCGGCGGCCATTTTGTGTCTTGTGGCGCGCCAGCACAAGCTGCCACCAAGTCCATTTTTAACCATCAATAGAGGCTCGGCTTGGCTTGGCTGTGCTTGCTATTTTATTGAGGGGTAAAATACAATTGCCAAAATAGCAGTACCCTAAATCTGGTGTTTCAGCTGTGGCTAGCCATTTGTAATACTGTCTGCTGTCTGCCGAAGCACAGTTTTTGTTCTGGGTTGAAATACAATTCCCAACTTAGCAATTCCCTAAATTAGTGGTTTCTGCTCTATCAGGCCAAGTTTAAATCTATCCATAAAAGGGTATATTAGATTGAAGGTGCGGATAGTGTCATCCTCAATAACTTCACACGCTACCGTGCATTTCCAAGTCTAATTCTGTCCGTAAAAAGGATACCTGTCATCCAGCGCCTAAATACTAGGCCTACAATTTATATTCAGCTAAATCTGTTGTTACTGCTGTGCCTGTATTAGTGTAATACTGTACCTAAATAAATAGCCAGATAGTGTTAGGTGCCTGTAAAAAAAGGCCTGAATTTGAATTCAATACATTGGGCCAAATAATTTTTTTCTTATTGTGGTGAACGGGAACAATGAGGAAAACATCTAGTAAGGGACGAGGACGCGGACATGGTCGTGGTGGTGTTAGTGGACCCTCTGGTGCTGGGTGAGGACGTGGCCGTTCTGCCACAGCCACACGTCCTAGTGAACCAACTACCTCAGGTCCCAGTAGCAGCCAGAATTTACAGCAATATTTGGTGGGGCCCAATGCCGTTCTAAGGATGGTAAGGCCTGAGCAGGTACAGGCATTAGTCAATTGGGTGGCCGACAGTGGATCCAGCACGTTCATATTATCTCCCACCCAGTCTTCTGCAGAAAGCGCACAGATGGCGCATGAAAACCAAGCCCATCAGTCTGTCACATCACCCCCATGCATATCAGGGAAACTGTCTGAGCCTCAAGTTATGCAGCAGTCTCTTATGCTGTTTGAAGACTCTGCTGGCAGAAGTGGAAAAGATAGAATGCACTAACACACAACCACTTATGTTTCCTGATGAGGACATGGGAATACCACCTCAGCACGTCTCTGATGATGACGAAACACAGGTGCCAACTGCTGCGTATTTCTTCAGTGTGTAGACTGAACAGGAGGTCAGGGAGGAAGACTGGGTGGAAGACGATGCAGGGGACGATGAGGTCCTAGACCCCACAAGGAATGAAGGTCGTGCCACTGACAGCGTAGCAAAAGAGGGAGCAGTGGGCAAAAGCAGAACACCCGCCGCCAAGAGAGTCCGGATGCTACTGGCCACCGCCATCTGGGACCGAGCACCCCAAAGGCAGCTTCAAGGAGTTCCCTGGCGTGGCAGTTCTTCAAACAATGTGCTGACGACAAGACCCGAGTATTTTGCACGCTTTGCCATCAGAGTCTGAAGCGAGGCATTAACGTTCTGAACCTTAGCACAACCTGCATGACCAGGCACCTGCATGCAAAGCATGAACTGCAGTGGAGTAAACACCTTAAAAACAAGGAACTCACTCAGGCTCCCCCTGCTACCTCTTCTGCTGCTGCCGCCACCTCGGCCTCTTCCTCCGCCTCTGGAGGAACGTTGGCACCTGCCGCCCAGCAAACAGAGCATGTACCACCAACACCACCACCTCCGTCACCAAGCATCTCAACCATGTCACACGGCAGCGTTCAGCTCTCCATCTCACAAACATTTGAGAGCAAGCGTAAATTCCTAGCCGGTTTGACGCACATCCCTTGCCTGGCGCATGTGCTGAATTTGGTGGTGCAAAAGTTCATTCACAACTACCCCGACATGTCAGAGCTGCTGCATAAAGTAAGGGCCGTCTGTGCGCGCTTCCGTCGTTCACATACTGCCGCTGCTCGCCTGTCTGCGCTACAGCGTAACTTCGGCCATCCCGCTCACCGCCTCATATGCGACGTGCCCACCAGGTGGAACTCCACCTTGCACATGCTGGACAGACTGTGCGAGCAGCAGCAGGCCATAGTGGAGTTTCAGCTGCAGCACGCACGGGTCAGGGTTGGCACTGCGGAACAGCACCTCTTCACCACTAATGACTGGGCCTCCATGCGAGACCTGTGTGCCCTGTTGCGCTGTTTCGAGTACTCCACCAACATGGCCAGTGGCGATGACGCCGTTATCAGCGTTACAATACCACTTCTATGTCGCCTTGAGAAAACACTTAGGGCGATGATGGAAGAGGAGGTGGCCCAGGAGGAGGAGGAGGAAGAGGGGTCATTTTTAGCACTTTCAGGTCAGTCTCTTAGAAGTGACTCAGAGGGAGGTTTTTTGCAACAGCAGAGGCCAGGTACAAATGTGGCCAGACAGGGCCCACTACTGGAGGACGAGGAGGACGAGGAGGACGAGGATGAGGAGGAGGTGGAGGAGGATGAGGATGAAGCATGTTCACAGCGGGGTGGCACCCAACGCAGCTCGGGCCCATCACTGGTGCGTGGCTGGGGGGAAATGCAGGACGATGACGATACGCCTCCCACAGAGGACAGCTTGTCCTTACCTCTGGGCAGCCTGGCACACATGAGCGACTACATGCTGCAGTGCCTGCGCAACGACAGCTGAGTTGCCCACATTTTAACGTATGCGGACTACTGGGTTGCCACCCTGCTGGATCCCCGGTACAAAGACAATGTGCCCACCTTACTTCCTGCACTGGAGCATAATAGGAAGATGCGCGAGTACAAGCGCACAATGGTAGACGCGCTACTGAGAGCATTCCCAAATGTCACAGGTGAACAAGTGGAAGCCCAAGGCGAAGGCAGAGGAGGAGCAAGAGGTCGCCAACGCAGCTGTGTCACGGCCAGCTCCTCTGAGGGCAGGGTTAGCATGGCAGAGATGTGGAAAAGTTTTGTCACCACGCCACAGCTAACTGCACCACCACCTGATACGGAACGTGTTAGCAGGAGGCAACATTTCACTAACATGGTGGAACAGTACGTGTGCACACCCCTCCACGTACTGACTGATGGTTCGGCCCCATTCAACTTCTGGGTCTCCAAATTGTCCACGTGGCCAGAGCTAGCCTTTTATGCCTTGGAGGTGCTGGCCTGCCCGGCGGCCAGCGTTTTGTCTGAACGTGTATTCAGCACGGAAGGGGGCGTCATTACAGACAAACGCAGCCGCCTGTCTACAGCCAATGTGGACAAGCTGATCTTCATAAAAATGAACCAAGCATGGATCCCACAGATCCTTGTGCAGATTAGACATTTATAACTACCTCCCCTTAACCATATATTATTGTACTCCAGGGCACTTCCTCCTTCAATCCTTATTTTTATTTTCATTTTACCATTATATTGCGGGGCAACCGAAAGTTAAATGAACCTCTCCTCTGTCTGGGTGCCAGGGCCTAAAAATATCTGACAATGGCCTGTTCCAGTGTTGGGTGACATGAAGCCTGATTCTCTGCTATGACATGAAGCCTGATTCTCTGCTATGGGACCTCTCACTCTGTCTGGGTGCCAGGGCCTAAATATCTGACAATGGCCTATTCCAGTGTTGGGTGACGTGAAGCCTGATTCTCTGCTATGACATGAAGCCTGATTCTCTGCTATGACATGAAGCCTGATTCTCTGCTATGGGACCTCTCTCCTCTGTCTGGGTGCCGGGGCCTAAAAATATCTGACAATGGCCTGTTCCAGTGGTGGGTGACATGAAGCCTGATTCTCTGCTATGGGACCTCTCTCCTCTGTCTGGGTGTCGGGGCCTAAATATCTAACAATGGCCTATTCCAGTGGTGGGTGACGTGAAGCCTGATTCTCTGCTATGACATGAAGCCTGATTCTCTGCTATGACTTGAAGCCTGATTCTCTGCTATGACATGAAGCCTGATTCTCTGCAATGGGACTTCTCTCCTCTGTCTGGGTGCCGGGGCCTAAAAATATCTGACAATGGCCTGTTCCAGTGGTGGGTGACATGAAGCCTGATTCTCTGCTATGGGACCTCTCTCCTCTGTCTGGGTGCTGGGGCCTAAATATCTGACAATGGCCTGTTCCAGTGGTGGGTGACATGAAGCCTGATTCTCTGCTATGACATGAAGCCTGATTCTCTGCCATGAGACCTCTCTCCAATTGATATTGGTTAATTTTAATTTATTTTATTTTTATTTTAATTCATTTCCCTATCCACACTTGTTTGCAGGGGATTTACCTACATTTTGCTGCCTTTTGCAGCCCTCTAGCCCTTTCCTGGGCTATTTTACAGCCTTTTTAGTGCCGAAAAGTTCGGGTTCCCATTGACTTCAATGGGGTTCGGGTTCGGGGCGAAGTTTGGCTCGAGTTCGGATCCCGTACCCGAACATTTCCTGGGAAGTTCGGCCGAACTTCTAGAACCCGAACATCCAGGTGTTCGCTCAACTCTATTGCTGAACTGAAACAGTTCTGTAAAGAGGAATGGTCAAGAATTACTCCTGACCGTTGTGCACGTCTGATCTGCAACTACAGGAAACGTTTGGTTGAAGTTATTGCTGCTAAGGAGGTTCAATAAGTTATTAAATCCAAGGGTTCACATACTTTTTCCACCTGCACTGTGAATGTTTACATGGTGTGTTCAATAAAAACATGGTAACATTTAATGATTTGTGTGTTATTAGTTTAAGCAGACTGAAATATATTATGGCTAAAACATCAGTAGTAGTTTCCCACATAATATGCATTCATATATATATATCAGAAGTTTGAATATATATATATATATATATATATATATATATATATATATATATATAATATAATATATACACTGCTCAAAAAAATAAAGGGAACAAAAAAATAACACATCCTAGATCTGAATTAATTAAATATTCTTCTAAAATACTTTGTTCTTTACATAGTTGAATGTGCTGACAACAAAATCACACAAAAAAAAATAAATGGAAATCAAATTTTTAAACCCATGGAGGTCTGGATTTGGAGTCACACTACAGGCTGATCCAACTTTGATGTAATGTCCTTAAAACAAGTCAAAATGAGGCTCAGTAGTGTGTGTGGCCGCCACGTGCCTGTATGACATCCCTACAACGCCTGTGCATGCTCCTGATGAGGTGGCGGACGGTCTCCTGAGGGATCTCCTCCCAGACCTGGACTAAAGCATCTGCCAACTCCTGGACAGTCTGTGGTGCAACGTGACGTTGGTGGATAGAGCGAGACATGATGTCCCAGATGTGCTCAATTGGATTCAGGTCTGGGGAACGGGCGGGCCAGTCCATAGCATCAATGCCTTCGTCTTGCAGGAACTGCTGACACACTCCAGCCACATGAGGTCTAGCATTGTCTTGCATTAGGAGGAACGCAGGGCCAACCGCACCAGCATATGGTCTCACAAGGGGTCTGAGGATCTCATCTCGGTACCTAAAAGCAGTCAGGCTACCTCTGGCCAGCACATGGAGGGCTGTGCGGCCCTCTAAAGAAATGCCACCCAATACCATTAATGACCCAATGCCAAACCGGTCATGCTGGAGGATGTTGCAGGCAGCAGAACGTTCTCCACGGCATCTCCAGACTCTGTCACGTCTGTCACATGTGCTCAGTGTGAACCTGCTTTCTTCTGTGAAGAGCACAGGGCGCCAGTGGCGAATTTGCCAATCTTGGTGTTCTCTGGCAAATGCCAACTGTCCTGCACGGTGTTGGGCTGTAAGCACAACCCCCACCTGTGGACGTCGGGCCCTCATATCACCCTCATGGAGTCTGTTTCTGACCGTTTGAGCAGACACATGCACATTTGTGGCCTGCTGGAGGTCATTTTGCAGGGCTCTGGCAGTGCTCCTCCTGTTCCTCCTTGCACAAAGGCGGAGGTAGCGGTCCTGCTGCTGGGTTGTTGCCCTCCTACGGCCTCCTCCACGTCTCCTGATGTACTGGCCTGTCTCCTGGTAGCGCCTCCATGCTCTGGACACTACGCTGACAGACACAGCAAACCTTCTTGCCACAGCTCGCATTGATGTGCCATCCTGGATAAGCTGCACTACCTGAGCCACTTGTGTGGGTTGTAGACTCCGTCTCATGCTACCACTAGAGTGAAAGCACCGCCAGCATTCAAAAGTGACCAAAACATCAGCCAGGAAGCATAGGAACTGAGAAGTGGTCTGTGATCACCACCTGCAGAACCACTCCTTTATTGGGGGTGTCTTGCTAATTGCCTATAATTTCCACCTGTTGTCTATCCCATTTGCACAACAGCATGTGAAACTGATTGTCACTCAGTGTTGCTTCCTAAGTGGACAGTTTGATTTCACAGAAGTGTGATTGACTTGGAGTTACATTGTGTTGTTTAAGTGTTCCCTATATATAATTTTTCTAGTAATGACACATTTATTTTGTGCCATACATTTTTTACAAATAATAAAAAAATATTAAATATATAAATCTAATTTAACCTCTATTTCTAAAAAAGTTTGTGACAGGATTTGAAACGCCCTCTGCCGTGCTAAACACACGTTTAGACAATACACTGGCTGCAGGGCAGGCCAGCACCTCCAAGGCGTAATGGGCAAGCTCAAGCCAGGTGCCCAATTTGGAGACCCAGAATTTGAAGGAGGCAGACCCATCAGTCTGTACGTGTAGGCGTGTGCACTCATACTGCTCCACCATGTTGCTGAAATGCTGCCTCCTGCTATGACGTTCCATATCAGCTGGTTGCGCTGGTTGTTGTGGCAAAGCTTTTCCACATTTCGTCCATGCTAACCCTGACTTCTGAGGTGCTGGCGCTGCTCAGCTGTGTTGGTGACCTCTTCCTCCTCCTCTGCCTTTGCCTTGTGCTTCCACTGTGCTCCCGCTGTCAAGTGGGAATGCCATCAGCAGCGTGTCTACCAGCGTGCGCTTGTACTCGCGCATCTTACGATCACGCTCCAGTGACGGAATTAAGGATTTTACATTGTCCTTGTAATGGGGATCCAGCAGTGTGGCCACCCAATTATCATCACAAGTTAGAATGTGGCCAACTTGGCGGTTGTTGCGCAGACATTGCAGCATCTAATCGCTTATGTGTGCCAGGCTGCCCAGAGGCAACGACAGGTTGTCCTCTGTCGGAGGTGTATCGTCTGTGTTCTCTTTATCCCCCCAGCCACGCACCAGTGTTGGCCATGAGCTGGTTTGAGTGCCACCCTGCTGTGAACACGGTTCCTCCTCCTCCATCTCCTCCTCCTCATCCTCCACAACATCATCCTCCAGAACTGTGCCCTGGCTGGACAATTGTGTACCTGGCCTATGTTGGTGTAGGAACCCACCCTCAGAGCCACTTGTGAATGACTGGCCTGAAACCCTTGTAAATGATCCCTCTTCCTCATCCTCCTGTGCCACATCTTCCATAATTGCCCAAAGCGTTTTTTCAAGGAGGCATAGAAGTGGCATAGTAACGCTAAGAACTGAGTCATCGGCAGTGGCCATGTTGGTGGAGTACACGAAACAGCGCAACAAGGCACACAGGTCTCGCATAGAGGCCCACTAATTGGTGGTGAAGTGGTGCTGGTCCGCAGAGCGACTGACCCATGCGTGCTACAGATGAAACTCCACTATCTCCTGCTGCTTCTTGCCCAGTCTGGCCAGCATGTGCAAGGTGGAGTTCCACCTTGTGGGCATGTCGCATATGAGGCGGAGAGCGGGAAGGCCGAAGTTACGCTGCAGCCCAGACAGGCGAGCAGCAGCAGGGTGAGAACGCCGAAAGCGCGCACAGACGGCCCGCACTTTCTGCAGCAGCTCTGACATATTGGGGTAATTTTTCACGAATTTCTGCAACACCAAATTCAGCACATGCGCCAGGCAAGGGATGTGCGTCAAACCAGTTAGGCCCAGAGCTTCTACGAGAATTTGTCTATTATCGCACACCACCAGGCCGGGCTTGAGGCTCACTGGCACCAACCACTCAAAGGTCTGTTGTTCAATGCCCGTTCACAGCTCCTGCGCGATGTGGGGTTTGTACCCCAAACAGATACGTTTTAAAACTGACTGCTGTCGTTTACACCTTGCTGTGCTGAAGTTGGTGGTAAAAATGTTACGCTGACCAGATGAGGAGGCGGTAGAGGAGGAGGAAGCGGAGTAGTAGGAGGAAGCAACAGGAGGCAAAGAGAAACACCCTGCAATCCTTGGTGGTGGCAGGACATGCGCCAAACTGCTTTCCACCTCAGGCCCAGCCGCCACTGCATTTATCCAGTGTGCTGCTAGGGAGATATAACGTCCCTGACCATGCTTACTGGTTCACGTATCCGTAGTTATGTGGACCTTGCCACAGATGGCGTTGCGCAGTGCACACGTGATTTTGTCCCCCACTTGGTTGTGTAGGGAAGGGATGGCTCACCTGGAAATTAGTGGCTGTTGGGCACAACGTACTGTGGGACAGCCACCGCCATCAGATTCTTAAAACTGTCCATGTCCACCAGACGGAATGACAGCATTTCAAAGGCCAGGAATGTGTAAATGCTGGCATTCAGGGCCAGGGATCGCGGGTGGGTAGGTGGGTACTTCCTCTTTCGCTCCAGTGTTCCATGGGACATTGTGGAGGTGGTGGCGTTGCTGCCACATCCACTGTTTGTGGGGTGGCAGGTGCCACTGTCACTCCAAAGGTGGATGAAGAGGCTGAGACTGCAAAAGAAGAGGAAGCAGGAGGAGCCAGAGACCTTTCTTGGTATTTGAGGTGTCTACTCCACTGCAACTCGTGCTTTGCACTTACAGATTTCGCAGGGTTAGCACTCAAAATCTTAACTCAAATTTCCTTGAGGGTTAGCACTCAAAATCTTAACTCAAATTTCTTAAATCATCGTGTTATCTTGAAACAAAACATATCTCACAAATCTCAGAAAGCATGAGTGTTAACTCTACTACATCGGTAGATGCCTGGTCATGCAGGTTGTGCTCAGGTTTAGAACGTTTATGCCTCGCTTCAGGCTCTGATTGCACAGCGTGCAAACCACTTGTGTCTTGTCATCAGCATATTGTCTGAAGAACTGCCACACCAGGGAACTCCTTGGAGCTGGCTTTGGTGTCCTCAGTCCCTTTGTGCGGTGGGCAGTAGCAGGCATACTGTCTAGGGGATGGCCGCTCCTCTTTTGCACCCTGCTCCCTCTTTTGCTGTGCTGGTGGCTCTGTGCGAACACCACCTCTTCCTCCGAACTACAAAGGTCACTCGCATGACCTTGATTCCACGTGGGATCGAGGAACTCATCGTCCTCCACATCATCTTCCACCCAGTCTTCACTTCTGCCCTCATTGTCAGTCTGCATACTGCAGAAAGCCACAGCAGTTGGCACCTGTGTTTCGTCATCATTCAAGATGTGCTGCGGTGGTCCTCCCATGTACTCATCCTGAAACATAAGTGGTTGGGCATCGGTGCACTCAATCTCTTCCACTGGGGCAGGGCTATGTGGATGGCCCTGGGAAACCCTACCAGCAGAGTCACCAAAAAGCAGAAGAGACTGCTGCATGACGGAGCTCAGACTGCTTGGCTGGTTTGCAAGGGGGTGAGGTGAAAGACTGATGGCCATGGGCCGCAGGTTCCAACTCTGATCTTTATGCAGGGGTCTGGGTGGGCGACAATGTGAAGGAACTGGAGGCACTGTCAGCCACCCAATCTACTATCGCCTGTACTTGTTCAGGCCTCACCATTCGTAGACCCGCATTCGGCCCTAACAAATAACGCTGGAGGTTCTGTCGCCTATTCGCACCTGAGGAAGGTGTTTCACTTGGGCGTGTAGCTGGCACAGATCGATCACGTCCTCTCCCCGCAACAGTAGCTCCACCAACACCAGCAGCACCACGACCAGGGCCACGTCCCTAGTTTGACGCTCTCCTAATTTTTTGCGGTCACCCACCGAATTAACAGATGTTTTTACTAAATTAAGTTCCTTGTGAACAATGCAGAGCAGGGGTTTTTTGACGTCCAAAATGGGTTAATGTCACCCAACAATGGAACAGACAAATTTTATAAATTTAGGTCCCTGTCAACTAGTCTGAGCAGGGTTTTTTTTGACGGGAAAAATGGGTTAATGTCTCCCAACAATGGAACAGATACATTTTTTTTTATCTTATTGCAGCAAAGGTACTTTATTGCCAAAAAATAGTTTTTTTTTCTCACACACAATGAAACAGATGGATTTAACTATATCTCATTAACTACCAGAAATACAGCACAGGGCAAAAATGTACTTTATTCCCCCCAAAAAAGTTTTGTTTAACCATAAATGAAACAGATGGATTTAACTGAGATTATATTGCACTCTCACAAATGAAGCACAGGGATCTTTTTACATAAAAAATGGTGGATATGTCACCCTACAATGGAACAGATGGATTTGCTGAATTTATGTACCTGCCTGTCACATGTGCAGGCCTCAGAGGTACTTTACACCCAAAAATGGGAATTTGAAGCCCAAAAATGTAACAGCAGTATGTATTGGTTTTATTTGACTGACAGGAACGCAGCGTAGGCCGCAAATGTACTTTCTAGCAACACAAATTAAAAATTTTCAACAAAAAATGTAACTGCAGTATTTGGTGGTTTTATTGGACTTTTAGAAATGCAGTACAGGGCAAAAAGGTACCTTTTTGCCCAAAAAAAAGGTATCTTTAACCATAAATGAAACAGATGGATTTAACTGAGATTATATTTCAATCTCACAAATTAAGCACAGTTTTTTTTTTTACATAAAAAAATTGTGGATATGTCACCCCTACAATGGAACAGATGGATTTGCTGAATTTATGTGCCTGCCTGTCACATATGCAGTGCAGGCCTCAGAAGTACTTTACAACAAAAAAATGCAAATATGTCACCCCACAATGGAACAAATGGATTTAACTGATTTATATTTCACTCTCATAAATGCAGCACAGTGGTACTTTGCAGAAAAAAATCTGTCACCCCCTTCACCCCTTGGGTACCTGAACTCACAGACGGTATTATTTCCCTTTACACTGGCACATATGCAGTGCAGGTGCACTTTAAAAATGGGTATATGTCGGCCACTGAACTTCAAGAACAGGATTAAATGATTGTCCCTGGCACATATGCAGTGCTGGTGCACTGCTGTTGCAACACCCACCTAACTAACAGACAGATAAAAACTTTTTTTTCAGTCTCACTGGGCTCAGGGCAGGCTACAAAAATGTTGCATTGCACCCCCAAACAAAAAACGCTGTAGATCACAGACTTCACACCAAGTGCAGATATCAGAGTCTTTCCTAATCTCTCCCTCACAGCAGCAGCATCCTATCCCTACAACTAGTAAAAGCAGAGTGACGTGCGGCTCTATGTGACTCCAGCTTATATAGAGGCTGGGTCACATGCTGCACTTGGCCAATCACACCCATGCCATTAGTAGGCATGGCTGTGATGGCTTCTAAGGGCACACGAGTTAAACGCTTGATTGGCTGCCCTGCAGCCTTTCAACAAGCGGCATTAAATCGCCGAACACCGAACTCGAACCCAAACTTTTACGAAAATGTTCTGGTTCGGGTCAGGTTACAAAAAATGCTAAAGTTCGGTATGAACCCGAACTTTACAGTTCGGGTTCGCTCAACCCTACTTGAAACAGAACCTATTATATATATATATATATATATATATATATATAGATTTTTTTACACTTTAAAGCAGGTCTTGATGTCAAATTCCACATTAAACCCATCGGGTTGTAATGTGCCCAAACTGTATATCCATTCTACTTCTTTTTTATTTATTTTTATAATTGGATCCTCCCCTCTCCACTTTGTCCATACTTTCTCAAGACCCACAAACTTTAAACCCTGTGGATTTTTATTGTGTATCTTCTTGAAGTGTGCAAACACACACTGTGTTTTTCTTATCCCTTTTTGATGTTACGGATATGTTCTTGCACACGTGCTTTAAAGGGGTTATCCAAGTTATTTTTTTGTTCTTTCTATGTTCCTAACTAAGCAAATGTAACAGCTTTTCAATTAACTCATTTTATCTCCAGTGGCTGGTTTCTCAGATTTCACTGAGGGTCACATGACCTGTGATGTCAGCTTCTCTCCCTGCTCTGATAAAGGTCGTTTACATGTCTGTAAACGAGACGTCACTGTGATGGCCACGCCCTCCCTTCACTGCCATCTACTCTCTGCTAGGATTCTTAACTCCTTCAGCTGCACAGCCCTGCAGGCAGTGAGGAGACAATTCTGGGCACTGGAGTTGACATACTAGAGAAAGCATTGCACAAGAAGGTAGGGGGAAGATCCTATGTGTATTAGCAGTGTCATTATACAAGTGGGACTTGTAGTCATACACTTACAAGTTGCTGTTGATTCTCCCAGAATATAGGGCAGCTCTTGTATCCACTCCCTTAGCAGTGTCAATATACAGCTGGGACTTGTAGTCCTACACATACAACATGCTGCAGAGTCTCCCAGCAGGCAGACATGTCACTCAGGGCAGCTCTTGTATCCACTCCCTTAGCAGAGCAGGGGGAGGGGCAGAGATTGTTTTTATTGCATGTAAAAAAAAAGGGCCAGAAAAGAACAAGGGAAATGAGGAAATATATATATATTTTTTGCATAAAACTTGCTTAGCTCAGTTATATATCAGATTTTCAGTCCTATATTATTTCTTTTCATAACTCGGACAACCCCTACCCCGACAGTTTTCTGAAGGTCCTTCCCACATACTGAAGGCCACATGGAAACTCCAGCATGTAGATGACTCCCATTCACTCACGGGATAAATCTCCCTCTATTTTGAAACATGTTCCTTTTCTCTTGGAGGTAACCTCTTCAGTTTGCGGTTGTTTCTTTCCCCTTGTGCAGTTTTTACAAGCTATACAAAAACCGCACCATGTGAACTGGTGTTTAATTTTTTTTTGGTGATAGGTAGATAAATCACTGTGCACCAATTTGTCTTTAATATTTTGAGCTTTTCTAAAAATAACAGTGCGTTTATCTGAAATTAATCCTCCAAAAACCGTATCATTTTTCAGGACAGACCAGTTTTTACATAACACATTCTTAATCAAGCCCGCATTATTACTGAATTGTGTAATGAAGGGTAATTTCACTTCCTTTAAATTTTTCCCCATAGGAACTAGTTCATTTTCCTCCTGTTTTACCTTTATTTTTTCTACACTTTCTTTTAAGACCATCTCATTACATTCCTTCAGAAAGCTTTTTTTGTATCCTTTTTCTGAAAACCTTCCCTCGATCAATGCACTCTGTTTATGGTAATCTTGTATATTGGTACAGTTACAATATATTCTTTTTAGCTGATATTAAGGGATTTTTTTTTTAACCAAGGTTTGTGATGGCAACTTGTGGTTTCTATATATGTATTTACGTCCGTCGGTTTGAAATCAGTTCTAGTCTTAAAAACACCTCCTTCTACACAAATGGTCAAATCTAAAAAAATTTATAAAAGTTGCACTGTTGGTTCCAGTAAAATGGAGGTTTCAAGTATTATCATTAATATAAACTAAACATTTTTCTAAATCAAGCCCCTCAAGCCCTCAATCCATGTCCCCCTTCCATATAAGTAGATAATCGTCTATGTATCTTTTACAGGATAATAGATCTTCCCCATTTTTATTTGTACATAACGTGGGACTAAAATATGCCTCCTCCCATGCCGCCATATAATATATTTTATAGCTACAGTACAAATATTTTTTCCATCATTTTCAGTACTTTTTCTATAGAGGGTGTCTGCAGTGAGTTGTGACATCTGTCCAATACCTTCTGTGTGTCAGGGCCAGAGATTGGAGAAATATAAGTGAAAATTTCTATATTTTTTCCATCATTTTCAATACCTTTTCTATAGAGGGTGTCTGCAGTGAGTTGTGACATCTGTCCAATACCTTCTGTGTGTCAGCGCCAGAGATTTGAGAAATATAAGTGAAATCTATTTTTATTATTCCATACTTTTACGTACTTTTTCAATATACTGTGCTTGCTGTGAACTGTGACATCCGTGCCACATCTTGTGTGTCAAGCGTGCATATTACATTTAATATGAAGAAGGTGAGCAGTTAGGACAGGGACTTAGCCGTGATGCTGATGGTTCACACAATGGCCGTGAACCTGGGCGCTTTGAAACTGTGCCTGCTGCCAGAGCACAAGAAAAACAATCATCCACGATACCTAGCTTCATGTCCCAGTTTGCAGGGCATTGCAAGACAAAACTCTTGAAGTCAGACCAGTGTGACCAGGTGGTTGGTTGGATTGCAGTTGGATTGCAGCAGATAATGCTTCCAGTCGGTTAAGCACCACCCTGTCTTCCACCAAGTCCAGTCTCAGTAGCCAAGAATCTGGTCAACAGAATCCTCTCATTGATCCTCCTTCCTCCCACCATGGAAAGTCTGGCCAAAGAAGTGATCCCACACTCTGAAATTTCTAGGAGCTCTTTTTATTGACATTACTTGATTTGGCCCTCTCGCCAAGCACGCTTGAAGAGGGACATGAGATCTTGTGACCTGATTCCCAACCTCTTGAGCATCCACATTCACAAGAACATGACGGTGGGGAATGGCAATTAGTGTTTAATGAGGTGGATGATGATGAGACACAGTTGCCAATGAGTCAACCGCAATTACTGTCTCAAGAGGTTGATGAAGACGATGAGACACAGTTGTCAATCACTGAGGTTGTGGTTAGGTCAACAAATCAAGAGGATGATCAGCGTGTGGAAGTGGAAGAGGAGGTGGTCGACGATGAGGTCACTGACTCAACCTGGGAAAGTGGAAAGCCGAGCGAGGACAGCAGTACAGAGGGGGTGGGATCTGCAGCACCGCAACAGGCTGGAAGAGGCAGTGGGGTCGCAAAAGGGAGAAGGCAAGCCACACCAAACAGGCCCGCAACTGTTCCACGGAGCACAGCCTTGCGTAAATCTCCCTTGCCAAGGGGTAGGTGTTCCGCAGTATGGCGCTTTTTTGAGGAAAGTGGGGACGACAAAAAAATAGTCGTTTGCAACCTGTGCCACACCAAAATGAGCCGGGGCGTGAACACTAGCAACCTCACCACCACCAGCATGATCCGCCACATGGCATCAAAGCACTGTAATAAGTGGGACGAACGCCTGGGTCCCCAATCTGTGTCTGCGAGTCACGCCACTGCCTCCTCTTCGACTATGGTACGTGCTGGCCAATCGCCTGTCGAAGGCACAGGCGAGGATGCCTCCTTCCCTGCATCTGGACCATCAGTGACCACATCCACTTCCCTGTCCCAGCACAGCTTCCAAAGGTTATTACCACAGGCATTTGAACGCAAGCGCAAATACCCAGCCACCCACCCACAGGTCATAGCACTAAATGCGCACCTTTCAAAATTACTGGCCCTGGAAATGTTGCCATTTAGGCTTGTGGACACTGAGGTCTGATGTTGGCGGCCGTCCTGCAGTACTCTGTCCCCAGCCGCCACTATTTTTTAAGGTGTGCCTTGCCCGCCTTATACCAACATGTGTCCCGAAACATCACACGTGCCCTGACCAACCCAATTACTGGGAAGGTCCACTTAACCACAGACACATGGACAAGTGCATTTGGCCAGGGACGCTACATTTACCTGATGGCACACTGGGTAAACATTGTGGAGGCCTCGAGCGAGTCGTACCCTGGGATGGCACAGGTGCTACTGACGTTGAGGATTGCGGGCCCTAAATCCATCAGGGTTTCCTCCATCACCTATGTTAGTGGCTCCAACCCCCACTTCTCCTCCACCTCCTCCTCCACTTCCACCTCCGAATTATCCACGTGCAGCACCAGTCAGCCGGTAGCTGGAAGCAGTGTAGCACTGCAGTGGGAAAGCTTCAACAGGCCGTGCTGAAGCTGATATGCTTAGGAGACAAACAGCACACTGCCGCAGAGCTGTTGCAGGGGATAAGAGACTAGACTGCGCTGTGGATCTCTCCACTCAACCTACAACCAGGCATAGTTGTGTGTGATAATGGCCGTAACTTGGTGGCGGCTTTGGAGCACGGCAAGCTCACACACATCCCAGGCCTAGCCCACGTCTTAAACTTAGTGGTTCAGCGGTTTCTCAAAACCTACCCCAATTTGCCTAAGCTACTGGTGAAGGTGCACCGCGTGTGTGCACATTTCCGCAAATCATCGACAGCTTCAGCCGGTCTGTCAATGCTGCAGCAGTGCTTTAACTTGCCAGCTCACCGACTGTTGTGCAACGTGAGCACGCGCTGGAACTCCACGTTCCACATGTTGGCCAGGCTAATCAGAAGCAAGGAGTGGGCATGGATGTTTTAAGAAACTTTGAGGAATCAACACAGATGGTGAGCGACGATAATGCTATTATCAGCGCAACCATCCCACTTCTCAGTCTACTCAAACACTCGCTGTTCACAATTAAGGACAACACTTTGCATGTGGAAGAGGTGGAAATGGGGGGAAGAAGACATTGCACAGGGTGATAGCCAGATCACCCTCTGTCTGTCTTCTCAGCGTGAATTGAACAATGAAGAGGAGAGGAGGAGCAGGAGACGGTTGCCTCCGCTACAGAGAGTAGTACCCATGGAAGTTTAATTCCATCTGTTCAGCACGGGTGGGCAGAAGAGGAGGAAGAGGATGAGGAGATTGAGAGTGATCCTCCTGATGACGACAGCAAAATTTTGCCTGTTGGTACTCTAGCACACATGGCTGACTTCATGTTAGGCTGCCTTTCCCGTGACCGGCGCGTTATACGCTATTACACGGATTACTGGGTATTCACCCTTCTCGACCCCCGCTACAAAGCGAACATCTCATCTCATCTTTCATTCCTAAGGTTGAGAGGATTAGCAAAATGGTGAAATACCAGAAGATCCTTGTTGAAAAATTCCTCCAAAAATTTCCATCTGACAACGCTGGCGGCAGAGTCCGTAGTTCCTTGTCCAACCAAAGAGGGGAGACGAGGGAAACACACAGAAGTTCCAACAGATGCAGGGCAACACTCTCCAAAGCCAGCACCCTCACCTTGATACGCGGCCTAGAGTCACAAGGAGGGAAAACTTTTGGAAGATGGTGAAGGAGTACATAGCAGACCGTGTCGGCATCCTCAATGATCCCTCAGTGCCTTAAAACTACAGGGTGTCCAAGCTGGACACATGGCATGAACTGGCGCACTACGCCTTGGAGGTGCTGGGCTGCCCTGCCGCCTGCGTTTTGTCTGAGCGGGTATTTAGTACTGCTGGTGCCATTATAACAGATAAGCGTATCCGCCTGTCAACTGAAAATGCTGACAGGTTCATAAAAATGAACAAGGCCTGGATTGACCATGACTTCTCGACTCCACCAAAGGAAAGCTGATGAACATAAAGGCCCTTTAAATGTGTTGTTTATAATGTACTGAATACACTGTATTCCCATGCACCCCTTCCACCACAAACAAGGGTATATGGTTGAAACTTCCTTTTCTCATCCTACTCCTCCATCATATCAATATGCTTATTTGTCACATATAATGCCCTCGCATATATGCCCTTCGCATATAATGTTTTACAGGGTTAGCTCACATGCAGGCCCTCGCATATAATTCTTTAGAGGGTCAGCTCAGCTGCAGGCCCTCGCATATTTTTTAGAGGGTCAGCTCAGCTACAGGCTCTCGCATATATTTTAGAGGGTCAGCTCAGCTGCAGGCCCTCACATATAATTATTTAGAGGGTCAGCTCACCAGCAGGCCCTCACCTACAATATTTTATAGGTTCAGCTCACCTTCAGGCCCTCACATATAATTTTTTAGAGGGTCAGCTGACCAGCAGGCCTTCACTCACAATCTTTTACTGGGTCAGCTCACTAGCAGGCCCGCACATAAAATCTTTTACAGGGTCAGCTCACCAGCAGGCTTGCACCTACAGGGTCAGCTCATTAGCAGGCCCGCACCTCAAAGCTTTTACAGGGCCAGCTCACCTGAAGGCCCTCACATTAAATTTTTTAGAGGGTCAGCTCACCTGCAGGCCTGCACATAAAATATTTTACATGGTCAGCTCAACAGCAGGCCCACACCTCAAATCTTTTACAGGGTCAGTTCACCAGCAGGCCCACACCTCAAATCTTTTACAGGGTCAGCTCACCTGAAGGCCCTCACATTAATTTTTTTTAGCGGGTCAGCTCACCTGCATGCTCTCGCATATAATGTTTTATAGGGTCAGCTCACCTGAAGGCCCTTGCATATAATGTTTTATAGGGTCAGCTCACCAGCAAGCCCGCACCTAAAATCTTTTACAGGGTCAGCTCACCAGCAGGCCCGCACCTAAAAGTTTTTACAGGGTCAGCTCACCAGCAGGCCCTCACATATAATTTTTTACAGGGTCAGCTCATGAGCAGGCCTTCACCTATAATATTTTACAGGGTCAGCTCACCTGCAGGCTCTCACCTAATTATACCTAATAGGTAATTTGTGCGCATGCTGGCTTGTTTGGATGTGCTAGCCGTAGCTGTTTCTCAGGTTTCCTCTCCAGAATCGAACCATAATTCCCCCGTTACCCATGGTCTACATGATTTTGGCTAAAAATAACATCGAAAGTTGATACGGCAGACATCCAAATGGATCGTCGCCGTCACGGGGATGTGCGATCGTCCCCATATTATCCAGAGTCATCAAAGCGGCAGCAGGGTCACGCCCATAATGTTTTAGATGGTCAGATCAGCAGGTCCTTGCTCCAAATGTTTTTGAGGGTCACCATCAGGCCATCAATCATAATTTTTCAAGGCTGTGTATGATGCCCTCCTTTATGTGTAACAAAGGGTGTATTGTTGTGCCTGTTCCTTGTAATTTTTGGCAGCCCTTTCACTTAGTGCATAGGCTTTATGAGTGTAGGAGTCCCACTACATGAACAATTGTACCACAATGTGAATGAGGCCCTCCTTTATGTGATATACAGGTTGTATCGGAGTACCTCTTCCTTGCAGCACTTGCACTTTATATACAAGTAAATATAAAGCAAAGAATGTTTCCTATAAATTTTTCCTCTAAAATTTATTTTTTTCTTCAGTTTTGTGTGTATTATTGTCAGTCTGTAAAAGTGGCGTACTTTTTGGACAACATCGTTCCCAGCAGCGACCTGCAAGTACAAGATGCATCCAGACATCCTCCCCATGCTGTTCCAGAACCATTTTGATAGTGTTTCCATCAATTTCTGACATTTTCCTATGAACCAGGCACCCTCCCCCTCGGGTTCTTCCATTGACTTCCATTATACTTGGGTGCTCGGTCGAGCTACCAAACAGCCCGATGGGGCTTTGGCCCAAGCCCCCGAGCCCCTGAGCACCACGATGCTCAATCAACACTATGAAGGATTAGTGACCAAATGCTGACCGAGTGAAGGTGGATGCTCCACAGACAGGATCCGTTTTTTGGGGGTTATTGTTCTGACGGATCAGAGGAAGGGCAAATTAATCAGTGACGTCAACACAAACTTACCGCTAACACCCTCTCCACTCTGTTGGGGGGGCACTACTTGTATAAGTGTTTAATAGAACAGGTTCTGTAGACATCTATGCGGAATTAGCTGAAGACGGAGTAAAAGGAGTGTGCTTCTTCTTGGCGCTAACATTTACTTGTAAGGCTGAGTTCACACTTGAGTTATTTGGTCAGTTTTGGCCCCATAACTGCCCAAATAAGTGAAGTCTGCAATGATTCTAAGAGCGAAGCTTGTCATCTGCGTGTCATACTGACTCAAGTGTTGTTTTACTACCACGGCAGACTCTCTATGAATGTTTCTGCAAGGCACAGCATTCCACACAACTAATACAGTCTCCCTGCAACCAGGAAATAGCATTTTTTTTTAATGCGATTTGACGCAAATAAATTCGGATCAAATCAAAACTTTTTGGAAAATTTGGCGAACTAACCGAATCGAATTTTCAGGGAAGGCATCTCTAGTGGCCTCTTTCTCTGTAAGCCTTTGATATCCAGCCCCCTGAATCTAAAAGGCAAGCAGTGTATTACGGTGTGTAATACACTTACAGCCAATGCATTACAATACAGATGTACAGTATTGTAATGCACTGAAGAGGGGATCAGACCCCTAAAAGTTGATGTCCCAGAGTGGGACAAAACATAAATAAAAAATAAATAAAAAAAAGTTTTACACAATAAAAAAATTTAAGTTTCAATTAAAGAAAAAGTGTCCTTTTCCCAAATGTAATTAAATTGTAATATATAGGCAAAAAAAAAGAAAAGTAGAAATCTATCAGTATCGACCAGCTCTATAATAATATCATATAATCCTCCCCGTCAAATGAACACTTTAAAAAATAAAATAAACAATGCCAAAACAGCCATTTTCTGGTCACCTTGCCTCACAAAAAGTGTAATACCAAGCGATCAAAAATGTGTATGTAGCCCAAAATGGTAATAATCAAACCGTCTGCTCATCCCACAAACAATGAGCCCCTACCTAATACAATCGCCCGAATAAATAAATAAATATGGCTCTCAGAAAATTGCAACACAAAATCAAGATTTTATTCTGTTCGAAAAGGATTTCACTGTGTAAAACTTAACAAAAATAAAAATGACAGACATAGTAGGTATTGTTGCATCTGTAACAACCTGCTCTATAAAAATATCACATGATATGCCCCCTCAGGTGAATGCTGTTATATTTTTTTTTTTTACTATGCTAAAACAGCCATTTTTTGTTGCCTTGCCTACACAAAAAGTGTAATACCAAGCAATCAAAAAGTCTTATGTACCCCAAAATGGTAACAATAAAAAAATGACATTTTGAAATTTCACTTTCATTTTTCTTTAATTATTGTGGAACACCTCAAGGGTTAAAAAAGTTTCTAACATCAGTTTTGAATAATTATAAGGGTACAGCTTCTAAAATGGGGTCATTTATGGGTTGTTTCCATTACATAAGCCCAGCAAAATCACTTTATAACTGAATTGGTGCTTCAAAAAATGGTTTTGGAAATTTTGTTGAAAATTTGAAAAATTGCTTCTAAAATTCTAAGCTTTCTAACGTCCTAAAAAATAAAATGTAATGTACAAAATTATGCTAACATAAATCAGACATATGGGTAATGTTGATTGATAACTATTTTATGAGGTATTACTATCTATCTTAAAAGTCGAAAAATAAAAATTTTGAAAATTGTGATTTTCGGATTATTTTAAAAATAGATCAACTCAGTTTACTACTGTCATGAAGTACAATGTATCACAAGAAAACAATCTAAGAATGGCTTGGATTAGTAAAAACATTCCAAAATTATTAGCACATAAAGTGACGCATGTCAGATTTGGAAAAATCGGCCTGGGATTTAACCTGTTACGGACACAGGGCGTACAGGTATGCCCTGATGTCCTGGTACTTAAAGAGGACCTTTTACTGATCCTGACATTGTGAATTAAGTATCATGACATATACAGCAGCGCCCACGGATCTCACTGCACTTACTATTATGCCTGGGCGCCGCTCCGTTCTCCCGTTATCTCCTCCGGTATGTTCGGGGACTTGGTTATAGTAGGCGGAGTCTGCCCTTGTTCTGCGGGCGTCTCCTTCTCCTAGGCTGTAGCGAAGGCCAATCGCAGCGCAGAGCTCACAGCCTGGGAGAAAAAAACCTCCCAGGCTGTGAGCTCTGCGCTGTGATTGGCCAGCTCTATAGCGTAGGAGAAGGAGACGCCCGCAGAGCAAGGGCAGACTCCGCCTACTATAACCAAGTCCCCGAACATCCTGGAGGACATAACAGGAGAACATAGCGGCGCCCAGGGACAATAGTAAGTGCAGTGAGATCCCTGGGCGCTGCTGTATATGTCATGATACTTAGTTCACAATGTCAGGATCGATGAAAGGTCCTCTTTAAGGACACAGGGCGTACCTGTACGCCCTGTGTATTTCAAATCATTGAGCAGGCACCTTGGCTAAATGCGAGGGGGGGGTCCCGTGTTTCCCCCGTGTCAGCGATTGCCGCAAACCGCATGTCAATTCAGACCTGCGGTTTGCGGCTTTTACCTTATGCGGCGGTGGCGATCGGCGGTGCCATCGGGTCCCCATGCGGCTGTAGGGGGGACCCGATGGCATGGAAGGCAGTGCGATGCCTTCCTTAGGCATCGGCGCTGCCTTCCGGTGATGAGCCTGTGAGATCCAGCCCCCTGGATCTCCCAGGCCGGAAGCTGTATGTGTAATACACACAGTATTACTCATACAGCCAATGCATTCCAATACAGTATTGGAATGCATTTTAAAAGGGATTAGACCCACAAAAGTTGAAGTCCCAAAGTGGTAAAATAAAGTAAAAAAAAAATTGGTAAAAATTAGAAAAAAAAAAAAGTTTACATATTAGGTATCGCCGCGTCCGTATCAACCGGCTCTATATAAACATATCACATGACCTAACCACTCAGAAGAACACCGTAAAAAATAAAAAATAAAAACTGTGCTAAATAAACTATTTTTTTGTCACCTAACTATCACCTCATCCCGCAAAAAATGATATCCTATCTGAGACAATCGCCCAAAGAAAAAAAAAACTATGGCTCAGAATATTGAGACACTAAAACATAATTTTATTTGTTTAAAAAAAGCTGTTATTGTGTCAAACTTACATAAAAAAGTATACATATTAGGTATCGCCGCATCCGTAATAAACTGCTCTATAAAAATATCACATGCATGACCTAACCCCTCAGATGAACACTGTAAAAAAAAACGGTGTAAAAATTGCCATTTTTTGTCACCTTACATCACAAAAAGTGTAATAGCAAGCGATCAAAAAGTCATACGCACCCTAAAATAGTGCCAATCAAACCGTCATCTCATCCCGCAAAAATAATACCCTACCTAAGATAATCGCCCAAAAACTGAAAAAACTGTAAACTACAGAATCAGGGCCATAAATATTGAGTTTTGTTTGGTTGCTAACCCTTGCTTTGTAACTGGAAAAAAAATATTAAAATGGAAAATCTGCCAAAAAAGTTAAATTTTGAAATTGTATCTCTATTTTCCATTCATTCTTGTGGAACACCTAAAGGGTTAACGACGTTTGTAAAATCAGTTTTGAATACCTTGAGGGGTGCAGTTTCTATTATGTAAGCCTCACAAAGTGACTTCAGACCTGAACTGGTCCTTAAATGTTGGTTTTTGAAAATTTCTGAGAAATTTCAAGATTTACTTCTAAACTTCTAAGCCTTGTAACATCCCCCAAAAATAAAATGTCATTCCCAAAATGATCCTAACATGAAGTAGACATATGGGGAATGTAAAGTAATATCTATTTTTGTAGGTATTACTATGTATTATAGAAGTAGAGAAATTGAAACTTGGAAATTTTCTAATTTTAAAAAAAAATTGGCAAATTTGGTATTTTTTATAAGTTAAAGTGATTTTTTATTACTCCATTTTACCAGTGTCATGAAGTACAATATGTGAAAAAAAATCTCAGAATGGCCTGGATAAGTAAAAGCTTTTTAAAGTTATCACTACTTAAAGTGACCCTGGTCAGGTTTGCAAAAAATGGCCTGGTCCTTAAGGTGAAGTAAGGCTGTGCCCTTGAGGAGTTAAGGTGAAAAGTGGCTCGGTAGTGAAGTGGCTAAATATAAATAGCCATTTTTATGTCTATCTGTAGTGTATAATATCACATTTATTTAAGCATTTGGGAGCATTTACAGAAACTTCAAACTGTATGCTATATATTGATTAATGTTTATCTGTTTCCTTCCTATTGAAATGATTCCCCCCCCCCCAACATAACACAGTAACATAGTTTGTAAGGCTAAAAAAGTCATATCCATCCAGTTTAGCCTATTATTCTGCAAAGCTGATAAAGAGGAAGGCAAAAACCTTAACGAGATAGAAGCCCGTTTTCCTCATCTTAGAGAAAAAAAGTTGCATCCTTACTCCAAATGGCAATCAGAATAACTCCCTGGATCAACATCCTTTGTCCAGAAATCTAGTGACCATACACTGTAATATTGTTACTAGGGATGAACTGCCATGGATAGAAACATAGACACTCGGGACCCCCGCCGATCAGCTGTTTGAGAAGGCAGCGGCGCTCCAGGAGCGCCGCAGCCTTCTTACTGTTTACCACAGGCCCAGTGACGTCATAACTAGTATCACTGGCCTGGGCGCGGCTAAGGTCCATTCGTGAACAGAGTTTAGCCCCGCCCAGGCCAGTTGATACTAGTGGGGACGTCACTGGGCCTGCAGTAAACAGTGAGAAGGCTGTGGGGCTCCTGGAGCGCTGCTGCCTTCTCAAACAGCTGATCGGCAGGGGTCCCAGGTGTCGGACCCCTGCCAATCAGATGCTTATGGTTAGATCATCAGAGGATAGATCATCAGTTTAAACAAACTGCAGAACCCCTTTAATTGTTGTATTTCTGTGCATGGGTGAATTGCACCCCAAAAAGTGGCTATAGGTCACCCACAGAATTAAAATGATTAAAATACGGATTAAAAAGGGGGTTAGTCAGCACATCCCTATGTGCAGGTGCACACTGTCATGGCTAGAAACATAGAGAAAAAATACAATGTCCCAGCACTCTGCAAACCAGATAAAGTACAATATTGTCATAGTAACAAAAAATATTCAAGTGCTAATGCTACGCTTATTTATAAAGTGAGATGCTTGGCAAATGCATTTTGTACAAAACCATTTGGGCCCGTCTGCCAAACGTCAAGGCGATCTCTGTAAGACGGGAACCTAACACTAAATACTACCTGTTATGCGCCATAATGGCCACCATAAAGTTCCAGAAGTGTTGGTTCCACATGCATGCAGGGTCCACTCTGCCTTTTACCATTTTTGGTGCCATAATGGCCTCAATTACTTCCAGGGGATGCAGGTACCACTCCATACCTCTCCTGGTGCCAGACGGCTTCCAATGAATGTAGTGAGAGCAGGCCACAGCTTTATACTGAAACTAATTAAAATCAGCCTATGGGCAGACAGACTAATCAGGAGTACATGACTCACTGGAGTGCCACACCTCCAGCGGTATAAATCTGCAAAAAAAAGGGGGTTAGTCAGCACATCCCAATGGGCAGTTGCACGCTGCCATGTCTTTTTTCTCTAAAATACAGATTAATTATTGCATTTCTGTGTATCACAGGTGCAAAGGAGGTGGATTGCACCCCAAAAACTAGCTATAGGTCACCTACAGAATTAACAGACAGATTAACTGACTAACACTGTCCTTTACTCGAGCCGCATCCTGTCTCTACACTAGTTAGAACAGAATCGTGGCGCTACAAGTAATCTGGCATTTATATAGGCAGGGTCCCGTGCTGTGCCAGCCAATCACAGCCATGCCAATACTAGGCATGACTGTGATGTCTTCCAAGTGCCCACAGATAAAAAGCCATTTGATTGGCTGCGCTGCAGCCTTTCAACAAACTTTAAAATGTCACAAAAGTTCCAAACCGTGGTTTCACAATGGTTTTACCGCTGCGGGTCCCAGGAGTGAAGTGGGCTCAATTCACAATATCAGCATGCATTTTTTCAAGTCCGTGCGATTATTCACTACTTCCTCTTCTCTCAAATAACCTCCAGTTATGCAAGCACTAGTGGGATGCCGTATACTCCAAATATTCCTCTTTCCACTACAGCTCCTCCTGGAAAAGCGCACCAATAGTGTAGCACAGTATATGCTTCTCACCTGCACCTTTCCCTATTATACTCACAGGGGCAGGTGGAAATCAGGCACCTCAGACACAGTAAACACCACAAATCCTCCGATGTTCTTATTCCTTAGTAGTTCTATATAACATAAAAGCTTCAATAGTGAAGAGCCGCTATTCAGTAGATAAAACCTTTTTTAATAATACTCACAAATGTAGGTGGACACAAGCGATTATAACAAATAGCAGCCTATTGCTCCTGCCCGACCCGGGTTTCGCTCCAAAGCTTCATCAGGGGCGGAACTTAAAATCCCACATCCCGTCTTTAACCGCCTCCGGACCGCCTAACGCAGGATTGCGGTCCGGAGGCGGCAGCCCTGCGCTCAGCGAAGCATATACGCGTCATCTCGCGTGAGCCAAGAATTCCTGTGAACGCGCGCACACAGGCGCGCGCGTTCACAGGATCTGAAGGTAAGAGAGTGGATCTCCAGCCTGCCAGCGGCGATCGTTCGCTGGCAGGCTGGAGATGCGATTTTTTTTAACCCCTAACAGGTATATTAGACGCTGTTTTGATAACAGCGTCTAATATACCTGCTACCTGGTCCTCTGGTGGTCCCTTTTGATTGGATCGACCACCAGAGGACACAGGTAGCTCAGTAAAGTAGCACCAAACACCACTACACTACACTCCCCCCCTGTCACTTATTAACCCCTTATAAACCACTGATCACCCCATATAGACTCCCTGATCACCCCCCTGTCATTGATCACCCCCCTGTCATTGATCACCCCCCTGTAAGGCTCCATTCGGACGTCCGTATGATTTTTACGGATCCACTGATACATGGGTCGGATCCGCAAAACACATACGGACATCTGAATGGAACCTTACAGGGGGGTGATCAATGACAGGGGGGTGATCACCTCATATACACTCCCTGATCACCCCCTGTCATTGATCACCCCCCTGTCATTGATCACCCCCTGTAAGGCTCCATTCGGACGTCCGTATGATTTTTACGGATCCACTGATACATGGATAGGATCCGCAAAACACATACGGACATCTGAATGGAGCCTTACAGGGGGGTGATCAATGACAGGGGGTGATCACCCCATATAGACTCCCTGATCACCTCCCTGTCATTGATCACCCCCCTGTCATTGATCACCCCCCTGTAAGGCTGCATTCAGATGTCCGTATGTTTTTTACGGATCCACAGATACATGGATCGGATCCGCAAAACACATAGACGTCTGAATAGAGCCTTACAGGGGGGTGATCACCCCATATAGACTCCCTGATCACCCCCTGTCATTGATCACCCCCCTGTCATTGCTCACCCCCCTGTAAGGCTGCATTCAGATGTCCGTACACCCTGTACAGAATTATTAGGCAAATGAGTATTTTGACCACATCATCCTCTTTATGCATGTTGTCTTACTCCAAGCTGTATAGGCTCGAAAGCCTACTACCAATTAAGCATATTAGGTGATGTGCATCTCTGTAATGAGAAGGGGTGTGGTCTAATGACATCAACACCCTATATCAGGTGTGCATAATTATTAGGCAACTTCCTTTCCTTTGGCAAAATGGGTCAAAAGAAGGACTTGACAGGCTCAGAAAAGTCAAAAATAGTGAGATATCTTGCAGAGGGATGCAGCACTCGTAAAATTGCAAAGCTTCTGAAGCGTGATCATCGAACAATCAAGCGTTTCATTCAAAATAGTCAACAGGGTCGCAAGAAGCGTGTGGAAAAACCAAGGCGCAAAATAACTGCCCATGAACTGAGAAAAGTCAAGCGTGCAGCTGCCAAGATGCCACTTGCCACCAGTTTGGCCATATTTCAGAGCTGCAACATCACTGGAGTGCCCAAAAGCACAAGGTGTGCAATACTCAGAGACATGGCCAAGGTAAGAAAGGCTGAAAGACGACCACCACTGAACAAGACACACAAGCTGAAACGTCAAGACTGGGCCAAGAAATATCTCAAGACTGATTTTTCTAAGGTTTTAGGACTGATGAAATGAGAGTGAGTCTTGATGGGCCAGATGGATGGGCCCGTGGCTGGATTGGTAAAGGGCAGAGAGCTCCAGTCCGACTCAGACGCCAGCAAGGTGGAGGTGGAGTACTGGTTTGGGCTGGTATCATCAAAGATGAGCTTGTGGGGCCTTTTCGGGTTGAGGATGGAGTCAAGCTCAACTCCCAGTCCTACTGCCAGTTTCTGGAAGACACCTTCTTCAAGCAGTGGTACAGGAAGAAGTCTGCATCCTTCAAGAAAAACATGATTTTCATGCAGGACAATGCTCCATCACACGCGTCCAAGTACTCCACAGCGTGGCTGGCAAGAAAGGGTATAAAAGAAGAAAATCTAATGACATGGCCTCCTTGTTCACCTGATCTGAACCCCATTGAGAACCTGTGGTCCATCATCAAATGTGAGATTTACAAGGAGGGAAAACAGTACACCTCTCTGAACAGTGTCTGGGAGGCTGTGGTTGCTGCTGCACGCAATGTTGATGGTGAACAGATCAAAACACTGACAGAATCCATGGATGGCAGGCTTTTGAGTGTCCTTGCAAAGAAAGGTGGCTATATTGGTCACAGATTTGTTTTTGTTTTGTTTTTGAATGTCAGAAATGTATATTTGTGAATGTTGAGATGTTATATTGGTTTCACTGGTAAAAATAAATAATTGAAATGGGTATATATTTGTTTTTTGTTAAGTTGCCTAATAATTATGCACAGTAATAGTCACCTGCACACACAGATATCCCCCTAAAATAGCTAAAACTAAAAAGAAACTAAAAACTACTTCCAAAAATATTCAGCTTTGATATTAATGAGTTTTTTGGGTTCATTGAGAACATGGTTGTTGTTCAATAATAAAATTAATCCTCAAAAATACAACTTGCCTAATAATTCTGCACTCCCTGTATGTTTTTTACGGATCCACAGATACATGGATCGGATCCGCAAAACACATACGAACATCTGAATGGAGCCTTATAGGGGGGTGATCAATGACAGGGGGGTGATCAATGACAAGGGGGGTGATCACCCCATATAGACTCCCTGATCACCCCCCTGTCATTGATCACCCCCCTGTCATTGATCACCCCCCTGTAAGGCTCCATTCAGACATTTTTTAGGCTCATGTTAGCGGAAATTTTTTTTTTTTCTTACAAAGTCTCATATTCCACTAACTTGTGTCAAAAAATAAAATCTCACATGAACTCACCATACCGCTCACAGAATCCAAATGCGTAAAAATTTTTAGACATTTATATTCCAGACTTCTTCTCACGCTTTAGGGCCTCTAGAATGCCAGGGCAGTATAAATACCCCACATGTGACCCCATTTCGGAAAGAAGACACCCCAAGGTATTCGCTGAGGGGAATATTGAGTGCATGAAAGATTTAAATTTTTGTCCCAAGTTAGCGGAAAGGGAGACTTTGTGAGGAAAAAAAAAATCAATTTCCGCTAACTTGTGCCAAAAAAAAAAAAAATTTCTATGAACTCGCCATGCCCCTCATTGAATACCTTGGGGTGTCTTATTTCCAAAATGGGGTCACATGTGGGGTATTTATACTGCCCTGGTATTTTAGGGGCCCTAAAGCGTGAGAAGAAGTCTGGGATCCAAATGTCTAAAAATGCCCTCATAAAAGGAATGTGGGCCCCTTTGCGCATCTAGGCTGCAAAAAAGTGTCACACATCTGGTATCGCCGTACTCAGGAGAAGTTGGGCAATGTGTTTTGGGGTGTCATTTTACATATACCCATGCTGGGTTTGATAAATATTTTGGTCAAATGCCAACTTTGTATAAAAAATGGGAAAAGTTGTCTTTTGCCAAGATATTTCTCTCACCCAGCATGGGTATATGTAAAAAGACACCCCAGTACACATTGCCCAACTTCTCCTGAGTACAGGGATACCAGATGTGTGACACTTTTTTGCAGCCTAGGTGGGCAAAGGTGCCCACATTCCAAAGAACACCTTTCGGATTTCACAGGTCATTTACCTACTTACCACACATTAGGGCCCCTAGAATGCCAGGGCAGTATAACTACCCCCATTTTGGAAAGAAGACACCCCAAGGTATTCCGTGAGGGGCATGGCGAGTTCCTAGAATTTTTTATTTTTTGTCACAAGTTAGCGGAAAATGATGATTTTTTTGTTTTTATTTTTTTCTTACAAAGTCTCATATTCCACTAACTTGTGACAAAAAATAAAAACTTCCATGAACTCACTATGCCCATCACTAAATACCTTGGGGTGTCTTCTTTCCAAAATGGGGTCACTTGTGGGGTAGTTATACTGCCCTGGCATTTTAGGGGCCGAATGCGTGAGAAGTGGTTTGAAATCAAAATCTGTAAAAAATGGCCGGTGAAATCCGAAAGGTGCTCTTTGGAATGTGGGCCCCTTTGCCCACCTAGGCTGCAAAAAAGTGTCACACATCTGGTATCCTCAGGAGAAGTTGGGCAATGTGTTTTGGGGTGTCTTTTTACATATACCCATGCTTGGTGAGAGAAATATCTTGGCAAAAGACAACTTTTCCTATTTTTTTATACAAAGTTGGCATTTGACCAAGATATTTATCTCACCCAGCATGGGTATATGTAAAATGACACCCCAAAACACATTGCCCAACTTCTCCTGAGTACGGCGATACCAGATGTGTGGCACTTTTTTGCAGCCTAGGTGGGCAAAGGGGCCCACATTCCAAAGAGCACCTTTCGGATTTCACCGGTCATTTTTTACAGATTTTGATTGCAAACTACTTCTCACGCATATGGGCCCCTAAAATGCCAGGGCAGTATAACTACCCCACAAGTGACCCCATTTTGGAAAGAAGACACCCCAAGGTATTCGCTGATGGGCATAGTGAGTTCATAGAAGCTTTTATTTTTTGTCACAAGTTAGTGGAATATGAGACTTTGTAAGAAAAAAAAAAGAAAATCACCATTTTCCGCTAACTTGTGACAAAAAATAAAAAGTTCTATGAACTCACTATGCCCATCAGCGAATACCTTAGGGTGTCTACTTTCCGAAATGGGGTCATTTGTGGGGTTTTTCTACTGTCTGGCTATTGTAGAACCTCAGGAAACATGACAGGTGCTCAGAAAGTCAGAGCTGCTTCAAAAAGCGGAAATTCACATTTTTGTACCATAGTTTGTAAACGCTATAACTTTTACCCAAACCAATTTTTTTTAACCAAACATTTTTTTTTATCAAAGACATGTAGAACAATAAATTTAGAGAAAAATTTATATATGGATGTCGTTTTTTTTGCAAAATTTTACAACTGAAATTGAAAAATGTCATTTTTTTGCAAAAAAATCGTTAAATTTCGATTAATAACAAAAAAAGTAAAAATGCCAGCAGCAATGAAATACCACCAAATGAAATCTCTATTAGTGAGAAGAAAAGGAGGTAAAATTCATTTGGGTGGTAAGTTGCATGACCGAGCAATAAACAGTCAAAGTAGTGTAGGTCAGAAGTGTAATAAGTGGTCTGGTCATTAAGGGTGTTTAAGCTACGGGGGCTGAGGTGGTTAAATACCCCCTCCCTTCCCCCATTTCAATCTGAAACACTAAAAACCAGTAATACTTTTCATAATTCTTCCTCTTCTTAAAACCACCTACCCTGCATTTCAAAAACCCGAAAGGGTTGAACCACATGAAGCTGCATCACCCCATCCCATGGGCAAACAGAGGTGCAACCAGCCACAACAGCTGGAGTTCCATTTTTCTCCTGGTCCCTCTTGCACCAGCTAGGCCGCATCCACGAGTAGTAAGGTGTCTTTCATATCGACATCATCCCTTTCAGCTTCTCCCGCTCAGACTCCTCCTCCCTCTCCTCCGCTCCCTCGTCAGCAATGTTTGGCCAGAAAACAACTGTAAAAGTAGCTGGTGGTGCAGTTGCTGCCGTACTGCTGGACCAGATTGTCCTCTGCTAGTGTCCAAAACATCACTTTTGTCAAAATAAAACAATCCTCAGGCATATTTCAATGAATAGACTTTCATCTTGCTGGCAGTTCCCCTTCTTGCCACTGTTGCTGTCTGACTGCCTACCATTACATTCTGTATGCCTGCATGCTGCGGTCTGCATCATACCACTAATGCCTGAAAATTTTGTGTTTTCAGTTTCCACATTGTAGAAATTCAATTTTTTTTTTACTTTTTTTTTTTTTTTTTTGGGGGGGGGGGGGGGGGTAATTTTATGAGACAGCATATGCACGTGATTACTGCATCAATACAGACATTTATTCACTCCTCTAGATGATTCCGATGAATACACATCATCTTGCTGGTGGTGCCCAATCTTGCTACTGTTGCTGTCTGTCTGCCTACCATAACGTTCTGTATGGCTGCATGCTGAAGCCGGCATCATGCCACTAATGCCTCAATAGTCCCTTTATGTGTATATAGTTTCCACACAGTTGAATTTATTTTTTTAGGTGGGGATTCAATTTTATTAAGCAGCATATGTACATGATTACTTTATCAATACCCACATTTTCTCACTCCTCAGGCTGATTTGAACTAATAGACCTTGCTGGTGGTGTTCGATTTTGCAACTGTTGCTGTCTGTCTGCCTACCATCACGTTCTGTATGGCTGCATGTTGTGGCCTGCATTATGCCACTAATGCTTGAATCATCCTTTTACGTGTATTCAGTATCCATGCAGTTGAATTGTACATTTTTTTTGGAGGAGGTTTAATTTCATTAACAGAATATGTATTTGATCACTGCATCAATACCCACATTTTCTCACTCCTCGGGTTTATTCCCGTGATTAGACCTCGGCTTTGATGCCCCATCTTGCCACTGTTGCTGTCTGTCTGCTTACCATCGCATTCTGTACGGCAGCTCCTGGGCCTCCATCATGCCACTTATGCTACTTTCCAACCATCACATTTCCCTCGTTTTAAAACAGAAAGTGATACCTCAAAAAATATTTATTTATTAACATTCCCCATATGTCTACTTTAAGTTGGCATCATTTTGTAAATGTCATTTTATTTTTTTAGGATGTTAGAAGGATTAGAAGTTTAGAAGCAATTTTTCAAATTTTCAAGAAAATTTCCAAAACCATTTTTTTGAGCACCAATTCAGTTATAAAGTGATTTTGAGGGTCTTACGTAATGAAAACCGCCAATAAATGACCTCGTTTTAGAAACTACACCCCTTAAATTATTGAAAACGGATGTTACAAACTTTATTAACCCTTGAGGTGTTCCACAAGAATTAAAGGAAAATGGAGGTGAAATTTCTAAATTTCACTTTTATGGTAGAATTTTTATGTTAATCAATTTTTTTATTGCAACATAGCAAGGGTTAACAGCAAAATAAACCTTAATATATATTACTCTAATTCTGAAGATTACAGAAATACCCCATATGTGGCGGTAAACAACTCTATGTGCACGTGGCAATAGTCAGAAGGAAAGGAGCGCCATATGGATTTTGGAGGCAGACTTTGCTAGAATGGTTTTTAGACACCATTTTGTATTTGGTGGAAACCCTCAAAAATTGACCCCATTTTGTAAAGTACACCCCTTAAAGAATATATTAAGGGGGTAATTGACCAATTTGACTCCCTAAGCATTTTTCGGAATTTGGAAACACTTGGCTATGAAATAAAAGGTTTTATTTTTTCCAATAAAATGTTGCCTTAGCTCCAAATTTTTAATTTTCACAAATGATAACAGGAGACAAAGCACCCCATAATTTGTTACCCATTTTCTCATGAATATGGTAACACTCCATATGTGGTGGTAAATTGCTGTAGGGGCACATGGCAGGACTCAGACAGGAAGGAGCGCCATATGGCTATTGCAGTGCAGATTTTGATGGATTGGTTACAGAGGAGCCATTGGTTTTTATTTTTTGAGTGATTGCAGGATGAGATGACGTTTTCATTGTTACCATTTTGCGGTACATAATACTTTTTGATTGCTTGATATTACACTTTCTGTGAGGCAAGGTGAGGAAAAATGGCTGTTTTTGCATAGTTTTTTTATATTTTTTTTACAGAATTCACCTTGGGGGGGCATATCATGTGATATTATTATAGAACAGGTTGTTACAGACGCAGCGACACTTAATATGTCTATCATTTTTATTTTTGTTAAGTTTTACATAGTAAAATCCTTTTTGGACAGAATAAAATCTTGTTTTTGTGTTGCAATTTTCTAAGAGACATTTTTTTTTTGGGGGCGATTGTCTTAGGTAGGGGCTCATTTTTTGTGGGACCAGCAGACGGTTTGATTGGTACCATTTTGGGCTACATGCACCTTTTTGATCACTTGGTATTACACTTTTTGAAATTGCAACTGGAGCAATTTCAGTTCAGTCTGAACCAATTTGGGTCTGAACCGAACTTTATAAAAAATTTGGTTAACCGAACCCAAAACGAATCTTGACTGGTTCGCTCATCTCTAATATAGTGTAAAGAATTAATTTGAAAGAATGTTTCAGCATCTGGTTTTAGTTTACATCAATCACCCAAATATCGCTGTACATTTTAGTTACTGAGTTGAACTCCCTAATTCTCATCTGGTTGCTATTAACTAGAGAAATGGTGGACACCAAAAACATGCAAAAAAAAAAAGCCTATGTCATATCAATTCACCCTTATTGCATTAAAGTGGTTGTCTACCTTTTGTTAATTGATTTCATTGGAAGCAGTGCTGCAGAGCTGAGCTCAGTCCACTACAAAGTAGACAGAACTGTCTTTTGGCACCAGATCTATTGCAGAACAGCTGATTGGCAGAGGTGCAAGGTGTCGAACCCTGTTGTATGCTAGCGATGGTCTATCTTGAAGATAGACTGTCACCTAATAAAAAGTGGGTAATCCCATTAACCCCTTAAATACCGGTCCTATTTTCATTTTTACATTTTTGATTTTTCTTCTCCCCATGTTGCAATAGCAATAACTTTTTTATTTTTCCATTCACATAGCTGAGGGCTTATTTTTGGCGGGACAAGATGCATTTTTTAATGCCACCATTTAATTTACCATGTCTTGTATTGGAAACTGGAAAATAATTTTTTGTGTGGCAAAATTTTGGGCTTCGACATCACAGCGTTGACTATGCACTAAAAATGACCCGACGTTCTTATTCTGCAGCTCAATACGAATACAGTGATACCAAACATGAATATTTTTTTTTTGCTTTGCTACTTTTAAAAAAACCTTTAGAGAAATCCAAATTTTCTTTGCATCATTATTTTCAGCCATAACTTTTTTTACATTTCAGTCTACAGAACTGTATAAGGGCTTGATTTTTGTGCAATGAACTGTAGTTTTTATAGATACCATTTTTGTATATACAACACTTCGATTACCATTATTAAATTATTTGGGTGGACAAGATACCCCAAAAAATTGGAAAATCGCGCGTTTTTAAATTTTTTCTGTTTTGGCGTTCACCGTAAAGTATTATTTTTTTTTTTATATTTCAATAGTTCCGACTTTTTTTTATTGTTTATATATTTTTATAGGTAAAATTGGGAGAGAGGGGGTGATTCGAACTTTTAATATATTGTTTTTTTTTTACATTTTTTTTTAAACTTTATTTCATAGGGTGCTATTACATGGAATCTTTTAATCCCTTCTTCTATTCACCCTAAGGCCTCTTGCACACAAACGTATTTTCATTCCGTGTCCGTTATTACAGTATACGGACCGTATATGGAACTATTCATTTCAATGGGTAAGAAAAAAAAACGGAAGGTACTCCACGTGCATTCCGTTTCATTATTTCCGTTTCGCAAAAAAATAGAACATGTCCTATTATTGTCCGCATTATGGACAAGGATAGTACTGTTCTATTAGGTGACAGCTATTCGGTTCCGTAAAATATGGAATGTACACGGATGTCATCCATATTTTCTGCAGAATCTGTTTTTGCGGACCGCAAAATACATACGGTCGTGTGCAAGTTGCCTAATAGAGATCTATTTGGGTGAATAACATTTTTACTCCCTCCTTTCTGAGCTGTGCCTCGTGCATATGTAGCGGTCAGAGGAGAAAGAGACCGCAAGGCAGGATTCAAGTACAGTACAGCAGACAAGGAGACTGAAGATAAACCGGCTTTATTAAAGAACAAGATGTAACAGGTTTACACAGAATACTTGAACAAGAGTTAGAATAAATGCGTTCCACAGCAAACACATCAGAGTCCAGGCTACACTCAGCTAATATACTCCTATCTATCCCTGCTACTCAGTCCCTTTTTCTCTATAACCTATCACAGAAAAGCACCAGTGCCACTCACAGTTCTGCAGATTTCCCTTGTTCCGGTAAGTGACAGAACGTGCAGTCTGATTCCAGGTCCGGTCGCTTTCTGTCTTTTTCTCTCTGGTTGGATCACAGCAGATGCAGGTCTTCGCCTAATTCTAGCTCTGACAGGAAGAATCCGGCTTGTCACTGGCCTCTGACACGGTCTCACTCCTCTGTAACACACTGTGCAGTCTCTCTCTCTGGGTTACAGCTGCAGCACTTCAGTTCAGAGTCTATCTTGGCCTGTCTCCAACACAGCCAGCTTCTCAGGACTCCATCAGTCAGGCTCCATGTCCCATCACTAGCCTTTACTTGGCTCCTAACATGGCAGGCATCCTCACAGCTACCAGGGCATACACACACACCTCCAGCCAGGACTCAAACCCCGAGAACTTCTGGCTCCTCCTACCTCTTGTGCATCTCAGAAAAAGTTCAGCTTCCTCTACTCAGAGCCACAGCGACCTCTAGTGGCTAAAATAAGTCATCACAGTCTATGTAACACCATATTGCAGATATCTGTGAAAAGAACAGTATTCTAGGGGCTGACCCTTACACATAGCTCAGTATGGAGAATGCAATGGCAGGTCTGGATCACTTCAGAAGTGTCCAGGCTGCCATGGCAACCAATAGGAGCCCCACAATTTCACTGTGGGGGCTCCAATTGGAAGGCAGATGGAACTGCATCCCTCTGCCTTCACTCACAGGTGCCATGTTTAGCGTTAATCGCGGCACTTGAGGGGTTAAATCACGGGCGCGTCGAGATCACAGCTCCCCGTCAGTGTGGCCGTGTACCAGCTGTTTTATACACGTATGGAGCGTTTTTGCAGTATACTTTTTAATGTCTTATTTTTTATATTTTTTTACTAGCTTCTATCAGTTGTTTAAATCACTCACTCATTTAAAAATGGTACAATAAACCAATAGAAAAATCACAATAAACTATGCAGAGGTAACAAGATGGACCAAACAGTAAGGCCCCTTTACACGGGCGAGATTTCCGCACGGGTGCAATGAGTGAGGTGAACGCATTGCACCCGCACTAAATCCGGACCCATTCACTTCTATGGGGCTGTGCACATGAGTGGTGATTTTCACGCATCACTTGTGCGTTGCGTGAAAATCGCAGCATGCTCTATTTTGTGCGTTTTTCACGCAACACAGGACCCATAGAAGTGAATGGGGCTGCGTGAAAATCACAAGCATCCCCAAGCAAGTGCGGATGCGGTGCAATTTTCACGCACAGTTAATAGGAGACTATCGGGTTGGGGACCCGATCATTATATAATTTTCCCTTATAACATGGTTATTAGGGTAAATAATAGCATTCTTAATACAGAATGCTTAGTACAATAGGGCTGGAGTGGTTAAATTATATATATTTTTTAATTTAACTCGCCTTAAACCACTTGTTCGCGCAGTCGGGCTTTTCTTCTGTCTTCATCTTTGCTGTGCAGTAGGAAAATGACCTGTGGTGACATCACTGTGCTCATCACATGGTCCGTCACATGATCCATCACCATGGCGATGGATCATGTGATGGACCATGTGATGAGCACAATGACGTCACCACAGGTCTTTTTCCTCACAGATGAAGACAGAAGAGAAGCCGGGCTACGCGAACAAGTGGATTAAGGTGAGTTAGATTATTTTTTTATTTATTTTTTAGCCCCTCCAGCCCTATTGTACTATGCATTCTGTATTAAGAATGCTATTATTTTCCCTTATAATCATGTTATAAGGGAAAATAATAAAATCTACACAACACCGATTCCAAACCCGAACTTCTGTGAAGAAGTTCTGGTTTGGGTACCAAACATGCCGATTTTTCAAAACGCATTACAATGTTTTGCACTCGCGCAGAAAAATCGTGCATATTCCCGCAACGCACCAGCATCTTTTCCCGCAGCGCCCGTGTGAAACCAGCCTAAGTCTTTGAGTGCTATGAATAACTTTAAAAAATGATATAATGAAAATTTTTTACATTAATTATAGTCAGATAAAACAATTTTATGTAATGACTGGAAAGTAACTGTTAAAATTATTCCACATTAACTTTTTGAAATAAAAAAAATTAAAAGTGAAAATGTATAATATTAATGGTTTGAAATGAAATGCACTAGAATACCGGTATGTACTTTTTACCATTAAGACATTAATATGCAAATTTATATTTGTGCCTAGTGAAGATGTTTTCCTGGCACTGGAAAACATATTCTGTAATTCAGCAGAATACATTTTTCTTTTCTACTTGTCCGCTAAATTAATCTCTAATGTAGCTGTAAACAACCATATAAAGCTATTTACATATTGGCAAGACAACTCCTGTCATTCTTACTTAGAAAACAAAACTTCAATAACAAGCTATTTTTGCTTCTTTATTTTTTATTTTTTTTTATAAACTTGTATGAGCATCAATTTTCCAAACACTCTGCTAATATAAATATTTGTTTAGTTAAGTTGTTAAAACGAATCTTTTAGATGATAACTTATGACTGAGCTAATAAAATGGTCATATTTTTAGTTTATTGTAAAGATATTAAATATTGCTTGCTGATTATTTCACCATTCAATCAAGGCTACTTTCACACCAGCATTTTTACTGGATCCATCATAGATCAGCAAAAATGCTTCCGTCATGATAATACAGCCGTATGCATCCGTTATGAACTTATGAACAAATCCGGTTGTATTATCTTTAAAATAGCCATGACGAATCCGTCATGAACACCCTTGAAAGTCAATGGTGGACGGATCCAGTTTTTATTCTGTCTGAGAAAACGGATCCGTCCCCATTGACTTACATTGTGAGCCCTGACGGATAAGTTTTGCTCCACATCCCAGGACGCACTTAAAAACGCTTCTTGCTGCACTTTGTGTATGTCATGGATAAGCAATGAAACAGAAAGGTATTCATTCCAGTGCACTCCGTTCTGTTCAGTTCAGTTTTATCCCCTGAAATTATGACGGATCTCAACAGCGGAAATTGAAAACACTGGTGTGAAAATAGCCTAAACTGATTTCTAGCCAAAGGAGAATTTGACAATGTATATTAGTGAATCAGAAGTTTAATCTATAGCCAAACTTTATTAATTATGTTATGGAGAAGTTGGTCGACATCTCTGCTAGATACAGGCTCTATATTAGGAATCTGCTGCACCTCAATAGGTAGGTGTAGCTTTGCTTTGAGAGAAGATGGCTGGAAGGTTGGAGACTTGTTTAAACTAGGAACTGGGGGAAAGGCAATTATAGTAAATGAGGGAAGCATGATGTAAATAGTGACTTGGGATTTAATAGAATGGGTGGAACGAAGGGAGGGTGAAAATAGTTAAGAGTGAGTTCCTTTTCTAACCCCTTCTTACCATGCTTGTATTATTATGGTAGATATAGCAATGATATACAGTCCTGATCAAAAGTTTAAGACCACTTGAAAAATGGCAAAAAATCATATTTAGCATGGCTGGATCCTAACAAGGTTCCAAGTAGAGCTTCAACATGCAACAAGAAATAAGAGTGAGACAAAACATTTTTTGAGCATTCAATTAATTTAAAATAACGATTAAACTGAAACAGGCTGTTTTTCAGCTGATCGAAATTTTAGGACCACATGCCTTTAAAAGGCCAAATCTGTGCAAAGATGTGGATTAATTGTCATTTTCTGTCAGGCAGTCACACGTTGTGATGGCAAAGGCAAAAAACTCTCCCTTTTTGAACATGGTTGTTGAACTGCATAAGCAGGGTCTCTCACAGCGCACCATCGTTGCTGAGGTGGGACGCAGTAAGACAGTCATTTGGAATTTCTTAAATGATCCTGAGGGTTATTAAACAAAAAAGTAAAGTGGAAGACCCAAAAAAATTTCATCAACACTGAGCCGGAGGATCCAATTGTCTGTCCGTCAAGACACTGGACGATCCTCGACCCAAATTAAGGCCCTTACTGGTGCTGACTGCAGCCCCATAACCATCAGATGGCATCTGAGACTGAAGGGCTTCAAAAACAAAAAACGTCTTCAAAGACCTCGTCTCCTTTAACTCCACAGAACTGCTCGTTTGGACTTTGCAAGAGAGCACCAAACATGGGACATTCAAAGGTGGAAGAAAGTTTTATTCTCTGATGAGAAAAAATTTAACCTTGATAGTCCTGATGGTTTCCAACGTTACTGGCATGACAAGCAGATCCCACCTGAGATGTTTTCTACGCGCCACAGTGGAGGGGGAGCCATAATGGTCTGGGGTGCTTTTTCCTTCAGTGGAACAATGGAGCTTCAGGAAGTGCAGGGGCGTCAAACGGCCGCTGGCTATGTCCAGATGTTGCAGAGAGCATTCCTCATGACTGAGGGCCCTCGTCTGTGTGGTAACGACTGGGTTTTTCAACAGGACAACACTACAGTACACAATGCCTGCAGGACAAGGGACTTCTTCCAGGAGAATAACATCACTCTTTTGGCCTATCCTGCGTGTTCCCCTGATCTAAATCCAATTGAGAACCTTTCGGGATGGATGGCAAGGGAAGTTTACAAAAATGGACAACAGTTCCAGACAGTAGATGGCCTTCGTGCGGCCGTCTTCACCACTTGGAGAAATGTTCCCACTCACCTCATGAAAACGCTTGCATCAAGCATGCCGAAACAAATTTTTGAAGTGATAAACAATAACGGCGGAGCTACTCATGTTTGGAAGTTGGATTTCTGTTTTGGGGGGGTTTAGTTTTTTTTTGGAGGTGTGGTCCTAAACTTTTGATCAGCTGAAAAACAGCCTGTTTCAGTTTATTCGTTGTTTTCATTAAATTGAATGCTCAAAAAATTTTTTTTTTCACTCCCATTTCTTCTTGTTGCATGTTGAAGCTGTACTTGGAACCTTGTTAAGATCCAGCAATACTAAATATGATTTTTTGCCATTTTTCAAGTGGTCTTAAACTTTTGATCAGGACTGTATAGATTGTTTGGAATGGCCCTATATGTAATGTCACTAAATTCATCAATTTATATCAACCATAATGAATACAACTTGTCTTTAACCTACAATTTTTCTTCTGATTCTATTTATTTTCTGGATATTTGACTTAGGAAATAGAAGATACTGAAAAGGGATGAATACATACACAAACATACAGAAAACCAAAAGCTGAGTGTTCAGTTCTTTTTGCCAGTAGTTCACACCCAAAGCATAAAAAAATATTCTAGAATTTCTCCATGCAAAAAGAGCCTGTAGCAAATCAGAATATCATGAGATACAGAGGATTCAAAAATAGAGGTTATCATATGGTTTTTTTAAACCGAGCTACAGTGATTTTAGATAAGAGATCAAGGTCAGATTTACTTCTTGATTCGGTACAAACTTCAGAAAATAAGAAAAAAAGAAAAAATCTTGCCAAACACATCACTTGAATAAACAAGTTAGTTTTTCCACTTGCTATAGCCAAAATTTTTCTAAAATTATAGAGATTATAAAGAGATAACTACCAATGTTAAATAAAGATCCCATTCTTTCTTGTATCATGCAGTCAGGTTGTAATTTTGTTTAAAAAAAGTAATGCCGTTTTGGAAACATGATTTCTCCTTCATTATTTTCTGATAAAAAAACAAACTACACCTGGCTGCATACACAAGGTTGCTATAGATGTATTTTTCGCTCCATAAGACACATTTTTTGCCCCCCAAAAGTAGGGGAAAATGCTCTTGTGTCTTATGGGGCGAATACTAATTGAAGCGCGTCCATTATGGAAGCGCTCTTTAGTACCGGAGGACTGAGAAGCAGTGAAGGCTCATGCTGTGCGTGCCGGGTCACAGCACAGTCGACAGCAGGAAGAAGACAGGAGCAGGAGAGGTAAGTGGGTTTTTTATTTTATTTGCTCTGTGGCACTGGGGCCTAACTGGGGGCATAATAAATGGCACTGGGGGCATAATAATTGGCACTGGGGGAATAATAAATAAAACTGGGGGCATAATAAATGGCACTGGGGGCTCATAATGGGGGCTCATAAATGGCATGGGGGCTCATAAATGGCATGGGGGACTGATCTGAGGCATGGGGGTCTGATCTGAGGTCTTACTGGGGTCTTATTAACATTGGGGGTCTGATCTGAGGTCTGACTAAGGGGCTTATTAACATTCGGTGTCTGATTGGGGCTGTCAGATGAGGTCTGATTAATATTGAGGGTCTGAATGCTGGCCTGATCTGAGATCTAATGAAAAGTATTTTTTTCTTATTGTCCTCCTCTAAACCCTAGGTGTGTCTTATGGGCTGGTGCGTCTTGTAGGGTGAAAAATACGGTAAATCTATTTTATATTAAATCTAGAGATGAGCGAATTTTTCAAAATTTCGGTTCGTCGGTTCGCCTAATTTTTTGGGAAAATTTGGTTTGATCCGAATATATTTGCGGCAAATTACATTTAAAAAATTGCTATTTCCTGGCTGCTGAGAGCCTTTATAGTGGTGTAGTACACTGTGTCTTGTAGTAAAACGCATAGGGAGTCGGCTATTTCCTGACGCAGATGACAGGCGTCACTTTTAGAATCACTACACACTTCACTTATTAGTTACGGGGCCAAAACTGACCAAATAAATCAAGTATGAACTCAGCCTTACAGGTCGATGTTAACGTCAAATAGAAGCGCATTCCTTTAACACCGTCGTCAGCTGATTCCACGTAGATGTCATAAGAATCTGTTCTATTAAACGCTTATACAAGTAGAGCCCCCCGGACAGAGTGGAGAGGGTGTCAGCAGTAAGTTTGTGTTGACGTCACTAATTAATTTGCCCTTCCTCTGATCCATCAGAACAATAACCCACAAAAAACGGATCCTGTCTGTGGAGCATACGCCTTCACTAGCTCAGCATTCAATAATCAATAATCCATCAGTTGTCGGGATTCGAACCCGTGACCAGCCACATCCAGGCGGGAGCCCTGCTTACTAGGCTACCGTTCTCTCTGGACATTCCTCCCTGAAGCCTATTAGTTAACCTCAGTCTTGCCAAGCCTTGCTCATTACCCTTGATTCCCCACACCTGGTACTTCCCTATATAAGTCCAGCCCCTTGCACTCCAGTTTGCTGATTATTGAGCTCCTGAGCCTTGATCAAGCTTCTCCTCATCTGTTGCTCTTGCTACTGCTGGAAGTCCACTGCTGACCAGGAATTGCCTACCGACTACTCTTCTGCCTTATCCCTACCTACTGAACTGCTACCACCGTTGCCATCCGGATTGTCTGACCACGCTTACTGCCGCCTGCCCTGACCCACCGCCTGCCTACCGACTACGCCTCTGCCAAACTTCCTGCACCTACTACCTGCCTGCGGTCCTTGCCACTGGGCTCCACTCCTACCCCCAGCAAGCGGTCCTCTGACTCAGGTGAGCCTGTAGGACTGTTACATCAGTATTGCTAATGCCAAAAAAAAAAAAAGATGACATGTGAATGGAATATTTGCATGTCTTCTGTGTTTTCTACCCACTTCTCTTTGGCTACCAAATCATAAGCCAATTCTGCAGCATCAGGAGGCCACAGAGTGGCAAGGTGACATAGTGTGGATACAGCAGCAGCAGCATGAGGATACCACAGAGTGGCAAGGTGACATATTGTGGAGATGGCAGCAGCATGAGGATACCACAGATTGGCAAGGTGACATAGCGTGGAGTTTGCATCAGCATGAGGACACCACAGAGTGGCAAGATGACATAGTTTGGACGTGGCGGCAGCATCAGGAGGCCACAGAGTGGCATGGTGAAATAGTGTGGATATGGCAGCAGCAGCAGGATACCACAGAGTGACAAGGTGACATAGTGTGGAGATGGCAGCAGCATGAGGAGACCACAGAGTGGCAAGGTGACATAATGTGGAGATGGCAGCAGCTGCAGCAGCATGAGGAGACCACAGAGTGGCAAGGTGACATAGTGTGGATATGGCAGCAGCAGGAAAAGACCACAGAGTGGCAAGGTGACATAGTGTGGAGATGGCAGCAGCATAAAGAGACCACAGAGTGGCAAGGTGACATAATTTGGAGGTGGCGGCAGCATCAGGAGGCCGGCCACAAAGTGACAAGGTGACATAGTGTGGATATGTCAGCAGCAGGTTACTACAGAGTGCCAAGCTGACAGTTTGGAGATGGCATCAGGAGGAAGCCACTAAGTGGCACAATGACAGAGTCTGGAGGTGGCGGATGCAGCAGAAGCATCAGGAGACGGGTACCGAGAGGCACAATGAGAGTCTGGAGGTGGCGGATGCAGCAGCAGCATCATGAGAAGGCCACCGAGTGGCACAATGACAGAGTCTGTAGATGGCAGATGTATGATGAGGCCACCGAGTGGCACAATGACAGAGTCTGTAGATGGCAGATGTATGATGAGGCCATCGAGTGGCACAATGACAGAGTCTGGAGGTGGCGGCAGGATCAGGAGGTTGTCAATGTTTTCATGTCCTTTTTGCATATTTGTTGTTTCATAATGTATATTTTCCTCACACTTTCAGACGTCACACAACTTCACGCGATGTCATTCGGTCCATACAGCAAATGGAGTTTTTCAGTTGCCAGTCATTGTTACCGAAAAAAACCCACTTTGAAATAGTGGCACAATGACAGAGTCCGTAGATGGCAGCAGTATAATGAGGCCACCGAATGGCAAGGTGACATAGCGTGGAGATGGCAGCAGCATGAGGAGACCACATAGTGGCAAGGTGACATAGTGTGGAGATGGCAGCAGCATGAAGAGACCAAAGAGTGGCAAGGTGACATAGTGTGGAGGTGGCAGCAGCATCAGGAGGCCACAGAGTGGTAAGGTGACATAGTGTGGATACAGCAGCAGCAGCAGCAGCATGAGGATACCACAGTGTGGCAAGGTGAAATAATGTGGATATGGCAGCAGCAGGATACCACAGATTGGCAAGGTGACATAGTGTGGAGTTTGCAGCAGCATGAGGAGACCACAGAGTGGCAAGGTGACATAGTTTGGAGGTGGCATCAGCATCAGGAGGCCACAGAGTGGCATGTTGACATAGTGTGGATATGGCGGCAGCAGCAGGATACCACAGAGTGAGAAGGTGACATAGTGTGGAGATGGCAGCAGCATGAGGAGACCACAGAGTGGCAAGGTGACATAATGTGGAGATGGCAGCAGCTGCAGCAGCATCAGGAGACCACAGAATGGCAAGGTGACATAGTGTGTATATGGCAGCAGCATGAGGAGGCCACAGAGTGGCAAGGTGACATAATGTGGAGATGGCAGCAGCAGCAGCATCAGGAGATCACATAGTGGAAAGGTGACATAGTGTGGATATGGCAGCTGCATCAGGAGACCACAAAGTGACCAGGTAACAGAGTAGGGCGGTGGGTGGCAATGCCAGTACCCGCTGATGAAGGTTGGTGCAAGAAGGAGCACTTGGCATCAGATGTGTGGCATCAGGCGGGTTGCAGCATCAGGGTAGTCAGAAGAAACTGATCTCTATTATCAAACTGTTTGTGTGGCACCATGGATTATCTAGTCTGATGCATCAGGAATTGGTGGTTGTAAATCTGATCCACGCCTGATTCATCTTAACAAAGGTCAGTCCACGCCTGATTCATCTTAACAAAGGTCAGTATCTGCACATTTTGGATGGACAGGCAAGTTCTCCTTGGGGTAACTATGGCCCCCGCCGCACTAAACACTCGCTCTGATGCCACACTACTGGCCGGGCAGGACAGCTTTTCCAGGGCAAACTCTGCTTGTTGCAGCCACAAATCAGTTTGGCTACCCAGTAGTCCAGCAGATCTTCAATGTGGGGTGGCAGGGTGCTGTCCAAGTATGCCACCACCTGCTGGTTCAGATCCTGCTCCAGGTCTACTGCTGCTGCTGCTGGTGAGTATTTTCTTCACTATGCGGGTGAAGAAAGCTATTCATCAGCAACTGTAAACTCAGGTTGCTGCTGATGGAGCTGGTAGTGCTCCTGCCACCCTACTCCTTCCCATAATCCATGGGAGTGGAACGTGAGCGCAGAGTGCCCCTCCAGTCAGACCTGCAAGAGGATGGACGATGGCGCAAATGGACAGTGGCCAACTGACTACATAGGATGTCTCTGTAGTAGTTCAGTTTGTCCTCCCTCTCGGTGGGTGTATAAAAGGCCCCATTCTGGATCGGTAGTGAGGGTTCAACAAGGTGGAGTGGCAGAAGTCATCCCTCTGCCAAATGGTGGCAATTCGGTTGTCACTACAGTAGCAAGTGAGCATGCATCGTGCAATTTGTGCAAGTGACTCAGAGGGACTTCCTGCCTCCATTTCCACTGCACACGGTGTGCCCAGGTCCTCTATCTCGTCTTCCTCGTCGCCCTGTAGCCCCTCTGGCTGCTTCTGCTCCTTCTGTCCTGTCATCTAAGTAGAAAAACCACCCATTTGGCTACACATTGTCTATGCTCCAATGTCCTTCTCCTCCTCCTCTTCCAGTTCAGCCCCCACAGGGCTTATGTGGCAGTGAGATTGAGGCGCCACATCTCCTGTCCCCTGACCTGCCATTGTTACCAGTATTTGTTCCAGGACATGAAGCAGTGGAATGACGTTGTTCATTCCATAATACTGGCGACTGACAAATAATGTGGCGTCCTCAAAGGGCCTGAAAAAACGGCAGGTGTCACGCATGAGCTGCCACTGGCTGACATCGAAGTTACACAGGGGACTACTTCTGTCCGCTTGGATCATTAATAAATTGTTGATGGCCTTTCTCTGTTCGTATTGTCGGTCCAAAATATGGAGGGTGGAATTCCAATGGGTGGAAATGTTGCATATCAGCCTATGTTGGGGGATGCTGTTCTGCCGCTGCAGCTCAAGTTTCTTGCCCATTTTTAGGATATCTTGCAGATGGGTGGAAGACTTCAGGAACCGCGTGACAACCAGATTGAACACGTGTGTCATGCAGGGCGCATGGCTCAGCCTTCCTTGACGTAGCGCCAACACCATGTTCTTCCCGTTGTCGGTCAGCATGGTTCCGATATTTAGTTATCACAGAGAAAGCCAGGATTCAATTTCTTGATGCATCACACGGAGCAGTTTCTCCCCTGTGCGACTCCGTTCGCCAAGGCAAACCAGGTGCAGAACAGCGTGACACCACCGATCCCTGCACATGTGGTATGCTGGATGGGCACTGTGACTTGTCCCTGCAGTGGAGACTGAGGTCATGGTGGAGGATGAGGAGGCAGACATTGATGCTGGACCAACGGTGTGAAAACGTGAAGGAGGAAGCGGCGTGACCTGGTCAAGTTGCTGGTATGGCTGTGCAGGAACCACATACACCCAGTTGGCCGTAAAGGATATGTACCGTAGTTACAGCTTCAGACGTTGGCGCTGCCGTGCACTTTGGCAGACACCGACAGGCTCAAGGACTGGCCCACCTTCTGTTCTACATATTTGTGCAGGGCTGGTACTGCCTTTTTTACAAAGAAATGATGGCTTGGGACTCTCCACCTCGGCTCGGCACAAGCCATCAGTTCTCTGAAAGGTGCAGAGTCCGCCACTTGGAAAGGTAGGGACTGCTTCACCAGAAACTTGGACAGGAGCACGTTCAGCTTCTGCAACTTTGGATGCGTGAAAGGAGACTGCTGTCTCTTGGCAATCGCTTCGGTGATCGATTGCTGACGGAATGACTGATGAAGAGTAGGAGGAGCAGGAGCATCTAGACCAGCAGAAGATGGGAATGACAGACAGCTCACTTCGGCTGAGGTGGTGGAGCCTTGACTGCCTGAAACCTGGTCGATTTTTTTCTTCTTTTTTTTTTTTAGCAGTACACATGATCCCTCACTGCTTCTAGCTTGTGGGCCAATAAGAAGGTGTTTGCGAATTTTGCTCTATATTAGTTTTTTTGAATATTCGCTATATTGCTAAATATTCTTGTTTTAGAATATTACGAATATTCGAAAAAACTAAGTTATAGCAATATAGAGAATATTCGAAAAAAATCGAATATAGAGCAATTTAGCTAATATGGTGCTATAATCTTCTTTGTCTAATAGTTGTAAGTTGAAAAATTCGCAATAAAAAAATTTGAATCCGAAAATTCTAATTCTAAAAATTCGCATATTACACAATCATTACCTTTCCGATTTTTCGAGTAAAAAAAAAAATCGCGAATTTTCGAATTTGCAAATTTTCGACGAATATTCTACAAAATATTCGCAAATTATCGCGAATTCGAATATGACCCCTGCCGCTCATCACTACTCCTCTGGCGCTTTGAAAAAAAACAGCCACACAGCCAAGTAGGTGATTTTCCCCCCAACACTCCACACTGACTGATTGCTACCGCTGCTGCTTCCGTGAATCCCTGCACCACTACTTCCCGGGCAGGTAGGCTTCTATGAAGCAGGTGGTCTACCCTGGGCATGTTTGGCTACCGACCTCCCACTGCTGCCACCCTGCTGACTCCCGGCCATGCTAACAACTTGCTGGCTCAGCATCTGCCTGACGGGCAAGCTGCCACCCTCTTCTCCTGATGATGATGAAGCCCCTTCTTCACCCGGCTCCCAAGTGCAATCGGCTTAATCATCATCGAGTAGTGTTTGCACATCACTGATGTCCTCCTCAATGGCCTCTGGTTCAGGAGTCTGACTACTCGCAACACAAGATCCCATGCCACTCTTCTCAACACTACTTTCCTGCCTAGTGGAAGAAGTCTCCTCCACATCCTGGCTGGGCAGTAGCTGCTGACTGTCCTCTAGTAGCTCATCCTTGCTAAAAAGTGAAGCTGAGCCCACTGCATGTAGTACTTCTTGTGGTGATGGAACAGAAAAGGCCAGAGGCAGGTAGAGGACAGGTGAGGGCACAGGGCCTGCTCCCGGGCCATGCCAACTAAGGGCTGTGTCTGACGAACCCACCGACTGTTGGCTGGGGGTGTCTGATGTCACTTGGGATGACATGGATAACCATGAGTTAACCAATCAAGAACGGCAGGGTTGCTGTTCAAGACACGACCGCTAGATGACACCGGGAACTCAGGCCTCTTGCTGCAACTACTGCTGCCACGACCCCTTATACTCAGCTTCTGGCTTCTGCCACTCCTCTGTGCATGGCCTGGCACTTCTCTGACTGACATACTTGTAACTAAACTAAACAAATGAAATGAAAATTAAAACACCCCTAAAAGCAACAAATATATTATTCTTTTTGTACTGAAATAGGCCACTAAATGCTTTCAACACAATTAACTGCAGGATAACAGTCCGAACTGGATGGACAAATGTCTTTTTTCGGCCTTGTATAATATTTTACTATGTTACTATGTTAAATGCACTGAGAATATATTTTTCTTGTTGTACTAAAATACGACCCTATACGCTTTGACAAGAAAAAAATTAAAGAGTGAACTGCGTATATATATTTCTTGAAGTACTGAAATACGCCCCTATACACTTGCACCAGAAATAATTGCAGCAGTGAACTGATAAGATACATTTCTTGTTGCACTGAAATTGGCCACTATATGCTTTGAACAGAAAAAAATTAAAAGGTGAAGTGTGTATATATATATATATATATATATATTTCTTGCAGTATTGAAATACGCCTCTATACGATTTCAACAGAAATAACTGCAGCAGTTTACTGAGAATATATATTTCTTGTTGGACTGAGTTAGGGCACTGTACGATTTGACCAGAATGTTTTTTTAAAGTTAAGCGCACATATATATATTTCTTGCAGTACTGAAATACGCCACTATACGCTTTCAACAGAAATAACTGCAGCAGTAAACTGAGAATATATATTTCTTGTTGGACTGAATTTGGCCACTGTAAGATTTGACTAGAAAAAAAATTAAGAGTGAAGTGCGTATATATATTTCTTGTGGTACTGAAATACGCCCCTATACGCTTTCACCAGAAATAACTGCAACAGTGCAGTGCATATATATTGTGGGGTTTCGCTCTGGTAGATAGGGTAAGCCGGCCCAGTACAGAGGCAAAATATAAGTTCTTAACTCAAAATGTCAGTGTTTATTCACACAAGGCAATTGCACAAAACAACACTTAACTTTGCAGCCTGGAAGCCAGATTTATCATTACTCTGACAGCTCACTCCACTTTCACATATGGCTAAAATCTGTTTTAGCTAAGTCATATTTATGATCGGCCCTTGAAGACTGTGATAAATGTGGTTTGACGGTAGCAGTTTATCCGTCAGTAAGCAGCTTTATAAAAGTCGCACGTCTTTACGAAAAGTCGCATGTTCTTGTAAAAAGTCGAATGAGATAAGCATGGTCCGCACTGGAGTGATTTTGCAGATTTTTTTGTGACTTTTTGCGACTTTTTAAATGGTCGCAATAGTAAATCTGTCTAGAGATTAATTTACATAAGAAAACACGGCCACTTTCAGAAAACTAGCGAGAATAGTGCAGAGCCAATAAAAGTCGCAAATTTTTGCGCAGTTTAAGCGATTGCACAAAAATTTGCTACTTTTTCACTCCATTATTCTGACTTGAGCTAATGATAAATGTGGCCCTTGGTGTTAATTCACACACAATGGAAAGTTCATATAACACAAGTCACCTTGCTGGCAGTTCTGCCTCCAGTAGTCCACAGCAGGCTTTAGGGGTCCTGTATCCCCAGTGTGCGGCTCTCAGCCCTCCAGCACGGCACAAAGCCTCAGATCCCAAAAACAGAGACATCTCTGCTGAGCCCATCTGCCTATTTAAGGACAGCCAGGTGCTGCCAAAACCCGGGTCGGCACTTAAACTCCGGTTCGGGATTTGACCTCACCTGGCTGGAAACCAGCCCAGCTGCACATGCTGGGACGAAAAAACCTGCCTTGCCAGACACAACCCCTCACTGTGTCACAATATATTTGTCTTTTTTTTTACTGAAATGTTCCCCTATACGCTTTCAACAGAAATAACTGTACCAGTGAAATGCATATATATTTTTATTTTTTTACTGTAATACGCCCCTGTACGCTTTTAGCAGAAATAACTGCAACAGTGCAGTGCGTATATATTAAACTTTTTTTTTATTAAAATACGCCCCTCTACACTTTCACTAGAAATAACTGCAGAAGTGACCTGAGAATATATATTTCTTGTTGGAAGGAAATAGGTCACTATACGCTTTAACAAGAAAACAATGAAATAGTGAAGTGCATACATATTTGTAGTATTGAAATCTGCCCCTATATGCTTTCACCAGAAATAACTGCAACAGTGCAGTGTATATGTTTGTCTTTTTTTTACTGAAATACGCCCCTATACTCTTTCAATAGAAATAACTGCAACAGTGCAGTGTGTGTATATTTTTCTTTTTTTTACTGTAATACGCCCCATCCGCTTTTAACAGAAATAACTGCAACAGTGCAGTGCGTATATATTTATCTTTTTTTTATGAAAAATGCCCCTATACGCTTTCACCAGAAAAAACTGCAGAAATGACCTGAGAATATATATTTCTTGTTGGAATGAAATAAGCCACTATACGGTTTAACCAGAAAATAATTAAATAGTGAAGTGAGTATATACACTCACCTAAATAATTATTAGGAACACCATACTAATACGGTGTTGGACCCCCTTTTGCCTTCAGAACTTCCTTAATTCTACGTGGCATTGATTCAACAAGGTGCTGATAGCATTCTTTAGAAATGTTGGGCCATATTGATAGGATAGCATCTTGCAGTTGATGGAGATTTGAGGGATGCACATCCAGGGCACGAAGCTCCCGTTCCACCACATCCCAAAGATGCTCTCTTGGGTTGAGATCTGGTGACTGTGGTGGCCATTTTAGTACAGTGAACTCATTGTCATGTTCAAGAAACCAATTTGAAATGATTTGAGCTTTGTGACATGGTGCATTATCCTGCTGGAAGTAGCCATCAGAGGATGGATACATGTTCTCATTCTGTTTACGCCAAATTCGGACTCTACAATTTGAATGTCTCAACAGAAATCGAGACTCATCAGACCAGGCAACATTTTTCCAGTCTTCAACAGTCCAATTTTGGTGAGCTTGTGCAAATTGTAGCCTCTTTTTCCTATTTGTAGTGGAGATGAGTGGTACCCGGTGGGGTCTTCTGCTGTTGTAGCCCATACGCCTCAAGGTTGTGCATGTTGTGGCTTCACAAATGCTTTGCTGCATACCTCAGTTGTAACGAGTGGTTATTTCAGTCAATGTTGCTCTTCTATCAGCTTGAATCAGTCGGCCCATTCTCCTCTGACCTCTAGCATCCACAAGGCATTTTTGCCCACAGGACTGCCGCATACTGGATGTTTTTCCCTTTTCACACCATTCTTTGTAAACCCTAGAAATGTTTGTGCGTGAAAATCCCAGTAACTGAGCAGATTGTGAAATACTCAGACCGGCCAGTCTGGCACCAACAACCATGCCACGCTCAAAATTGCTTAAATCACCTTTCTTTCCCATTCTGACATTCAGTTTGGAGTTCAGGAGATTGTCTTGACCAGTTCCACACCCCTAAATGCATTGAAGCAACTGCCATGTGATTGGTTGACTAGATAATTGCATTAATGAGAAATAGAACAGGTGTTCCTAATAATTCTTTAGGTGTATTTTTCTGGTAGTACTGAAATACACCCCTATACGCTTTCACCAGAAATAATTGCAGCAGTGAACTGAGAATATATATTTCTTGTACTGAAATATGCAACTATATACTTTGACTAGAAAATAATTAAAGAGTGAAGTGCGTATATATATTTCTTGAAGTACTGAAATACGCCCCTATAAGCTTTCACCAGAAATAACTGCAACAGTGCAGTGCGTATATATATTTGTCTTTTTTTTTTTATGAAATACGCCCCTATACGCTTTCAACAGAAATAACTGCAACAGTGCAGTGCGTATATATTTTTCTTTTTTTACTGTAATATGTCCCTATACGCTTTTAACATAAATAACTGCATCAGTGCAGTGCATATATATTTTTCTTTTTTTAATGAAATACGCCCCTATACGTTTTCAACAGAAATAACTGCAGAAGTGACCTGAGAATATATATTTCTTGTTGGAATTAAATAGGCCACTATGCGCTTTAACCAGAAAACAATTAAATAGTGAAGTGTGTATATATTTTTCTGGTAGTACTGAAATACGCCCCTATACGCTTTCACCAGAAATAACTACAGAAGTGACCTGAGAATATATATTTCTTGCTGGAATAAAATCGGCCACTATGCGCTTTAACCAAAAAACAATTAAATAGTGTAGTGCGTATATATTTGTCTTTTTTTTTAACTGAAATTCACCCCTATACGCTTTCAACAGAGATAACTTCAACAGTGCAGTACGTATATATTTTTCTTTTTTTACTGTAATACGCCCCTATACACTTTTAACAAAAATAACTGCGATAGTGCAGTGTGTATATATTTTTATTTATTTAATGAAATACACCCCTATACGCTTTCACCACAAATAACTAAGTGACCTGAGAATAAATATTTACAGAAATATGCCACTATGCGCTTTGACCAGAAAAAAATTAAAGAGTGAAGTGTGTATATACTGTATATTTCTTGAAGTACTGAAATACGCCCCTATACGCTTTCACCAGAAATAACTGCAACAATGCAGTACATTTATATATTTCTTGTTGTACTGAAATATGCCCCTATATGCTTTCACCAGAAATAAATGCAACAGTGCAGTGCGTATATATTTTTCTTGTAGTACTGAATAAGATACTAAGACATAAGCCTCTAATGGCTTTTCAACATAAGACTTGCAGCCCAATAACAAAAAGCTTGAATGTCAAATAATCGTTCCCTGCACTTGTAAATCACTATCCTATCAATGTCCCTAGCGTCTTCTGACATCTCTTCCTTCACTAAGATGCTCTGAAATTATTCCCCCCTATCCTTTCCCTGCATTTCTAAATCGTTTTTTCTGTCTTTTTTTCCCACAATCGTTTTTCTAATAGCTGTTCCTATCGCCTTCTCACATCTGTCCCTGCACTCTGAACGCTGTAAAATGTCTGACTGTAAGATGGCCGACGTATTTATAGGGCTGTCTGGCTTCTGATTGGCTGCATGCAGTCATGTCAATCTGGGTGATCCCGCCTTCCCAGAGTTCCTTGCCCCATGTCCTCAGTCGTCACGCGTGTAGCCGCCATTTAGGAAAAATGAAATACGTTACCATGAAGCAAAAGGAAATTCACATTCGTTGCAAATTACAGTTTTCCTGAAATTCTAAACGAATTCCACTTTGTCATCTTTGATTCGCTCAGCTCTAATTAAATCCTTTCTAACGTGATACTAAAAATGCCATATACTGTATGTGATTTCATGTGAACAATGTAATGTGCAATATGTGGGAAGTACTATGCGATCAGTCAGTAAACCTGGAACATTTGTATAATGTTACAAAACGCAGGTAATAGAAACCTTTCAGGTGTAGATAAACATTTTTCTAATCACCGTGAGGGTTAGGGCTCATGCACACAAATCTATTTTCTTTCCGTGTCCGTTCCGCTTTTTTGCAGACTGTAGGAGGGGAAGATAGGGCAGATAGAGACCGGGGACAATGTAGTGGGACTGGGGGAGGAATGGAAGGAGGGACTAGAACAGTTCAGAAGGAAAGGTGTAGGGGAAAAAATATACATAAACCTCTCAAATGTATGTAAACTAATGCCAGAAGCCTGACTAATAAAACTGGGGAGCTGGAATTAGTGATGTCTGAGGAGAACTTTGACATAGTGGGAAAAACTGAGACATGGCTGGATGATAGCTATGACTGGGCAGTTAATGTACAAGGTTACAGTCTGTTTAGAAAGGATCGTCAAAACCGGAGAGGGGGAGGGGTTTGCCTTTATGTAAAGTCCTGTCTAAAGCCCACACTCCGTGAAGATATAAGTGAGGGACATGAACATGTGGAGTCACTGTGGGTAGAGATACATGGAGCTAAAAAAACAATAAATTACTAATAGGAGTTTACTGTAAACCACCTAATATACCAGAGTCCACAGAAAATCTACTACTAAACGAGATAGACAAGGTTGCAAATCATAATGAGGTGGTTATTATGGGGGACTTCAACTACCCAGTTATAGACTGGGAAACTGAAACTTGTATATCTCATAAGGGAAACAGGTTCTTGGCAATAACCAAAGACAATTACCTCTCCCAACTGGTTCAGGACCCAACTAGAGGGATGGCCATACTGGACTTAGTATTAACCAATAGGCCTGACAGAACAACAGACGTGCAGGTTGGGGGACACCTGGGAAATAGTGACCATAAAGTAATAACCTTCCAATTTTCATTCAAAAGAGCGTTTCTACAGGGAGGAACAAAAATGCCAAACTTCAAAAAAGCTAAATTTAGCCAACTAAGAGAGGAATTAGGCCTAACTAACTGGGACAAAGTCCTAAAAAATAAAAATACAGCCACAAAATGGGACATCTTTAAAAACATCCTAAAATCTCATTGTGAGAGGTACATACCGTATGGGAATAAAAGGTTAAGGAACAAAAATAAATCAATGTGGATAAATAGAACTGTAAAGAAAGCAATAAATGACAAAAAGGAAGCATATAGATCACTAAAACAGGAGGGTAGTGAGGAAGCACTGAAAAACTATAAGGAAAAAAATAGAACATGTAAAAAACAAATAAAAGCGGCCAAACTAGAGACCAAGAGATTAATTGCCAAAGAGAGTAAAACTAACCCTAAAATGTTCTTCAATTATATAAATGTTAAAAAGCATAAATCTGAAGGTGTCGGCCCTTTAAGGAGTAATGAGGGGGGAGTCGCAGAGAGCGACGAGGAGAAAGCAAAGCTGTTAAATATTTTTTTCTCCAATGTATTCACTGAGGAAAATAAACTGTCAGAGGACATGCAGAATGTAAAAATAAATTCCCCATTAAAAGTGTCCTGTCTGACCCAGGAAGAAGTACATCAGCGACTTAAAAAGATTAAAATAGACAAATCGCCAGGACCGGATGGCATACACCCCCGTATCTTAAGGGAATTAAGTAATTTCATAGCCAGACCCTTATTTCTGATATTTGCGGACTCTATACTGACAGGGAATGTCCCACAGGATTGGCGCATGGCAAATGTGGTGACAATATTCAAAAAGGGTCCAAAAACAGAGACTGGAAACTATAGGCCGGTAAGTTTAACATCTGTTGTGGGTAAACTGTTTGAAGGTTTTCTGAGAGATGCTATCTTAGAGCATCTCAACGGAAATAAGCAAATAACGCCATATCAGCATGGCTTCGTGAGGGATCGGTCATGCCAAACTAATTTAATCAGTTTCTATGAGGAGGTAAGTTCTAGACTTGACAGCGGCGAATCAATGGATGTAGTATATCTGGACTTCTCCAAAGCATTTGAGACTGTACCACATAAAAGATTAGTATATAAAATGAGAATGCTCGGATTGGGAGAAAACGTCTGTATGTGGGTAAGTAACTGGCTCAATGATAGAAAACAGAGGGTGGTTATTAACGGTACACACTCATATTCGGTCCCTGTCACTAGTGGGGTACCTCAGGGGTCAGTATTGGGCCCTATTCTCTTCAATATATTTATTAATGATCTTGTAGAAGGCTTGCATAGTAAAGTATCAATTTTCGCAGATGACACTAAACTGTGTAAAGTAATTTACACTGAAGAGGACAGTATACTACTACAGAGGGATCTGGATAGATTGGAGGCTTGGGCAGATAAGTGGCAGATGAGGTTTAACACTGACAAATGTAAAGTTATGCACATGGGAAGGAATAATGCAAGTCACCCGTACATACTAAATGGTAAAACGCTCGGTAACACTGACATGGAAAAGGATCTAGGAATTTTAATAAACAGCAAACTAAGCTGCAAAAACCAGTGTCAGGCAGCTGCTGCCAAGGCCAATAAGATAATGGGTTGCATCAGAAGGGGCATAGATGCCCGTGATAAGAACATAGTCCTACCACTTTAAAAATCGCTAGTCAGACCACACATGGAGTACTGTGTACAGTTCTGGGCTCCTGTAAACAAGGCAGACATAGCAGAGCTGGAGAAGGTCCAGAGGAGGGCAACTAAAGTAATAACTGTAATGGGGCAACTACAGTACCCTGAAAGATTATCAAAATTAGGGTTATTCACTTTAGAAAAAAGACGACTGAGGGGAGATCTAATTAATATGTATAAATATATCAGGGGTCAGTACAGAGATCTATCCCATCATCTATTTATCCCCAGGACTGTGACTGTGACGAGGGGACATCCTCTGCGTCTGGAGGAAAGAAGGTTTGTACACAAACATAGAAAAGGATTCTTTACGGTAAGAGCAGTGAGACTATGGAACTCTCTGCCTGAGGAGGTGGTGATGGTGAGTACAAAAAAAAAATTCAAGAGGGGCCTGGATGTATTTCTGGAGCGTAATAATATTACAGGCTATAGCTACTAGAGAGGGGTCGTTGATCCAGGGAGTTAGTCTGATTGCCTGATTGGAGTCGGGAAGGAATTTTTTATTCCCCTAAAGCGGGGAAAATTGGCTTCTACCTCACAGTTTTTTTTTTGGCCTTCCTCTGGATCAACTTGCAGGATAACAGGCCGAACTGGATGGACAAATGTCTTTTTTCGGCCTTATGTACTATGTTATGTACTATGTATGCGGAACCATTCACTTCAATGGATCCGGAAAAAAACAGAAGATACTCCGTGTGCATTCCAATTCCGTATGTCCGTATTTCCGTTCCGCAAAAAAATAGAACATGTCCTATCATTGTCCGCATTACGGACAAGGATAATAAAGATCTATGAAGGGCCAGCTGTTCCGTTCAGCAGAATATGGAATGCACACGGATGTCATCCGTATTTTTTTTGCAGATCCATTTTTTTGCGGACAGCAAAATACATATGGTCGTGAAAAATAACAATTTACTGGGGGGGGCGGAGCTAGCGCCAGAGCTAAATGGCCGCGTCTTGCTGAGCTCCGTATACCGACTCGCTGTGGGAACAGCACACGCAATCACAGAGACCCGAAGTATGGTCAAAATCGGAGGACAGAGACCCTCTGAACCGGGCGCAACCTCCAAAACGGCTAACCCAAACTCGGGTATGGCTAAATTCCTCAAGAAACAAGCAACACTGCCTGGCACTAAAGAATCCAAAATGGCACAGACAAACGACCGCGCTTCCGACAACGGGGAAGAAGGTCAGTCAGATGGGGAAAGTAAAGCGGATGAAATAGGATCTCCCCAATCCCTACCGGTGTCCAGATGCTTTTTCAAACAAGCTCTGGCAGAAGCTTTACTCCTGTTGAAACAGGAGATATCGGTCCTGAAACAGGAAATCCAACATGTAGGCCACAGGACGTCTCAAAAGCTTGTGCGTTATAGACGACTGGCCTGAGGAGGAGTCTAAAGACGGCTCCAGGGCCACATTAAAATCCCCACCTAAGATAAGCATTCCTTCTTTAAAGGTGATCAGTTGTCTAAGGGTCTGAACGAGCCATGGGATCTGGCCCCTGTTGGGGGCGTATATATTCGCCAGTGTAACAGAGGTGTCAGCAATGAGGCCCTTGATAAACAGAAAGCGGCCCTCAGGATCCACAGAGGTCGCACTATGTTTAAATGGAAGATTTTTGTGCACTGCAATACTGACCCCTCTGCTAGCTGATGAATGAGTGCTATGATACCACTGGGTGAATTTCGTGGTTGGTAATTTCGGAATCTTTCCAGTTTTAAAATGCGTTTCCTGAAAGTAAGCTATAGAAGTTTTATCTTTTTGCAAAAGTGATAATACCTGAGATCTTTTACATGGCTCGTTCAGACCCCGGACATTCAATGAGGATACAATAAAGTTAGCCATGGATACCAATCATAAGATGAGGAGATAAGCATAGACCTCTGGAAGGGTGCAATCCTAGAGCACATGACAAGTTCCAACAGAGCAGAAAGGAGGGACAGAAAGGAAAAGATAATCGGACAGATAGGGTAGGACAACAATTGTAAGGAAAAACAAAAGAAGAGCAGGTGAATGTTAGATGGCAACAAACATTCTAGAACACATTTGAGAAGTCCCACAAGACACCTGATGCATATAGGATCCTTTTTCATCACGACATCAAGCCGGGATCCATCGGGGGGGGGGCCTCTGTGGGACAACTGAGAGCCATTGAGAGGCTTTCAGAGGGGGGGTGAACATCCCAATGTGAAGAAATGGTGTAACCCATGGTCTTGATCAGTGCAAAAACAAAAGTCCAAACCAGGACAATACAATGGAGACTTGTGAGGGCAGCAGTCCGCCAGAGTAGCAACAGCACTCATTCATTCAACAAAGTCCCCACGAACAGCAAGGGATTTAAAGCTCAGTACATAAACATCTCCATACATGTGCGTATTTATATCATAGACATAACTACTGTGCAATATAAGGGAGATAATCCCTGTTGAGGTAGCAGAGGTTATGGGACTGCAACTTTCAGGTGTTATGTCGGTCCTTTCTGGCTCTATCGGCTTTCCCTGGGGAAACATCATGCCAGGCATCTACTTTTGGTGGGGCAGGTAAGCGGTCCCCCTGATCCCTCGGGCATCCAGGAAGGGACCTCTATGGGCGCTAGGCCGAGCGGACCCCAGATGGTTTTCAGGTCCGACGACGTGCGAACTGTGAATTGCCTGCCATTTTTCAAGATGGCCAGACCAAAGGGGTAAAACCACCTAAAGGGAGTGGCAGATGATTTCAAAGCGTCCAGTAATGGACGGAGGATACGCCGCTTTGCCAGCGTAGTAGGTGCCAAGTCCTGGAAGAACAGGAGAGGGGAATCTTCGTACTTCAGGTCGTCGGCTTCTCTGCTGGTTCTCAAGAGGTCGGCTGTATCCACGAAAGTAAGAAGACTGCAAATTACATCACGTGGCGGGTCTGAGGGCTTTGGCTTCGGGCACAGTGTGCGAAGGATGCGCTCCACGACCACTGTGGCTGCCCTGTCTGGGCCTTGTAGTTGAGAGAAGATTTCAGCCGCCACCTTGCGGAGGGCCTCTGCCGCGATGGATTCAGGTAGGCCTCTAATCCGTAGGTTTCGGCGCCTACTCCAATTCTCCTGATCCTCTATTCTGAGGAGGGCATCATTGATCAGGTCCCAATGAGCTTGCAGGGCCTGGCAGGTCTTCCCTTCATGCTGAAGGATAGCGTCTTGGGAATTTTCAAGCGCCATTACTCTATGGCCTAGGCCTCGGAGGTCGTCCTTAATGTCCTCCAGGTCCCTCTTCAGAGGGGCTAAAGCGGTGTCCAAAAGCTCTTTAAGGACCTCTTTAGATAGATTTGAGCACCTCCGAGGGAGTCTGCACTCCGAGGCCTCCGATGCGCTTCCAGCTTCTGAAGGATCTTCAGCGTCTGATGGCTGTGGCGCGCGCGGCGCCATCTTGGAGACTTCAATGGGGCGCGATTTCGCTTAAGGTACTGCTCCATATCTGGTTGTTTGGAGCGGGCAGGTGTCAGCTCCAGATGATCTTTGGTTCGATCTTTGCCAGTTTTCCCCATTGGTGAGCGCTTTGATAGCTTAAAAAGGGGTTAAATCACCAGTGTGAGTGAGGAGCTTAGGAAGCTGCTTCCATTCAGCTTCACGGTCAGGCTCCGCCCCCCCTGGTCCACCTCTTAATACCTTCTTGTTGCTATACTTAATAACTGCCGTTGACCAATTATAATCCATATTCTTTCCTTCCTCATACCTCCCTAATTCACCCTTCTTCCTATCTACCCTCTCACTCTATTACCCTCTTCTTTTTCCCTTTAACACCTCTCTGTTTTTTCTTTCATAACAACTCCCAAAACACAGCGAGTCTCTCTATTTGGGTTAATACCCTCCCTTTCCCCCTCCTATTAGAAGTCTTTGAGCTCCACTTAAATGTCCTAATTGTTGGTTGCTTCATTGCGACCCTGGTTTTATTATTGGTTTAGTTTCTGTTTTGTTCCTTTTTTGTCATTCTACAGTCAGAGGGCACAGTGGTACTATTCTCATGATTTTATCCTTGAGACCTGCAGAAGTCTGGAAGTCTGGAGTTGGAATCTCCTCGGGGCTTCCAACTATCTCTACATATCTCTCTATGTTTGGGACCTACAGCAAAAAGGTTTGACTCACCCCATATTATTCCAAATAACTCCTCATGCCAGAATTTAAACTTACATCCTATAATGTGAAGGGGCTTAGATCTTCCTCCAGAAGATCCCAAATTCTCTCTCTTCTATGGAAAGAAAGATGCTCAGTAATCTTTCTTCAGGAAACCTACTATAAGCAGGGCAAGTTCCCAGACCTCTCCCATTACAAATTCCCTGAATGGTTTCACTGTGGCGCAGATGGCGCAGCCTCAAGGGGAGTCAGTATTGGCTTCCGGAAAAATGTCCCTTTTCAATACTCTACCCATATCTCAGACCCAGAGGGAGGATATATCATCCTGAAGGGTCTTATTGGACACAAGATGTTTACTTTTGTGAATGTTTGCTCCACCAACTCAGACCAAGTCCCGTGGTTTTTATCTGTCTTATCTTTGGTGGAGTCTGTCCATGAGGGTACATTAATCTTAGCTGGTGATTTTAATGTCGCTCTTCACCCTCTCATGGAAACGTCCTCCAAAATATCCCCACTATCGATCAAACTATTGAAAAACCTCAACTCCAAACTATATGAAATGGGTCTGATAGATGTATGGAGATGTCTGAATCCTTCTACTATTGACTATACTTTTTATTCAGCTCCAGGTCACTCATACAGCAGAATTGACTATATCTTTGCATCTAAAGAATACCTGTATCTATGTACAGACCCTGAAATTGAGAACATCACCATCTCGGACCACTCTCCGATTTTCTGCACTTTCCATTCCCTACCTGATTCTGGTAAGTCCTCCATTTGGACACTTAATGAGTCCATACTAAGCGATGATGGTCACAAGAAACACTTTACCTCCCTCCTAGAACAATATTTTATAACAAACAATACCCAAGACATCTCTCCACAAGTACTGTACTATGGGATGCCCATAAAGCATTTATACGAGGCCATTTCATCAGTAAATGCTCCTTTCTGAAAAAACAAGCAGACAAACAACTTTACTCCCTATTAGACCAAATTCAAGCCTTGCAATCTTTACACAAACAATCTCTAGCTCCTAACCACTAATCTGACCCCTCAGCACTTAGATCGGAGCTCAAAAATCTACTTAATAAAAAAACTGCCAAATACTACCTATCCTCCCAACATAAATTCTACGCCCATGGTAATAAAGCCTCAAAATTTATGATGAACTGCATTAAACGTAAAAGGACATCCAGATACGTAACCTCAATTAAATCCCCCAGAAGGTCATCAACTTTTTTCCCCGATGCCAATGCTGAACAATTTCGCCTTTTTTATGAGGACCTTTACAACCTACCCCTCCAATGACAGTCAGCCCAATATAGATAGAAACTTACTTACCAAATCCTTTTTAGACACCCTAAATCTCCCATCCTTTTCCCGCACCCAATGCGAGGATCTGACAAAACCTTTCACCTTAGCTGAACTTGCTCTAGCCCTTAAAAATTCTCCAAAAGGTAAATGCCCTGGGCCTGACGGCCTTCCAACTATCTACTGCTCTACCTTTCAGGCCATTTTACTCCCCCTCCGAGTGTGTAACTTAGCCTTACAAAACCGTCCTCTCTCAACCGATATGACAAATGCAATGATCATTATCATACCTAAAGAAGGTCCTACCTCATGTGCTAATTACAGCCCCATATCTCTCCTGAACATAGACCTAAAACTCCTGCAAAGATGCTTGCTACAAGAATCCAATCCTTTCTTCCCAACTTAATTCATCCTGACCAGGTGGGCTTTGTAAAGGGGCGTGAAGGTAAAGATAATGCAACAAAAATTCTAGACTACACTGCTCATAAAAAAACTGCCACTGGTACTCCTAGGTACAGACGCAGAAAAAGCTTTTGACCGCATAGACTGGTCTTATATTAAACACACCCTACACAAATTTAACTTCCCTGCCCCATATATAAATGCCATTTTTGCAATGTACGACAATGCTTCCGCCACAGTTCTAGTAAATAACCTCACCTCTTCCTGTTTCTCGATTAAAAATGGAACTCGCCAGAGCTGCCCCCTCTCCCCTCTCATCTTTGTCCAAGTTATGGAGACTCTCATGCAAGCCCTAAGACAGGAGAACAACATCCAAGGTTTGAAAATTGTTCCTCAAGAATTTAAACTCGCCGCCTTTTCTGATGATCTTCAAATTCTTACCACTAACCCTCTTATGTCCATGCCCGTGATACTCTCTCTTCTAAACAAATTCATTTTCCTTTCCAACTTCAAAATTAATCACAGATCCTTCATACTGGCCTATCTCCGTCTTGTATTAACGCCCTCCAATTAGATTCTCCATTCAACTGGACCTCCCAACATCTAACATATTTAGGTATTAAAATAAACTCCCACCTTCCTGACTTATTCTACATGAATTACACCTCCCTCCTTATATCCATCGCCGCTCAGTTGGACTCATTGGAATCCTTCTTGGTTTGGCAGAAAAAATATGGTAACGTCCTTGTTACGGTTGCCTCAGGCTGGCTTAGGGTTAGACCGCTTAGATGTCCTTGTCCCCGAATTCTAGAGAGCGCTGTTAGGTTCCCTTTAGCAGTCATCCATGCTCCTGTAGGTGTAGATGAAATCCAGAGAGCTCTTACAAGGGCTAGTGATTAGTAATGCTCTACAAAACGAGTCAAAGCACGAATTGAGGGTAAGAAGCAGAATCTCTCTTTACTAAGGGCTACTCGCCCGTATTTATCCAGGTCCCCATCTGGTGGACACTCCCCTAGGGCAGTGGTGGGCAACCTTTTTTTTCAACTGAGCCAAATATCACCAAAACCACGATTGAAATTTATTTTGAGAGCCACATTTTTAAAACCGAAAATACATAGGATGGTACACTGTTTTTAGTTTCAATAAGTTTTTATTGAGAATATTGGATGACGCACTGTTATTTTTCTGTGGAAGACGCACTGGTATTTATCTGTGGATGACGCACTGTTATGAGGGATCTGTAGATGACACACTGGTATTTATCTGTGGATGACGCGTATATGGCATCTTATGTGTGTGTAAATAGTATTATAAAATTAGTGGGGCTCATCATGGATATTTTAAGCAGGGTTCTCCACCTTGATGGATACACCCAAACAGTAGGCAAGAAGTAAAAGTAATAAAACAGGCATGCACACATTGCACCTGCTCTGCAGTCAAGTTGAATAAAAGTAAAAAATGACAACATAAAATGAAATAAAAATCAAGATACAACTAAAAAAGTACATATAAAAGTATGTGAAAACACACTCAAATAGTCCTCACTGGTACTGTTATATATTGACCTCAGAACCTGGCCACTAACTTATTTTGCTGGCTCCTAGATTACGATATTCCGCAATTTTATGTCCACACCCCCCTTTTCACATCAACCCTTTTTATGTCAATCCCACAATGTCACATTTCTCCCCTCATGTCACATTTCTGCCCCTCCATGTCACATTCCTCCCCCTCATGTCACATTTCCCCCCCTTCCTCCATGATGGCCATCACGCCTTTCTTTTTACCCTGCCCTGTTCACATCTCTCATTTCCATAGTTAGGCACACTTAATTCATAATCACCACCCCCCCTCCCATTATGGCCATCAGTCACCCCTTTCTTTTTGCCCTGTTCACAGTTCACATCTCTCATATGAGTACATAATTCATAATCATCCCCCCCCTCCATGATGGCCATCAGTCACCCTTTTCATTTGTCTCTCCCTGGCCCTGCCCACATCTCTCATTTCCAAGTTCCAGAGGCATATAGTTCATATTCATCCCCTCCCCCCCTCCATTCCCCCCCAACCCTTCCTTTTTCTGTCACAGAAATTGAGTCCCCAGAGGCAGGCAGGCCAGGCCATTGCTACACCTACCGGATGACACGCTGCTGATTTGGGAGGCACAGTCCTCTTCTGAGGGCGGCAGACAGAGAGAGGATGCTGCCTCGCCGCCGCGGTGCTACACAGAAAGTCACGCCCCCCTATACCACATGACCCGACTGGAGCTGTGTGGAGCTGGCCGCCGGGGCTGCACACAGGGCGCACACTGACAGAGGCTAGCTGCAGAGTCCTGACTTTTGGGGCGGCCGCCCGAGAGGAGGGAGGGGAGCAGGCTCCCGGCACACAGAAGAGCCGCATTAAAGTGTGTAAAGAGCCGCATGTGGCTCGCGAGCCGCGACTTGCCGACCACTGCCCTAGGGGACCAGATGGAAGACTGTGACACAGGACAGATAAACAACAGTTCAGGACACACAGACACAATACATCCCCACAAGGCATTCTGGTTTTCTCCTCTCTGCCCCGGAGACAACCGAGGAGTAATTCAATTATCTCTCAGGACAATGGGAGATTGCCAATACACACGTGGAGACAATAGGACAGAAATCACTACTCCAACATACAATGTCACAACCATTACAGTAAACATAGACATGTAACACATCCCCAGATAGCTCCGGTCTGAGTGCATATTATTAGGTAAATGGCACTCAGACTACACGAATACAGTAGAATCGCCATGGAGCCAAAGTCTTTACTTTCACATAGTCTTTACTTCCAATGTGCCCTCTCATTACTCTCTGTATAACCATATTTAGATACTCAATTGTTTTCATTGTTAACCTGATTTCTTGCAAAATATTTGTTACTCAATTTGCTGTAACCTCATGCTCTTAAAATCGTATTCTTACCTAAACTCAATAAAAATTGTTTATAAAAAAATAAATAAATACATATGGTCATGTGCATGAGCCCTTTATGGATACTTTTAAAGCTACCATTATAGAAAAACGCATCCAAACCATTACATGGGAGAGACTGGGAGAAAAAATTGTGGCATAGAGAAGCTTTATGGATATTAAGTTTAGATACTCAATATCCTGCAGGCTTGAACTAAAGGAGTGATTTAAATTATCTTTACTGACTTGGTTCTATAGTAGTACTTCCCACAGCATGTATTTGGTTAAAAAACGTAGTAACTGAGGGCATTTCTCTGCCCCCATACAGGTGCATCTAATTAGCTCCCTTTTTTAGAGTTGACCGTCTAACATTTAGTATGCTATGAGTAAGAACCAGTGTCACTAAGTTCGAAACAGATTTTTGACTAGGGCTTCTGTGTCATTTTTTTATGGATTTTTCAATAATGATCCTTTTTAGTAGTATGTAGAGTTGAGCGGACACCTGGATGTTCGGGTTCGACGGGTTCGGCCGAACTTAACAAAAAAAGTTCGAGTTCGGGACCCGAACTTGACCCCAAACCCGAACCCCAACCCCATTGAAGTCAATAGGGACCCGAACTTTTGTGCACTAAAATCGCTGTAAAAATGTCATGGAAAGGGCTAGAGGGCTGCAAATGGCATCAAAATGTGGTTAAGAGCATGGCAAGTGCTCTGCAAACAAATGTGGATAGGGGAATGGCTTTAAATAACATAAAAAACATAAAAATAAAAAATAATAATCTTGATCTAGGAGGACGAGATCCATATGGAGTAGGAGGTTGAGGAGGCGGTGGATGTGGCGGTGTAGGAGGAAGCGGCGGTGGAGAAGGAGGTAGCCTACATTGTTTTTTAGATTTAATATTTTTATTTATTTATTTTAAATTGGGGTACACCCCAAAACATTGGGAAATATTGCCTGTGATAACCCCCTCCAGTCATGCTAAACACACGTTCAGACAATACACTGGCTGCAGGGCAGGCCAGCACCTCCAAGGCATAAAGGGCAAGCTCAGGCCATGTGCCCAATTTGGAGACCCAGAAGTTGAAGGGGGCAGGCCCATCATTCAGTACGTGTAGGCGTGTGCACACATACTGCTCCACCATGTCGCACGTCCCAGTGATGTCCACGATCCAATTGGATAACTTCTCTATCAACTTTCGATGTTCTTTTATGCGCCTACCATGGTGATCACGGGTGGTGGGGAATCAGGGTTCCAGGCTGAAGAGGGAGCCTTTGAAAGGAATACCACATCCAAGGAGGTCAATGGATGAAATTAAATGTAATCGAGCAGAAATGTGGGACAAAGTATTGAAGTATAAGCTTCCAAGTTAAGGAGGGGGCGTGCAGCAATTACCCACTCCCGACTCGGGAGGTAGTGACGATAAATAACAATACAGGACTCTTAAGATGCCCTGCTATTGGAATGATTAATAAAAAAATTATAGGGAATGTCACTTGGATATTTTGGATTTGGAAACGTAGAGGCCCTGCTGCCGCTTTGCTGACTCTAGCTAACTTCTGTCTGATCGCACGTCCCTGTGACATCCACCATCCATTTGGATATCTTCTCTATCAACTTTCAATGTTCTTTTCTGAGCCTACCATGTTGATCACGTTATCGGCAAATCAGGGTTCCACGCCGGAGAGGGAGCGTGAGAAAGGGAGACCTCATCCAAGGGAGGTCAATGGCTGCAATGGGATGAAGCGGGACAAGTTATTAAAGAAGAAGGATTGAATGAAAGGGCCAATTAAAGACGAATTTTAGAAATTTAAGTACCTGTCACCTATGCAGAGCACGGGTTTTTCATCGCCAGAAATGGGTTAATGTCACCCACCAATGGAACAGATAATTTTTTAAAATTTTGGTCCCTGTCACTTATGCAAAGCAGGTGTCATGCCCTGCTCAGGTTATGTGTGGAGGTCTGCCAGGTTAGCAGCACGTGTGTAGTTTTTTTGTTTTGGGTTTGGAGTTGAGCTGTATCCGCCTCCCTTCAGGTGCACTGGGTGGGGTCGTTTATATGAGTTTAAATTACGCCCCTTCCCAGTGTCCTGTGTGGGTTATAGCTTCAATCTTGCTCAGAGGAAGGAAGGATTTGCTGTTTCTGCTCAGTAACAAGATAAGTTGGTTTTGTTTTCTTTTTGTGTTCTGTCTAAGCTGTTAGAGAGACGCCTGCCCCCTCCAGGTCCTGAGGAAGCAGGCTGTCTCTTTCCCCCTTTCACCATCTTAGGGATTTTAGAAAATCTTCAGCCTTGGGCACGGGGGCACGTTTATTCCCACCTTTAGGGTCTGAACGTGGGCACAGAAGTCTAGGGAGAGCTGGTAGGGATTAGTCAGGAGGTGACCTTTAGCCCCAGCTTCTGGCCTAGGACCCCTGAGGAAGCCGGATTGCGCCGGCGATATGCGTTGGGCGTTTCTCATGTTTCCAGGACCACTGCACCAGCTGTTTATGTAGGTTTTGGCTGTTGATATTTGACTTCATTTTGGTCTGTTTTCACTCATTAGCGGCCTCACCTTATTTTAAATTTTCTTCATGCTGTTCATAGGTATATTTTATATATAGCTGGTTTACATTGTATGTCCCCATTCAGTGGATGCTCAGTGGATTCTGTATGTGTCGGTTACATATATTATTTTGTATACCGACACTTTGTCTATTTTGTATACAATTTTAATGTGTGTTTGTTGGTGTGTCTAATAAACTTTATATATTTTATCATTGACTTATCACTGGATGTGCATTGATAGGGTGGTTCTTGTGACTCTCTCTTGGGTCAGGTGTTTCTTGTACTAATTTTCTTACCACCCTTTTGCACTCCTTGGATCATTTGGTGTGCCCCCTGTTTCTCAAAAAAGATAAGTTGGTTTTGTTTTCTTTTTGTGTTCTGTCTAAGCTGTTAGAGAGACGCCTGCCCCCTCCAGGTCCTGAGGAAGCAGGCTGTCTCTTTCCCCCTTTCATCATCTTAGGGATTTTAGGAAATCTTCAGCCTTAGGCACGGGGTACGTTTATTCCCACCTTTAGGGTCTGAACGTGGGCACAGAAATCTAGGGAGAGCTGGTAGGGATTAGTCAGGAGGTGACCTTTATCCCCAGCTTCTGGCCTAGACACTTGTTTTGTGGTTTTATGTTTGTCTATAGTATCTTGTATCCTGTCCAGTGTAACATTATAACCCGCCAAAACCTAGACTGCCATTTCTCAGCAGCTTTGAGATGGAGTCAATTGATTCGTTGGTTGATCGCATGCAGGAATTAACTTGGTAGGCAGCTGACCTCCGCAATGCAGTTACACTTTGTTAGAATTTTCTGCTTCATGGCTCCGTGGTGGGAGTCAGTCCAGCCTTGAACCTAAGGTCGCTCTCCCTGATCGGTTTCAGGGGGTGTGGATGACTTTATCCGCTTTAGGGAGTCATGCAAGCTGTATTTTCAGCTGCGGCCGTCTTCATCTGGTGATGAGAGTTAGAGAGTAGGGATAATCATTTCCCTGCTTAAAGGGGACGCGTAGTCCTGGGCCTTTTCTCTGCCGACCAGTTCTCTGGCCCTCCGGTCGGTGAATTAATTTTTTAAAGCCCTGGGATTAATTTAGGATGACCCAGATCGGGTCTCGATGGAGGAATCTAAGTTGCGTACGTTATTACAAGGAGAACATACTGCAGAGGAGTATTGTGTTGAGTTTAGGAGATGGGCTACGGAGTCTGAGTGGAATGACCCCACGCTTCGTAGTCAGTTTTGTCAGCGGTTGTCTGAGAAATTGAAAGATGCCCTCGCTTTTCATGAGTATCCGGATACATTGGAGAATGCTATGTCTTTGGCAGTACGGTTAGATAGACGCGGTAGAGAGTGGTGTAAGGTCCCCTCCGCGCGAGGGATCTCTTCTGTGAGTGGTTTCGTCTCACTAGCTCCCCAGGGTAATATGACATGTAATTCTGGGGTAGGGGAGGAACCCATGCAGCTGGGTCAGGTGTCGTTCCGTTCTGGTAATAGGAACTTTAGGGGGTTGCATAAACTATGTTATTACTGTGAAGAAAGTGGTCATTTTGTTTATGCTTGTCCTTTTGTTAAACCGCATGTTGATGATAAAGAACCACAAAGAGGTTTACATAAAGAGAAAAAAAAAAACATCCCTGACTCTTGGTAGTGTGAATGTGGTTCCGGAGTAAGCAAGTATGCAATCTCCCTGCAATACTTGTTTTCTCCTTCCAGCTATGGTGGCGCTAGACTCAAGAAAATTAAATTTTGAAGTATTCATTGATTGTGGTGCTGGGGTAAACCTTATTGATTATCTTTTTCTTCAAAATCTGGGCCTAAGTACTTGCACCTTAGAAAGAGAGATTCCGGTGTTCGCAATCGATTCTTCCCCTCTATCTCAAAGGAGTCTCACTCATATTGCTCATGGTATTCAGTTAAGGGTGGGTGATTTACATGTTGGGATCATTTCTTGTTTTGTCATGAAGGACCTATGGTCTTAGGTTTACCGTGGTTGACAAAACATAACCCAACGATAGATTGGCAGGCAAGGCAGATCATTGGTTGGAGTGAATTTTGTTCGGACAATTGTCTTGGTGCATCTATCTCAGGGGTGTCTACTACGGTTTTACCTCAGAATCTCTCAGATGTTGCGGCTGTATTTTCGGAGGGTGGGGCTCAGGAATTGCCTCCTCATCGTAAATATGGTTGTCCGGTTAATCTCATCCCAGGGGCTAAGTTGCCAAAGTCTCGGCTATACAATCTTTCTCAACCCGAAAGAGAGTTCATGCGGAAGTATATTGCCGAGAGTTTGGCAAAGGGTCATATTAGGCCATCTAAATCTCCGGTCGCAGTTGGTTTATTCTTTGTTAAGAAAAAGGATGGATCGCTTAGACCCTGTTTGGATTTCCGGGAATTGAACCGCATTACGGTCCGTGATCCGTATCCCCTTCCGTTGATCTCTGACCTTTTTGATCAAATTGTTGGAGCCAAGGTGTTCTCCAAGTTAGATTTAAGCGGGGCCTACAATCTGATCAGAATCAAGGAGGGGGGTGAGTGGAAAACGGCCTTCAACACGCATGAGGGTCATTTCGAGAATCTGGTTATGCCTTTTGGGTTAACCAACGCGCCAGCGGTGTTTCAGCGATTTGTCAATGACATTTTCCATTATTTTGTGGGAAGGTTCGTTGTAATTTACTTGGATGACATTCTAATTTACTCTCCTGATCTGAAGACCCATCAGGATCACGTGAGACAGGTTTTGTCGATCCTTTGGGAAAATAAATTATATGCTAAATTGGAGAAATGTGTGTTTTCTGTTCAGGAGCTTCCTTTTCTGGGTTATCTGCTTTCTGACTCTGGTTTTTGTATGGACCCCCGAAAAGGTCCGGGCGGTTCTGGAATGGGACCGACCGGAGAATCAGAAAGCTTTGATGCGGTTTTTGGGGTTTACCAATTATTATAGAAAATGTATCTTGAACTATTCTACCATTCTAAAACTGTTGACCGATATGACTAAGAAAGGCGTTGACTTCTCTGTCTGGTCGGATGAGGCATTGCAGGCCTTTTCGGCTATTAAGGAATGTTTTGCGTCTGCTCCCATTCTGATACAGCCCGATGTGTCTCAGCCATTCGTGGTGGAGGTGGATGCATCAGAGGTGGGGGTTGGAGCAGTGTTGTTGCAGGGTTCATCTACTGGCAAGTGGCGTCCGTGTGCTTTTTTTTCCCAAGAAGCTCTTGGTCACCGAGAGGAATTATGATGTAGGAGATAGGGAATTGCTGGCCATCAAATTGGCCTTTGAGGAATGGCGTCACTGGTTGGAGGGGGCCTCTCATCCCGTTATGTTATATACTGATCATAAGAACTTGGCTTACCTGCAATCTGCCAAGCGTCTGAATCCTAGACAGGCTAGATGGTCACTGTTCTTTACTACGTTCAACTTTGTGGTTACTTTTCGCCCAGGGGTTAAAAACGTTAAGGCGGATGCATTGTCTCGTAGTTTTCCTGGGCGAGGTGATTCAGAGGATCCTGCTCCTATTTTGGCTGATGGGGTGGTTGTCTCCACTCTGTACCCCGAATTGGAGATGGAGGTGTTGGGAGCCCAGGAGGAGGCTCTGGATTCTTGTCCCCCAGGTAGGTTGTTTGTTCCTGCTGGATTGCGATACAAGGTATTCAAGGAACATCACGATACTGTCCTTGCGGGACATCCTGGTGGCAAGTCCACCTTTGATCTGATTTCCCAGAGGTTCTGGTGGCCCGGGTTACGTAAGAGTGTTGAGGATTACGTAGCAGCTTATGAGACCTGTGCATGGTCAAAGGTTGCTCACACTCAACATTCTGGTTCACTTTTTCCTTTGTCTATTCCATCTCGTCCTTGAACGCACTTGTCTATGGACTTTATTACTGATCTGCCGAGTTCCTCCGGGAAAAAAGTGATTTTGGTGGTTGTTGACCGTTTCAGTAAAATGGCTCACTTTGTATCGTTAGCTATTCTGCCCAATGCTAAGACTCTTGCTCAGGTTTTTGTGGATAATATCGTGAAATTACATGGCATTCCCTCGGATGTGGTTTCTGATAGGGGCACGCAGTTTGTTTCCAGGTTTTGGAGGGCGTTCTGCTCTCCTCTTGGTATCCAACTTTCGTTCTCTTCGGCTTTTCATCCGCAGTTGAATGGACAGACAGAGCGTACTAATCAAAAACTGGAGACCTACTTGAGGTGCTTTCTGGCTGAAACCCAGGAGGACTGGTCCTAATTCTTATCCCTAGCAGAATTTGCTTTGAATAGCCGTAGGCAGGAGTCCACGGGTAAGTCACCATTTTTTGGCGCATACGGTTTTCATCCTCAGTTTGGTACCTTTTCTAGGACTAGTTCCTCTGGGATGCCAGAGGAGGAGAGATTTTCTTCTGCCTTGTCTTCTATCTGGTGGAATATTCAAGTGAATTTGGAGAGGATGGGTGAGAGGTATAAGCGAATAGCTGACAAGAGACGTATGACTGGTCCGGACCTGTGCGTGGGTGATCTGGTGTAGTTATCTACTAAAAATATTAATCTGAGAATACCATCTTGGAACCTGGGTCCAAGATTTATTGGACCTTACAAAATATCTGTGGTGGTCAATCCAGTAGCGTTTCGTCTGGATCTTCCGCAGATCTGGGGGATCCATGATGTGTTCCACAGGTCTTTACTGAAGAAATATGTGAAACCGGTGGAACCATCGCCATTGCCTCCTCCCCCTGTTCTGGTTGATGGAAATTTAGAGTTTGAGATCTCTAGGGTTATCGACTCACGTGTTCTTCGGAGTTCCCTTCAGTACCTGGTACACTGGAGGGGATACGGCCCAGAGGAGAGGATGTGGGTTTCGGCTGTGGATGTTAATGCCAGCCGACTGGTGAGGGCTTTTAACAGGACCCACCTGGATAAAGTTGGACTGTGGTGTCCGGAGGTCACCCGTAGAAGGGGGGGGGGGGGGCTGTCATGCCCTGCTCAGGTTATGTGCGGAGGTCTGCCAGGTTAGCAGCATGTGTGTAGTTTTTTTGTTTTGGCTTTGGAGTTGAGCTGTATCCGCCTCCCTTCAGGTGCACTGGGTGGGGTCGTTTGTATGAGTTTAAATTACGCCCCTTCCCAGTGTCCTGTGCGGGTTATAGCTTCTATCTTGCTCAGAGGAAGGAAGGAAGGATTTGCTGTTTCTGCTCAGTAACAAGATAAGTTGGTTTTGTTTTCTTTTTGTGTTCTGTCTAAGCTGTTAGAGAGACGCATGCTCCCTCCAGGTCCTGAGGAAGCAGGCTGTCTTTTTACCCCTTTCACCATCTTAGGGATTTTAGGGAATCTTCAGCCTTAGGCACGGGGGCACGTTTATTCCCACATTTAGGGTCTGAACGCGGGCACAGAAGTCTAGGGAGAGCTGTAGGGATTAGTCAGGAGGTGACCTTTATCCCCAGCTTCTGGTCTAGACACTTGTTTTGTGGTTTTATGTTTGTCTATTGTATCTTGTATCCTGTCCAGCGTGACAGCAGGGGTTTATTCACAGCAAAAAATTTAAAATGTCAACTCAAGAATGTAACAGAAAAATTAGTGAAATTTATTAACCTGTCTACTAGGTAGAGCAGGGGTCTATCACAGCCAAAAATTGTTGCATGTCACCCGAAAATGTAACAGACAAATTAGTGATTTTTTTTTACCTGTGAACTAGGTGGAGCAGTGGTATATCACACGCGAAAATTGGTAAATTTCACCCGAAAATGTAACAAACAAATTTGTGTTTTTTTTTTTTTTACCTGTCTACTAGGTATAGCAGTGGTACATCACACCCAAAAATTGGAGAATTTCACCCGAAACTTTAACAGACAAATTAGTGAAATGACATAAAATAAAATACGTACAAATATATATTTTTTTGTTAAAACTTGATTTATGAGGTGGAGGTCTATATGGAGTAGGAGTTTGAGGAGGCGGTGGACGTAGCAGTGTAGGTGGAAGCAGCGGTAGAGGAGGACGAGGTAGCCAACACTGTTTTTTTTTTTTATTAGGGTACACTCCAAAAGAGTGTGAAATATCAAAAATACAAGAATGAGCAATTGAACTGTAGTATAACTTTGGTTGGTTAAGGCCGGTATGCATGTCTATTCTGCACAAGGTATGGACAAGTCCTGTGGGATCCATGCCTGGTTCATTTTAATGAACATGAGCTTGTCCACATTGGCTGTGGACAGGAGGCTGCGCTTGTCTGTGATAACGCCCCCTGCCGTGCTAAACACACGCTCAGATAATACACTGGCTGCAGGGCAAGCCAGCACCTCATAGGCATAAAGGGCAAGCTCAGGCCATGTGCCCAATTTGGAGACCCAGAAGTTGAAGGGGGCAGACCCTTCATTCAGTACGTGTAGGCGTGTGTACACATACTGCTCCACCATGTTGGTGAAATGCTGCCTCCTGCTAAGACGTTCCATATCAGCTGGTGGTGCTGGTTGTTGTGGCGTGCTGACAAAGCTTTTCCAAATTTCAGCCATTTTAACCCTGCCTTCTGAGGTGCTGGCGGTGCCCCAGCTGCGTTGTCCTCCTCCTCTTCCTTCGCCTTATGCCACCAGCAAAGCATCTAACAGCGTGCACTTGTACTCGCGCATCTTACGATCACGCTCCAGTGAGGGAATTACGGACGGTACGTTGTCCTTGTAACGGGGATCCAGCAGCGTGGCCACCCAGTAATCAGCACAAGTTAGAATGTAGGCAACTTGGTGGTCATTGCGGAGACACTGCAGCATGTAATCTCTCATGTGTGCCAGGCTGCCCAGAGGCAACGAAAAGCTGTCCTCTGTGGGAGGTGTATTGTCTGTGTCCTCTGTATCCCCCCAGCCACGCACGAGTGATGGCCATGAGCTGGTTTAGGTCCCACCCTGCTGTGAACAGAGTTTCTCCTCCTCCATCTCCTCCTCCTCATCCTCCACCTCGTCATCCTCCAGAACTGTGCCCTGGCTGGACAATTGTTTACCTGGCATTTGTGGGTGCAGGAACCCACCCTCGGAGCCACTTGTGAATGACTAGCCTGAAACCCTAGGAAATGATCCCTCTTCCTCCTCCTCCTCCTGTGTCACAACCTCTTCCATCATAGGCATAGAAGTGGGATGGTAACGCTCAGAACTGCGTTATCGACACTGGCCATGTTGGTGGAGTACTCGAAACAGCGCAACAAGGAACACAGGTCTCGCATGGAGGCCCAGTCATTGGTGGTGAAGTGGTGCTGTTCCGCAGAGCGACTCACCAGTGAGTCCTGCAGCTGAAACTCCACTATCGCATGCTGTTGCTCGCACAGTCTGGCCAGCATGTGCAAGGTGGAGTTCCACCTTGTGGGCATGTCGCATATGAGGCGGTGAGCGGGAAGGCTGAAGTTACGCTGCAGCACTGACAGGCGAGCAGAAGCAGGGTGAGAATGCCGAAAGCGCACACAGATGGCCGCAGTTTTTGCAGCAGCTCTGACATATCAGGGTACTTTTTATGGAACCTCTGCACCACCAAATTCAGCACTTGCGTCAGGCAAGGGATGTGCGTCAATCCGGCTAGTCCCAGAGCTGCTACTAGTTTTTGCCCATTATCGCACACCACCAGGCCGGGCTTGAGGGTCACTGGCACCAACCACTCATTGGTCTGTTGTTCAAGGCCCATCCACAGCTCCTGCACGGTGTGGGGTTTGTTTCCCAAACAGATAAGTTTTAAAACTGCCTGCTGTCGTTTACCCCTGGCTGTGCTGAAGTTGGTGGTGAAGGTGTTACGCTGAATGGATGAGCCGGTAGAGGATGAGGAAGCGGAGTAGGAGGAGGAAGCAACAGGAGGCTAACTGAAGCACCCTGCAATCCTTGGTGGTGGAAGGACATGTGCCAAACTGCTATCCGCCTCAGGCCCAGTCGACACCATTTATCCAGTGTGTTGTTAGGGAGATATAAGGTCCCTGACCGTGCTTACTGGTCCACGTATCTGGAGTTAGGTGGACCTTGCCACAAATGGCATTGTGCAGTGCACACCTGATTTTGTCCCCCACTTGGTTGTGCAGGGAAGGGATGGCACGCCTGGAAAAGTAGTGGCGGCTGGGCAGGACGTACTGTGGGATAGCCACTACCATAAGGCTTTAAAAACTCTCCGTCTCCACCAGATGGAATTACAGCATTTCAAATGACAGTGATTTTGAAATGCTGGCATTCAGGGCCAGGGATCGCGGGTGGTTAGGGGGGTACTTCCTCTTGCGCTCCAGTTTTTGGGAGATGGAGAGCTGAACGCTTCTGTGTGACATTGTGGAGATGTGGTGTTGCTGGAGATCCTTTGTTTGCAGGGTGGCAGGTGGCACTGTCACACCAGAGGTGGATAAAGAGGCCGAGACTGCAGCAGAAGAGGAAGCAGGAGAAGCCAGAGACCTTTCCTGGTTTTTGAGGTGTCTACTCCACTGCAGCTCGTGCTTTGCACTTAGATGCCTGGTCATGCAGGTTGTGCATAGGTTGAGAACGTTTATGCCTTGCTTCAGGCTGATTGCACCCTGCTCCCTCTTCTGCTGTGATGGTGGCTCTGTGCGACCACCACCTCTTCCTCCGAACTACACAGGTCACTCTCATGACCTTGATTCCATGTGGGGTCGAGGACCTCATCGTGCTTTATGTCATCTTCCACCCAGTCTTCACCCCTGCCCTTCTTGTCGGTTTGCACACTTCCGAAAGCCACAGCAGTTGGCACCTGTGTTTTGTCATCATCCAAGACGTGCTGCGATGGTCCTCCCATGTACTCATCTTGAAACATAAGTGGTTGGGCATCGGTGCACTCAATCTCTTCCACTTCTAGGGCAGGGCTATGTGGATGGCCCTGGGAATCCCTGCTAGCAGAGTCATCAAAAAGCAGAAGAGACTGCTGCATGACTTGGGGCTCAGACTGCTTGGCTGATTTGCAAGGGGGTGAGGTGAAAGTCTGATGGATATCGGCTTCAAGTGACAACTCTGATATTTCAGCAGGAGACTGGGTGGGAGACAATGTGAAGGAACTGGAGGCACTGTCAGCAACCCAATCTACTATCACCTGTACTTGTTCTGGCCTACTCGCACCTGAGGAAGGTGTTTCACTTGTGCGTGTAGCTGGCACAGATCAACCACGTCCTCTCCCTGCAACAGGAGCTCCACCAGCAGCACTACGACCAGGGTCAAGTCCCTTATTTGACGCGCACCTCATATTTCTCAAATTTAGGATCTTGCCCAAAATGGGTGTTTTTTTAATAACCGAATAGAACACCATTATCTAACGCGTGTATCTCACACTGACAGATGATACATAGGCCCCTGATATAGGGTATTGCCAAAAATGGGTGTTTTATTAAACCCAGAATATTATTGCAGTATTTCAAGCTTGTAACTCACACTGACAGATGCAGCATAGGCTGCTAAATTAAATATTTTGCCCAAAATGGGTGTTTTTTTTAAATAACAGAATAGAACACCAGTATCTAAAGTGTGTATCTCACACTGACAGATTCAGCAAAAGCTGCAAATTTAGTTTTTTGTCCAAAATTGGTGTTTTTTTAAATCCAGAAAATTATTGAAGTATTTCAAGCTTGTCATTCACACTGACAAATGCTGCAAAGGCACCAGATGTAGGATATTGCCAAAAATGGGTGTTTTTCTTAAAACGCAGATTATTATTGCAGTGTTTCTAGCTTGTATATGTCACACTAACAAATGCAGCATAGGCTGCAAAATTAAGTATATTGCCCAAAATAGTTTTTTTTTTTAAAACAAATTAGAACACCAATATCTAATGCGTGTATCTCACACTGACAGATGCAGCATAGGCTGCAAAATTAGTTTTTTGCTCAAAATGGGTGTTTTTTTTATAACAGAATAGAACACCAATATCTAATGTGTGTATTTAACACTGACAGATGCAGCAAAGGCCGCAGATTAATTATTTTGCCCAAAATGGGTGTTTTTTTTTAAAACAGAATAGAACACCAGTATCTAACACGTGAATCTCACACTAACAGATGTAGCAAAGGCTGCAAATCTTGTTTTTTTAAGTTTTTTTCCCAAAATGGGTGTTTTTTTTAATAGCAGAATAGAACACCAGTATCTAACGTGTGGATCTCACACTGACAGATGCAGCAAAGACTGCAAAATTAGTTTTTTGCCCAAAATGGGTGTTTTTTTAATAACAGAATAGAACACCAGTATCAAATCGTGTATCTCAAACTTACAGATGAAGCATAGGCCCCTGATGTAGGGTATTGCCAACAATTGGTGTTTTATTAAACCCAGAATATTATTGCAGTATTTTAAGATTGTATGTCACACTAACAAATGCAGCATAGGCCCCATTTGTAGGGGATTGCCAAAAATGGGTGTTTTTTTAAATCTAGAATATTATTGCAGTATTTCTAGCTTGTATGTCATACTAAGCATAGGCTGAAAAATGTTGTATTTTTCCAAAAATTTGTCTTTTTTTAATAAGGGAATAGAACACCAGTTTCTACCGCGTGTATCTCACACTGACAAATGCAGCAAAGGCTGCAAATTTTGTTTTTTGTCCAAAATTGGTGTTTTTTAACCCAAAAAATTATTGAAGTATTTCAAGCTTATCTTTCACACTGACAAATGCTGCAAAGGCACCAGATGTAGGGTATTGCCAAAAATGGGTGTTTTTTTAAACCTAGAATATTATTGCAGTATTTCTAGCTTGTATGTCATACTAAGCATAGGCTGAAAAATGTTGTATTTTTCCAAAAATTTGTCTTTTTTTAATAAGGGAATAGAACACCAGTTTCTACCGCGTGTATCTCACACTGACAAATGCAGCGAAGGCTGCAAATTTTGTTTTTTGTCCAAAATTGGTGTTTTTTAACCCAAAAAATTATTGAAGTATTTCAAGCTTATCTTTCACACTGACAAATGCTGCAAAGGCACCAGATGTAGGATATTGCCAAAAATTGGTGTTTTTTTAAACCCAGATTATTATTGCAGTATTTCAAGCTTGTATTTCACACTAAAAAATGCAGCATAGGCCCCAGATGTAGGATATTGCCAAAAAATGGGTGTTTTTTTAAACCCAGATTATTAGTACAGTATTTCTAGCTTGTATGTCATACTAAGAAATGCAGCATAGGCTGAAAAATTTAGTATGTTGCCAAAAATGGGTGTTTTTTTAATAACAGAATAGAACACCAGTATCTAACGCGTATATGTCACACTGACAGATGCAGCAAAGGCTGCAAATTTAGTTTTTTGCCCAAAATGCATATTTTTTAAATAACAGAATAGAACACCTCTATCAAATGCGTGTATCTCACACTGAAAGATGTAGAAAAGGCTGCAAAATTATTTTTTTGCCCAAAATTGGTGTTTGTTTTTTTTATAACAGAATAGAACACCAATATCTAATGCATGTATTTCACACTGACAGATGCAGCAAAGGCTGCAAAAAAAGTTTTTTGCCCAAAATGGGTGTTTTTTTAATAACAGAATAGAACACCAGTATCTAATGTGTGTATCTCACACTTACAGATGAAGCATAGGCCCCTGATGTAGGGTATTGCCAAAAATTTGTGTTTTATTATACGCAGAATATTATTGTAGTATTTTAAGATTGTATGTCACACTAACAAATGCAGCAAATGCTGCAAAATTTGTTTTTTTCCCCAAAATGGGTGTTTTTTTAATAACAGAATAGAACACCAGTATCTAATGCGTGTATGTCACAGTTACAGATGAAGCATAGGCCCCTGATGTAGGGTATTGCCAAAAATTGGTGTTTTATTAAACCCATAATATTATTGCAGTATTTTAAGATTGTATGTCACACTAACAATTGCAGCATAGGCCCCATTTGTAGGGGATTGCCAAAAATGGGTGTTTTTTTAAACCTAGAATATTATTGCAGTATTTCTAGCTTGTATGTCATACTATGCATAGGCTAAAAAAATTATAATTTTTCCAAAAATGGGTGTTTTTTTAATAAGGGAATAGAACACCAGTATCTCACATTGACAAATGCAGCGAAGGCTGCAAATTTTGTTTTTTGTCCCAAATTGGTGTTTTTTTAACCCAAAAAATTATTGAAGTATTTCAAGCTTGTCTTTCACACTGACAAATGCTGCAAAGGCACTAGATGTAGGGTATTGCCAAAAATGGGTGTTTTTTTAAAACCAGAAAATTATTGAAGTATTTCAAGCTTGTCTTACACACTGACAAATGGTGCAAAGGCATCAGATGTAGGATATTGCCAAAAATGGGTGTTTTTTTAAACCCAGATTATTATTGCAGTATTTCTAGCTTGTATGTCATACTAAGAAATGCAGCATAGGCTGAAAAGTTTAGTATTTTGCCAAAAATTTGTGTTTTTTTTATAACAGAATAGAACACCAGTATCTAACACGTGTATGTCACATTGACAGATGCAACAAAGGCTGCAAATTTAGTTTTTTGCCCAAAATAGGTGTTTTTTTATACCAGAATAGAGCATCAGTATCAAATGCGTGTATCTCACACTTAAAGATGTAGCAAAGGCTGCAAAATTTAGTTTTTTGCCCAAAATTTGTGTTTTTTTAATAACCGAATAGAACACCAGTATCTAATGCGTGTATCTCCCACTGACAGATGCAGCATAGGCTGCTAAATTAAGTATTTTACCCAAAATGGGTGTTTTTTTAATAACAGAATAGAACACTAGTATGTAAAGCGTGTATTTCACACTGACAGATGCAGTAAAGGCCGCAGATTTATTATTTTGCCCAAAATTTGTGTTTTTTTTAAATAACAGAATAAAACTTCAGTATCTAACGCGTGTATCTCACACTGACAGATGCACCAAAGGCTGCAAATTTAGTTTTTTACCCAAAATGGGTGTTTTTTTTAATAACAGAATAGAACACCAGTATCTAATGCGTGTATCTCACACTTACAGATGAAGCATAGGCCCCTGATGTAGGGTATTGCCAAAAATTAGTGTTTTATTAAACCCAGAATATTATTGCAGTATTTTAAGCTTGTATGTCACACTAACAAATGCAGCATAGGCCCCATTTGTAGGGGATTGCCAAAAATGGGAGTTTTTTTTAAAGTAACAGAATAGAACACCAGTATCTAACGCCTGTATCTCACTCTGACATATGCAGCAGAGGCTGTAAAATTAAGTATTTTGCCCAAAATGGGTGTTTTTTTAATAACAGAATTGAACACCAGTATCTAACGAGTGTATCCTACACTTACAGATGAAGCATAGGCCCCATTTGTAGGGGGTTGCCAAAAATTGGTGTTTTTTTAAACCTAGTATATTATTGCAGTATTTCAAGCTTGTATCTCACACTGAGAGATGCAGCATAGGCTGCTAAATTAAGTATTTTGCCCAAAATGGGTGTTTTTTTTTTTAATACCAGAATAGAACACCAGTATGTAATGCGTGTAGTTCACACTAACAGATGCAGCAAAGGCCGCAGATTTATTATTTTGCCCAAAATTTGTGTTTTTTTAACAACAGAATAGAACACCAGTATCTAACGCGTTTATCTTACACTGACAGATGCAGCAAAGGCTGCATATTTAGTTTTTTGTTTAAAATTGGTGTTTTTTTTAAACCCAGAAATTTATTGAAGTAATTCAAGCTTGTCTTTTACACTGACAAATGCTGAAAAGGCACCAGATGTATGGTATTGCCAAAAATGGGTGTTTTTTTAAAACCAGAATATTGTTGAAGTATTTCAAGCTAGTCTAACACACTGGCAAATGCTGCAAAGGCACCAGATGTAGGATATTGCCCAAAAAATTTTTAAACCCAGATTATTATTACAGTATTTCTAGCTTGTATGTCATACTAAGAAATGCAGCATAGGCAAAAAATTTAGTATGTTGCCAAAAATGGGTGTTTTTTTAATAACAGAATAGAACACCAGTATCTAATGCGTGTATCTCACACTGACAGATGCAGCAAAGGCTGCAAAAATAGTTTTTTGCCCAAAATGGGTGTTTTTTTAATAACAGAATAGAACAGCAGTATGTAAAGCGTGTATTTCACAATAATAAATGCAGCAAAGGCCGCAGATTTATTATTTTGCCCAAAATTTGTGTTTTTTTAATAACAGAATAGAACACCAGTATCTAATGCGTGTATCTCACAATGATGCAAATTTAGTTTTTTTGCCCACAATGGGTCTTTTTTTTAAAACAGAATAGAACACCAGTATCTAATGCGTGTATCTCACACTGACAGATGAAGTATAGTCTGCAAAATTAGTTTTTTGCCCAAAATGGGTGTTTTTTTAATAACAGAATAAAACATCAGTATCTAATGCGTGTATCTCACACTGACATATGCAGCAAAGGCTGCAAATTTAGTTTTTTGCCCAAAATGTTTTTTTTTTCTTTTTAATAACAGAATAGAACACCAGTATCTAATGTGTGTTTCTCACACTTACAGATGAAGCATAGGCCCCATTTGTAGTGGATTGCCAAAAATGGGTGTTTTAAACCTAGAATATTATTGCAGTATTTCAAGCTTGTGTCTAACACTGACAGATGCAGCAAAGGCTGCAAATTTAGTTTTTTGCCCAAAATGGGTGTTTTTCTAATAACAGAATAGAACACCAGTATCTAATGCGTGTATCTCACACTTACAGATGAAGCATAGGCCCCATTTGTAGGGGATTGTTAAAAATTGGTGTTTTTTTAAGCCTAGAATATTATTGCAGTATTTCAAGCTTGTATCTCACACTGTCAGATGCAGCATAGGCTGCTAAATTAAGTATTTTGCCCAAAATTGTTTTTTTTTTAATAACAGAATAGAAAACCAGTATCTAACGTGTGTATTTTACACTGACGGATGCAGCAAAGGCCTCAGATTTATTATTTTGCCCAAAATTGGTGTTTTTTTAATAACAGAATAGAACACCAGTATCTAACGTGTGTATCTTACACTGACAGATGCAGCAAAGGCTGCATATTTTGTTTAAAATTGGTGTTTTTTTTCAAGCTTGTCTTTTACACTAACAAATGCTGCAAAGGCCCCAGATGTACAGTATTGCCAAAAAAGGGTGTTTTTTAAACCAAGAAATTTATTGAAGTATTGCAAGCTTCTATTTCACACTGACAAATGCCAGATTATTATTGCAGTATTTGAAGCTTGAATTTGAATGTCACAAATGCACATATGCTGTGCTGGTGCACTGAGCTTGCATAATATGGCCGCCGCCGCACACCTAACTATTAGACGAATAAAAGTTATTTTTCTGTGTCACTGGGCTCAGGCCAGTATAAAAAGATTGTGCACTGAACAAAATCTATGTAGATCGCTGAGTTGGCAAGCACTTCCGATTAAAGATTCTTTCCTATTCTCTCCCTCACAGCAGCAGCATCCTATCCCTACACTAAGCACAGCAGAGTGATGTGCAGCGCTACGTGACTCCAGCTTATATAGAGACTGGGTCACATGTTGCACTGGCCAGTCACAGCCATGCCATTAGTAGGCATAGCTGTGATGGTTTCTAAGGGCACAAGAGTAAAACGCTTGTTGATTGGCTGCTCTGCACCCTTTCAAAAAGCGCCATTAAATCTCTGAACACCGAACTCGAACTTTTACTGAAAAGTTCGGGTTCAGGTCCGGGGTCCAAAAATCCTTAGGTTCGGGTTCGCTCAACCCTAGTCATTATGTAAATGTGGCATACTATTCGGACAACATAGTTCCCAGCAGCGATCAGCGAGTCGAAGATGCATCCATCCCCATGCTGTTACAGAACCTTTTTGGTGGTGTTACCAACAATTTCTGACATTTTCTTATGAACCAGGCACCCTCCCCTCTTCAGAGCAGGGGGTACCTGGTTTAATGCTTGGGTTCTCCCAATGACTTCCATTATACTTGGGTGCTCGGTCGAGCACCCGAATATCATGATGTGTTCGGTGTGAGACCCGAGCACTATGGTACTCGATTAACACTTGTCCCTACACTATCTGTCCCTTCTGTTGCAGCTCTCCCTGACTAAGACTGAGCTGAACCACGTGTCATCGGGTGCTATATAGCACCCGATGACGCATTTCAGCCAGCCAATCACTGTAATGGCAGTAACCAACATGGCTACGGCATTACAATGAGTGCCAGTACTTCCCCGCAGGCGTAGCTGGCAAAAAATGTGAGGGAAGGAGACTCGAGCATTGCGCTCGAGCACATGCGATGCTCGAGTCAAAATGGTGTTCAGCCGAGCATGCTCGCCCAACACTATTGTTAATGGATTGATATCCATACCTTCTTTTGCTTTGCTTTGTAACACACATGTTCTTATTTTGATATTCAAATTAGCAATGTCATTAGTTGTATGTTTCTATTGGCTGTGTATATATTTGTGTTGATATTTTAGCTGTGTTCTTTAGACAGTATGTCATTTTACTTTGAGAAAGGGCCAGTTTACCCCAAGACGGGTCAGTGTTTTATGCAGACAATGCCTTGCCGAACACATCAATTGAACTTTATTTTAGAGCTTCAACTTGGTTTGAGCCATGCCACAAGTAAATTCTATTTGAACAGATTCTGCTAAAGCTACTGAGAGGTGCTGTTGTGCTAAAATAAAAAAAACAGTAATGCTCACCTAGGCCCATCTCCCTGATGAATGGAGCACATCCTGCACTTCCCAGCAGGCCCGATGCAGTGATCGCGTTGCGTCTGTTGTGATAAATAAAGCCTGAGTACCTGAGAAATCTACTACTCATCATAGCAAGCTCTCACTGTATTGTGCCTGCTTGGCATAGTATAAAGTATAACAATGGTAATTTCATTTTGTGCACTTTGCTGCCATCTATAGGCCAAACCTCGAATTGCACATACAGGTAAATTAAGTTTCTGTGCTTGGAAACACCAATTCATGCAGAGCATGACATATTACACAAATAGAACACCAAATGTTATTCTAAGTGTAACAATCAGTGGATGTGAAATTACTCTATCAACCAATTGGTTTGACTTTGGGCTAAACCTAAGCATGTTATCCGGTCAGTCTTCTGCTATTTACCCAGGGATCTAGACTTCGCTATAGGGGAGCCACCAGGCTGTTACATCCTAGAGTAGTCCCACTGTTGTTTACGGCTGACCCACAAGTATTAGAGACACTGGCATGGGGCACCAAGGGGTCAGGCAAACTTGTAGTCAGTACTAGTTGGAGGTCAGGGCAGGCAGAGTTTGTGTTTTAATCCTTAAAAACAAGTACAGCATAAGGTAGCACAGAGTCAGTACTGTGAACAAGATTAGGACACATGGCAGAGAGTCAGAATCCGGCAAGCAGGCAGAAGTCAGTAAATAGGCAGACAAACTTATTATAGCATGCTTTCGAAGGATCTGGAAATCTAGTAAACCTATTGCACAGATAAAGAAAGAGACAAACAGAACAGCACATATAGTGGAAGCTGATTAACACATTAGAAACAGGTAAGCAGCTGCACACAGAACCAAAGTGGGGGCTAATGCTTGCAATACTGCAGAATGAGATGAGATTCAATAAAGAATATTCCCAACAGACACATATAACATGGGTGTGCAGGCCTGCTGCTGGACCACTGGAAAGTAGCAGAGTGGTGGCAGGAATGGAGCACTGGTGTAAAATTGAGCCTAGATATATCTCTATATACTGTATGTATATTTCGATCATTTGGAATTTTAGTTTGCTACTAAACTGATGCAGGCTCGAACTGGCCCACAAGGGCTCTGGTGAATCCCCTAGTGGGCTCCTGTTAAAGGTGAGCCCCTAGCACAACTCAACCAGCCTATATTCATATAGATTGTTAGATTATTTAACAAACTAGCCAGTTTATTATCATAGACGCATCAGGTGACTAAGATGAGTTCTAGGTACAAAGGCAGGCTAAACAGTATCATCTTTCCCGTAGGGCGAAACTTTTCAAAGTTGTTGCTGAAATCCCCCAAATCAATCATCTTGAGCATGTTATTGCTGCCTGCTAATATGTGGGCAGGTAGAATTTGCATACAGCTGTACAGTGGGCCCCCAGAATGAATTTTTCTGGTGGGTCCTAGTCACTCCAGTCCAACACTGAACTGGTGTATGACCTTGACGAAACCCTCTACCAAAATTTTGTATGTACAAAGGAAGTTAGTAGCCAGGATATACACTGCTCAAAAAAATAAAGGGAACACACAAATAACACATCCTAGATCTGAATTAATTAAATATTCTTCTGAAATACTTTGTTCTTTACATAGTTAAATGTGCTGACAACAAGATCACACAAAAAAAAAAAATATGGAAATCAAATTTTTTAACCCATGGAGATCTGGATTTAGAGTCACCCTCAAAATTAAAGTGGAAAAACACACTACAGGCTGATCCAACTTTGATGTAATGTCCTTAAATCAAGTCAAAATGAGGCTCAGTAGTGTGTGTGGCCTCCAAGTGCCTCTATGACCTCCCTACAACGCCTGTGCATGCTCCTGATGAGGTGGCGGACGGTCTCCTGAGGTATCTCCTCCCAGACCTGGACTAAAGCATCTGCCAACTCCTGGACAGTCTGTGGTGCAACGTGACGTTGGTGGATAGAGCGAGACGTGATGTCCCAGATGTGCTCAATTGGATTCAGGTCTGGGGAACGGGCGGGCCAGTCCATAGCATCAATGCCTTCGTCTTGCAGGAACTGCTGACACACTTCAGCCACATGAGGTCTAGCATTGTCTTGCATTAGGAGGAACCCAGGGCCAACCGCACCAGCATATGGTCTCACAAGGGGTCTGACGATCTCATCTCGGTACCTAATGGCAGTCAGGCTACCTCTGGCGAGCACATGGAGGGCTGTGCGGCCCTCCAAAGAAATGCCACCCCACACCATTACTGACCCAATGCCAAACTGGTCATGCTGGAGGATGTTGCAGGCAGCAGAACGTTCTCCACGGCGTCTCCAGACTATGTCATGTCTGTCACATGTGCTCAGTGTGAACCTGCTTTCATCTGTGAAGGGGATCCCAGTGACCCCAAAACGCGTTGAGCCTACTCCTACCCCTACCCTGTGCTAACACAATAAAAAGAAAATAACCAGAAGTTCCAAGTGTGACTGCCGTTATTTCCGGACGATCTTACAGGCGATCCAGGCGCATGAGGAAGCAGAGTGGGTGTTATGTGCTTTATCCCACCCTGCCCCTCCTGGGTGAAGTGAGTTTTTACTACAAAATACCTTTTTTATTCTCATTGTGATTTTAATCAACTAGCATTACTGTTTTAATTAAGAATTTTTGCACGTTTTTACAAACGTTGTGTTTTTAAACCACTATATCAAAGTTACCACTCAATTGACCATTTTTATCGCCAGCAGGCTATTACTTTTGAGGTTATTGGCGCCCGATACAGGTCTATTTTTTCTTACGTTTTTTTCCCTATACTCACAATATGTCCATTTCAGGCTTTCCCCTGTCTGGACACTAGACCTGTGGCTGCCTACCACCTCTCCAGTAATCAAACACACCCGTATTACACCCGAATTTTAAATCATTTACTAACGGTCCTTCCCTTTGGCGCCCTGCCTGGATAATCCCAGACTCTTTTTACCTTAAGGAGTCTGTGACTAATCCCCTCTTTTTTTCCCCTCGTATCTCTGTCTTATAAAAGCACAGGGCGCCAGTGGCAAATTTGCCAATCTTGGTGTTTTCTGGCAAATGCCAAACGTCCTGCACGGTGTTGGGCTGTAAGCACAACCCCCACCTGTGGACGTTGGGCCCTCATATCACCCTCATGGAGTCTGTTTCTGACCGTTTGAGCAGACACATGCACATTTGTGGCCTGCTGGAGGTCATTTTGCAGGGCTCTGGCAGTGCTCCTCCTGTTCCTCCTTGCACAAAGGCGGAGGTAGCTGTCCTGCTGCTGGGTTGTTGCCCTCCTACGGCCTCCTCCACGTCTCCTGATGTACTGGCCTGTCTCCTGGTAGCGCCTCCATGCTCTGGACACTACGCTGACAGACACAGCAAACCTTCTTGCCACAGCTCGCATTGATGTGCCATCCTGGATAAGCTGCACTACCTGAGCCACTTGTGTGGGTTGTAGACTCCGTCTCATGCTACCACTAGAGTGAAAGCACCGGCAGCATTCAAAAGTGACCAAAACATCAGCCAGGAAGCATAGGAACTGAGAAGTGGTCAGGTCACCACCTGCAGAACCACTCCTTTATTGGGGGTGTCTTGCTAATTGCCTATAATTTCCACCTGTTGTCTATCCCATTTGCACAACAGCATGTGAAATTGATTGTCACTCAGTGTTGCTTCCTAAGTGGACAGTTTGATTTCACAGAAGTGTGATTGACTTGGAGTTACATTGTGTTGTTTAAGTGTTCCCTTTATTTTTTTGAGCAGTGTACTATTACCATATTGAAGAAAACACAGTCTCCAGGGGGCAGAAAATCAAATGGGGATTCATCACTAAGTTAATAGTAAGTAAAGCTGGAAAAATGTGTTTGCATAAACATTTGGAAAACTGTCTCATGTCTTCAACCATCTCCTATTAATGAGTTTTACTCATTTTATGGTCCACAATAGTTTAACTAACATGGCCAGACCATTTTCCTATCTATATCATTGTTAAGGTATCCAGCACTACATACACTTGACATACAGTATCTTCTCTTTAAAGTGTAACTGTCATATTTTTATTTTATTTGCTAGTTTATTAGAGCTAGGCATGTATACCGGAGTTAGTCTGTCAATGATTGTCAAAAGATCTGTATTTACCTTATAATAACAGCTTTCATTAATATTCCCTGTCCCTATCCACTGGTCCCGTAAAAGACCGTTGCTATGGCGTGTCTGTCTTCCCTTTAGTATAAGCAGAAGACAAATGGGCATTGCATGCCTGCATTAGGTTTCAGAGTGAGTAGGCATGTTTCTCTGTAATCGAAGCTGCTGGCTACAGCAAGTGTGTATGGGAAGTGAGGGAAGATATTTTCAGCTTCAGAAAATTGGTAGAGGAGCATCTTGAGAAGATCCTTATATTGTAGGGGTTAAAACAGCCATAACTAAAGGAAAAGAGTGGTATGTGAAGAAACTAAAGACTGCTTTATGCATAATGCTGCAGCAGCAGTAACATATGCTAAAAAATAAATATTTTTTTAATGAAAACATGACAGTTACACTTTAAAGACAACGTTTGACAAATTCACTAATCCTTTGAGCCCATTGACAACCCGTTGAATAATCAAAATGAAAGAATGCAAAGCAGATAAGATAAACTTTTTTGAGCTGGCTATACACACAACACAATAATTTAGTTTTTGTTTTTTTATTTGAGCTGTTAATTGGCATTGGTGCACTTTTTTGTAATATTGGTTAGGTATTGCGTGGTAATGCAGACGCTAACTACATTCACTGCTGACCTACAAAACATTAGGTATTAATATATCTAATATATAGGTTTAACTAAAATGCCAAACTAAACGGCTTACTGAGCAACCCTTTTGGAGGCAATGGCAAATGATCAGGTGAATTTAGTCAACTATGCCATACACATGTAGTTTTGGCCAACAGCAGTCAACATTTTCCAACCTAGTCAATTACATTTTATACTGATGGAAGTATGCATTTAGCCATTGCTATTTTTCGCTAGTTTTTAAAACACTATGATAATGTAAACTGATTGATTTAACTCTGCAGTACGCTGATATGCACTCAGAATGTAATAGGCTTAAATTTGACAGTATTTTGTAACATACATTTAACCGAGCAAATGCAACTTTACTAAAGCTTAATATTAAGGTTGACTATATTTTGTGTCTGAAGATAATCCCCGGAGAAATTTCATTGCTGTGATATTTGGTTTCTATGCAACATTAGCAACCTGAATGAACTTCCTAGCCAAAATATAAATGACAACTGGGAAAGAAAAGTCCCAGAGATCATTTAAAAAACATCAGCTTGCAAAATTATATAATTTTATAATACTTTGCAAACTTATGTTGAATGGAGAGCTAAAATAATACAAATAATATTCTTTACATGTAATCATGACATCTTTAAAGATCTTATCCTGACTAGCTGGTTGACCAACAATACAATGGTTAATAATTTGTTATACATACATTTAACTTTTCTAGATAAAACCTACTCCAGCTAATATCCTAAATCATGTTTAATGATTCATAAGTCTTGTTCATTGCATAACTGGGTAAAACAAACAATAAGCCCCTCAATTTCTTCCATTATCTTTTAGGGCTGCAGAACTATCATCTTTACAAAAAGACAAACGTCAGCTCTCTTCAATGTTGCAGTGACCAGAGATAATGCCTTTTGCTGGAAAATCCTGTTCATAAATAATATCCTTAAAACAAGCACAGCATGTACTGACAGCTTCTCTGAGATATCCTGCTCCTCTGATCTATGAGCATATGGCGTGAGAAACCTCATTTTCTTTTTCAGTTCTGTAATACATTCAGTGACTATGTAATTATATTAATAAAAGGTTTAACTCAGCCAAGTAGTTAGTAATGTATACAATAATCAGGAACGTTAACTAAGGAATTGCTTAAAGAGGTATTCCTGTCCACAGAGTATTGTGCTTGTATTAAACATTAATTACAGTATAATTTCTCTGCATTTTGAAAATATAAATTTTGGCAGGACTGAATGTTGTTGTCTCAGTCCAAACTATTCTAAAATAGATTAATTTTTTCCTGTCATTTATACTTAGGGCTTATACATTAAGCACCTGATACCAAGCTGTGTTAAGTAAACCAAGCATATGACACCTATACTAATCGGATAACCTAAATGTTTCTTAATCCAAATCCTGTTGTTAATAATTGTCAGCAACATAAAGCCAATTTTACACATTGTGCGGGAACGGTATTTCCAGGACTGAACACTGTGTTGGTGTATCTCCACACAGTTCAAATTTATTTTAATTTTTTTGTTGAAGTTTGGGAAAAATATGCAGGATGGTGGATGGTTTCCATCTCTGAGTGATAACATGAAAAATGAGGCCGAAATCTGCGTTAGTACCGGTACATCTCCAGGCACTTTAGGTGTTGGTGTGGTGGGGGTGGGGGGTGGGTAGAAGTAATTGCATAGTAGGTTGTCAACTTGTGTTTTACACTAAAGAAATGTTTTTTTTTCTGAATATGCATATTTTAACGCCCAAAATATAATAGGCCCAAAAGTTAGTGGTGCTGATACTGCATTATTTGCAAAGTCAGTAGCAGTGTCTTCAGTATGTTGTGGAAAGGGAATAACATTGTATTATGTCTCCTGTCTTTATATTCCCAAATAAAAAACTGATTTGCAAACTGTTCCATATTTTGTGTGACTGTGTAGGCCCAAAAATATCAGGGATATGGAAGGGTTCCAAATGAAGAACTGTGGGTAGTAGAAGGACCAGATATCTGATCAAAAGTAATTGTAGTAGGAGGGGCGGAGCCTGGCCGCTGGCGTGGATGGTTGTGTGAAAGAGCTGCTCCTCCACGTCCTAGCATCTACAGCCTTATAACCAGCAGTGACCAGACCAGAAATGGTCAAATATGGCCGAGATAGGGGACTAGACCCCCCAGACACTCCTCAATCCCATAAAGGACAACAAGATATGCAAAAGTTCCTTAAAAAGAGAAGCTCTCACTCGCCGGGAGCAGGCGCCAAAATGGTGACGGCACGCATGAAAGAGGCGGAAGCTGAAGACTCAGAGGAGGACAGTGAGCGCTGCGGCACAACTGAAGAACAAGACCCGGCACCGGTGTCCAAGTCTTTCCTCACCAAAGCCCTCAGACAAGTCCTGACCGAATTGGCAGACATTAAATCTGAGATCTCCCAAGTGGGGCACAGAGTCGAGGCACTGGAGCAAGCAGCACAAGATCTGAGATTGCATGCCACTGGGGTGGCTGAGTGCCTTAACGGACACGCTGATGAGCTTAACAGAGCCTTCCAACTGCTGGAGGACCAAGAAAACCGCAGCAGACGGCGTAACATTCGGATAAAAGGCCTACCCGAATCTTGGGATGCCGAATCGCTACGAAAAGTGGCCATGGAAATATTCGCAGACCTACTAGACCCTGATTCAGCTGCGACAATTACGATAGAGTGCATACACAGAGCATTGAGACCCCAGCCGAAACCAAATGAGAGACCGAGAGATGTGGTTTGTGGGCTACTGTCCTTTGTAGACACAGCGCGGGTCATGGATGTGGCGCGTACTAAAGGCCGGATTGTGTACGGAGATACAGATATCGCCCTATACCAGGACATTGCTCCATCGACGTTAGCAAAAAGGCGCATACTGAAACCCCTACTAGATACACTACGAGCAAAAAAATTCCATACATTTGGATGTACCGGTTTGGACTATCCATAAACAAGAATGGGAAACGCATCGCCATACATACACCGGATGATCTGGACAAGGCGTGGGAGCACATTGGTATTCAACCCATCGACATCCCTACATGGCTACCGGTGAATTACCCGACGGCGCTCCCGATCCTACCACAGCAGGAATCCTGGAGAAGAGTTCAACGCACCAAGACCGGCAAAGCGACCAAGTACCTGATGGGATCCACGGACCTCCCACCCTGAGGACTTACCACGCCAAGTTCTGGTCCAGTATTGATGGGGGCATGGGAGGGTCCCGGCAGTGGCTCTATCACGATAGATAGTCCCTACACTTTGGTACATATACTGTACACCTTGGTACATACAGTCAGGTCCATAAATATAGGGACATTGACACAATTCAAAAATTTTTGGCTCTATACACCATCACAATGGATTTGAAATGAAACGGACAAGATGTGCTTTAACTGCAGATTGTCAACTTTAATTTGAGGGTAGTTACATGCAAATCAGGTGAACGGTGTAGGAATTACAATAGTTTGCATATGTGCCTCCTACTTGTTAAGGGACCAAAAGTTATGGGACAATTGGCTTCTCAGCTGTTCCATGGCCAGGTGTGTGTTATTCCCTTATTATCCCAATTACAATGAACAGATAAAAGGTCCAGAGTTCATTTCAAGTGTGCTATTTGCATTTGGAATCTGTTGCTGTCAACTCTCAAGATGAGATCCAAAGAGCTGTCACTATAAGTGAAGCAAGCCCTTATTAGGCTGAAAAAAACAAAACAAACCCATCAGAGAGAAAGCAAAAGCATTAGGCCTGGCCAAAACAACTGTTTGGAACATTCTTAAAAAGAAGGAACGCACAGATGAGCTCAGCAACACCAAAAGACCCGGAAAACCACGAGAAATAACTGTGCTGGATAACCGAAGAATTCTTTCCCTGGTGAAGAAAAGACCCTTCACAACAGTTGGCCAGATCAAGAACACTCTCCAGGAGGTAGGTGTATGTGTGTCAAAGTCAACATTCAAGAGAAGACTTCACCAGAGTGAATACAGAGGGTTCACCACAAGATGTAAACCATTGGTGAACCTCAAAAACAGGAAGGCTAGATTAGAGTTTGCCAAGCAACATCTAAAAAAGCCTTCACAGTTCTGGAACAACATCCTATGGACAGATGAGACCAAGATCAACTTGTACCAGAGTGATGGGAAGAGAAGAGAATGGAGAAGGAAAGGAACTGCTCATGATCCTAAACATGCCACCTCATCAGTGAAGCATGGTGGTGGTAGTTTCATGGCATAGGCATGTATGGCTGCCAATGGTACTGGTTAACTTGTATTTATTGATGATGTGATTGCTGACAAAAGCAGCAGGATGAATTCTGAAGTGTTTCGGGCAATATTATCTGCTTAAATGCTTCAGAACTTATTGGACGGAGCTTCACAGTTCAGATGGACAATGACCCAAAGCATACTGCAAAAGCAACGAAAGAGTTTTTTAAGGGAAAGAAGTGGAATGTTATGCAATGGCCAAATCAATCACCTGAACTGAATCCGATTGAGCATACATTTTTCTTGCTGAAGACAAAACTGAAGGGAAAATGCCCCAAGAACAAGAAGGAACTCAAGACAGTTGCAGTACAGGCCTGGCAGAGCATCACCAGGGATGCAACCCAGCGTCTGTTGATGTCTATGCGTTCCAGACTTCAGGCTGTAATTGACTGCAAAGGATTTGCAACCAAGTATTAAAAAGTGAAAGTTGGATTTATGATTATTATTCTGTCCCATTACTTTGGTCCCTTAACAAGTGGGAGGCACATATGCAAACTGTTGTAATTCCTACACCGTTCACCTGATTTGGATGTAAATACCCTCAAATTAAAGCTGACAGTCTACAGTTAAAGCACATCTTGTTTGTTTCATTTCAAATCCATTGTGGTGGTGTATAGAGCCAAAAAAAATTGAATTGTGTCAATGTCCCTATATTTATGGACCTGACTGTATATTACATAAAGTGGAATATACTGCCCCTCGACTATAAGTTTTGAGTCCTGTGACTAAACTGCGGTATACCCCTGGTGCTTAGGATAGCCACTGACCCCAATGAAGGTTCCGGTGCATCTTGCACCCTGTTTGTTGTTATTCTATATTAAGGAACCCTCGACAAATGTTCTCATCTCCTGTTTACCCGATAGTCCACATACCTGTAGACTAAGTAATGATGTGCTCTTGTTAATTACATTCAGTATTTTCCTGAAGGATTACAGTTAGGGTGCCCGATAAGCACTGTGTTCTGTTTAACTTAATGTACCCAGCATACTTAATATATCTAGCGGGCTTTATGTATTCAGCTTTCCTAATGTATTCAGCAAAGTTAATGTACTCAGCATAGGTAGACTTGATACGTATATGTATGAAGATCAGATATAAGTATGCTCATGTTTAATGTTATTGTTGTCCTCTTACCTGAAAGCCTTGATTTGAGGCGCCATTCTAAGATATGTCCTTATCTAATTTATTCAGCATACCTATACCTAACAAGCATAAGCTTCTGCTTAGCCCACCTTCTCCACCTTCTCCCCCACCTCCTTACCTAAGGTCTAGGAACTTAGTAGAAGATATACAGTAGGTCACAAAAAATAGTGTCATAATTTCTGGCTGTGATGTCTGGGCAACACGACCAGGCTAGAAGTATATTTGTGTTTCACCCCCTTGCTATTCACATCTATCACTGAAAACACCTGTTGTGATAGCTTCAATTACTGGCCTCACACCCAGTAACTGATTTGTTCTATTGATCGCTACTGTTATTTTCATCTCTACCTTCTCTTGATTTCCCTCCTTTTCTTTTCCTTCCCTCCTCCCCTTCCTATTGGTACCCCATTCAGATCCTTTAGGGTACTCTCAGACGAGCTCGCAGATAATAATTCTGTCCTAGAAGTAGATAATTTATCCACTGAGATGACTGATATAGTGACCACTACATTTAACGTGAAAGGTCTTAACTCACCCCAGAAACGAGGCCAAGTTATGCTGGCTCTCAGGAAAATGGGTTCCCATATAATGTTTCTTCAGGAAACTAACCTCCGCCAGGAGAAAATGCCAAGACTCCAGAAACGTCCATTTGCACACTGGTTCCACAGCGTACAGCCAGTTTCTGCCTCCAAAGGAGTTGCCATAGCAATTCATCAATCTGTTCCATTTACCTTTTTACAGCAACACACAGATGCAGATGGACGACTTCTGTTAGTCAAAGACTTGATAGCAGGTCATAAGTTCACCTTAGCTAACTTTTACGTTCCAAATAAGTCCCCTGTTCAATGGCTTATACAAGCCCTTGACACACTTAAACTCTTTGCTGAGGGCCAGATAATTCTAGGAGCTGACCTAAATTTAGTGCTAAATCCTGTCATGGACTCATCTTCGGCTAAATCCTGTGTAACCCAAAAGCTTCTCAGTAAACTCCATAAGAAACTCCATGACTTGCACTTAATTGATGTATGGCGTAGCCTTCACTCCACAGATAAGAACTTCTCCTTTTACTCAGTTCCGCATGGGACGTATCAACGACTGGATCATATTTTGACCTCTGCATCTCTTCTTCCCTCTTTTAGATCAGCGGAAATCGGAAATATCACTTTATCTGACCACGCTCCGTGCATGGCGACCTTCACCCTGGCCTCTCTACCAAAAAGGGACTGGAGTTGGAAGCTGAATGAATCTCTATTGTAGAATCAACTCCATCTGGATCAGGTTAGGACTCAATTGATAGAGTACTTTGCGCTTAACTCCTCTACACACAGCTCACAATCTATTGTTTGGGAGGCCCACAAGGCGTTCATTAGAGGCTGCTTTATCTCTCTAGGCACCAGAGTAAAGAAGGAAGAACAGAAGGCCATTGACACACTCCTAGCAGACATAGCAATAATTGAGAAAAAAACATAAAGCTTCACTATGCAATGAACACCAAAAAGCACTGACAGAACTTAGGTTACAACTCCGTGACCTCCTTAGCCAAAAAGTGACGACGCAAATGCTGAATTTTCAGCATAAAGTTTATGCTCATGGAGACAAAGGAGGAAAGCTGATGTCATCCTTGCTTAAGAAAGCTAAGAATGTAACTCACATCTCCTCCATCTTCCGGCTATAACACCAGAAGACTCGGTGTACCTCATTAGTCCGATAACAACTGAAGAAGTAGTTAGTGCTCTTAAAAGCTTCCCACCTGGGAAAAGCCCAGTACCAGATGGCCTGCCCTTATTATATTATAAAAAGTTTCAAGATATCCTCATTCCTAGGTTTACAGATGTGTGCAATGCCCTTATGCAGGGGGACTCCCTACCCAAACAGACACTAGAATTCTATGTCACCCTGATCCCTAAAGAGGGAAAGGACCCCTTGAGCTGCGGAAGTTACCGCCTGATTTCCCTCTTGAACCTGGACTTAAAACTATGGGCCAAGATTTTGGCTTGCAGATTAGGCAAGTTCTTGCCAGCTTTGATAGGACATGAACAATCAGGTTTTGTCCGGGGTCGGGAGGGAAAAGACAACTCTCACAGAATATTTCACACCATACACATGGCACATAGAAAGAAACTGCCTCTTGCTTTACTTAGTATTGATGCCGAAAAGGCGTTTGACAGAGTCAACTGGCTGTTCATGAAGTTGACTTTGCAACGCTTCGCTTTCCCAGATACTTTTACGAAGGCGATCTTTATTCTCTACAAAAACCCCTACGCCAGATTGAAAGTTAATGGCATGCTCTCACCATCTTTGATATAACTAATTGGACTAGACAGGGGTGCCCTCTGTTCCCCTCTTTGTTTATTCTAGTGGTAGAGACACTCTTACAACTGGTCAGGCAGTTTCCAGACATCTCAGGAGTTAAGTACGGCCAAAAAGAACTAAAATGTACTGCATTCGCAGATGACTTACTGTTCTTAATAATGGACCTAGATAAAGGGTTAGACCCCTTAGTGAAGAGTATAGATATATATAGCTCTCTATCGGATTTTAAAGTAAACCACACCAAATCAGAGATATTGAATATATCTCTGCCAGAATCTAAAGTAGCCACCTTCCGTGCTCGACTTCCGTTTCACTGGACTAAAGGGCCTATTAAATACTTAGGGATCCTAATCCCCAGGGACACTAATGATTTATATCAACACAACTATGCCCCCTTTTTGGGAGGTCTACAACGCCTGTTACAAGCGTACAACCTTCCCTATCTCTCCTGGATGGGACGGAAAAACATCTTAAAGGCTTATGTAATGCCAAAGGTCCTATATGTCATGCAATTGGTCCCGATTTTGCTTCCTAAATCCTTCCTCAAGAACATAAAGAGTATGTACTCTAGGTTCCTATGGAACATCAGGAAGCCTCGGATATCTCACGAAATCTTAGTCAGAAGTAAGGAAAGGGGAGGACTGGGATTACCGGACGGCTCTAGATACTACAGAGCGATACAACTCAATAGATGGCTCGAAATGGTTGACCCCAGAAGACGACAAGACGTACAAGACATCTGTAGTCACAGCATAGGAAGACATTTCCAGAAACACTTATGGCTCCCAGATAGGAATATACACAGAGACACGACTATAGATCCATTGTTGCATGGCCTTGGAGAGGTATGGAGAGAAATGAGCAAAAAGTTGGCCCCTATTCCATCTCCTCTGATGCCAGTGAGCCTAATTCCAGACCTCCTAAACCGAGTCATTCTAGATAAACCACATCTGTGGAACTCCTTAAAATCGGTCAAACTTGGTGAAATCACTCCGAATATGTAGGCCTCCATTCTTGGTGCACTTCCATGCTCTATTACTGATTCCCCAGGCTTCTTCCTTGCGAAGCCCCATATTAGAGCTGTGTGTGGAGAGTTGAAAGAGAGGTACCCTCTCCAGAGGTCCTTAACTGAATTCGAGAAATTAATCTCCTCACCACTTGCTGCTGCCAAGAAGGTGTCGAAGCTCTACCCAATGGTGGGAGGCGAGGGTGACCCGCTGAAACCCCTGTATATCAGAGAATGGGAAAAGGAGTTGAGCAGGGTTATGACTGATGCAGAGATCAAACAGGTACTGAGATACTCACATGGATTCTCCCACTGTATCCGCCTACAGGAGAATCATTTTAAACTACTTACAAGATGGTACAAAACCCCTGATTTTCTCTACAAGAGAGGTCTAGCGACTACGAGAGAGTGTTGGAGATGCGGAGTGGGAGTTGGCTCACTATCACATATCTGGTGTGATTGCCCTCAGATTAAGTCCTATTGGAAAGAAGTAGAAGCATTAATCCAGAAATTTACAACCCCAGATTTTAGACTTACCCTAGAGATGGTGGCTCTTCCAACTCCTCAATACTCTCCATCCAAGAGGAACCTGACTTCACACCTCATAGCTGCGGCTAAAATGGTAATTCCTTTACATTGGCTAGATGTAAATCCCCCTTCCATACAAGAGTGGAAAGCTAAAGTAACTCAAATGTGCCGGTTTGAAGAAATGACTAGCTGGATTGACAGGACTCATGATAAATTCATGAGGCTATGGACTCCTTGGAAGTCACTGGCGTTGGTGAATTCTGACTAAGCGGATATAACAACTAATGGACTTGAGACATTAGTTGTCTGTGTGCTCCCCCCCCCCCCTCTCTTCTCTCTACTTTCCTTTTCCTACCTACTTTTTACTCTCAATTTCTAATTTTCTATAATTATTTTACTTCTCCTACATAGCTCCAGTATGTAACTTTGAGAAAGAAACCTAGAAAGGAAAGCTCCCATTTTTCTTCACATTTCCTTAGATATAAAAAGGAGTTGAACAAGCAATGACAAGTGACTATAATCCATGATTGTTTACGGTTACCTTATAATGTTCACTACTGTAAGACCTTGGATGTTAATGCCGCAAAGATTGCATCTATTTGTCATTAGAGATGGCCCGAACTATCCGACGGCGAACAGTTCCCGGCGAACATAGCTTGTTCGCGTTCGCCTCTGCCGGGCGAACACATGCGATGTTCGGTCCGCCCCCTATACATCATCATTGAGCAAACTTTGACCCTGTACCTCACAGTCAGCAGACACATTCCAGCCAATCAGCAGCATACCCTCCCTCCCAGACCCTCCCACCTCCTGCACAGCATCCATTTTAGATTCATTCTGAAGCTGCAGTCTTAGTGAGAGGAGGGAGACTGTAACTGCTGCTGATTTAATTGGGAAATCGATAGCTAGGCTAGTGAATTCAGTGTCCACTCCAGTCCTGAAAGACTCATCTGATCTCTGCTGTAAGGACAGCGTCCTGACAGCACCCCAAAAAGCCCTTTTTAGGGCTGCAACATTAGTCTGCTTTTTTTTTTTCCTTTATATACATATTGCAGTTGCCTGGCCTGCCTGTGTGTGAGGAGCTGCAGGCCCACAGACTGTAGTGTGCCCACTGCCAGTGCTCACCCCTGTCATTCCGTGTGGCACAGGACTTTGCTTAAAAAAAGGCACTTAATTTTTACACTTTAATCTAAGGTTAGTTGCCTGCCAGTGTGTGTCAGGCTGACTTCCACTGACTGTAGTGTGCCCACTGCCAGTGCCCACCACTCATACCGGCTGGCACAGGACTTTGCATAAAAAAGGCATTTAATTTTTACACTTTAGTGTAATTTCAGCTGCTTGCCTGCTGCTAGTGTGTGTCAGGCCGACTTCAACTGACTGTAGTGTGCCCACTGCCAGTGCCCACCCCTGTCATCCCGTGTGGCACAGGACTTTGCTTAAAAAAAAGGCACTTCATTTTTACACTTTAATCTAAGGTTAGTTGCCTGCCAGTGTGTGTCAGGCTGACTTCAACTGACTGTAGTGTGCCCACTGCCAGTGCCCACCCCTGTCATCCCGAGTGGCACAGGACTTTGCTTAAAAAATAGGCACTTAATTTTTACACTTTAATCTAAGGTTAGTTGCCTGCCAGTGTGTGTCAGGCTGACTTCCACTGACTGTAGTGTGCCCACTGCCAGTGCCCACCACTCATACCGGCTGGCACAGGACTTTGCTTAAAAAAGGCATTTAATTTTTACACTTTAATGTAATTTCAGCTGCTTGCCTGCTGCTAGTGTGTGTCAGGCCGACTTCAACTGACTGTAGTGTGCCCACTGCCAGTGCCCACCCCTGTCATACCGAGTGGCACAGGACTTTGCTTAAAAAATAGGCACTTAATTTTTACACTTTAATCTAAGGTTAGTTGCCTGCCAGTGTGTGTCAGGCTGACTTCCACTGACTGTAGTGTGCCCACTGCCAGTGCCCACCACTCATACCGGCTGGCACAGGACTTTGCTTAAAAAAGGCATTTAATTTTTACACTTTAATGTAATTTCAGCTGCTTGCCTGCTGCTAGTGTGTGTCAGGCCGACTTCAACTGACTGTAGTGTGCCCACTGCCAGTGCCCACCCCTGTCATACCGAGTGGCACAGGACTTTGCTTAAAAAATAGGCACTTAATTTTTACACTTTAATCTAAGGTTAGTTGCCTGCCAGTGTGTGTCAGGCTGACTTCCACTGACTGTAGTGTGCCCACTGCCAGTGCCCACCACTCATACCGGCTGGCACAGGACTTTGCATAAAAAAGGCATTTAATTTTTACACTTTAGTGTAATTTCAGCTGCTTGCCTGCTGCTAGTGTGTGTCAGGCCGACTTCAACTGACTGTAGTGTGCCCACTGCCAGTGCCCACCCCTGTCATACCGAGTGGCACAGGACTTTGCTTAAAAAATAGGCACTTAATTTTTACACTTTAATCTAAGGTTAGTTGCCTGCCAGTGTGTGTCAGGCTGACTTCCACTGACTGTAGTGTGCCCACTGCCAGTGCCCACCACTCATACCGGCTGGCACAGGACTTTGCTTAAAAAAGGCATTTAATTTTTACACTTTAATGTAATTTCAGCTGCTTGCCTGCTGCTAGTGTGTGTCAGGCCGACTTCAACTGACTGTAGTGTGCCCACTGCCAGTGCCCACCCCTGTCATACCGAGTGGCACAGGACTTTGCTTAAAAAATAGGCACTTAATTTTTACACTTTAATCTAAGGTTAGTTGCCTGCCAGTGTGTGTCAGGCTGACTTCCACTGACTGTAGTGTGCCCACTGCCAGTGCCCACCACTCATACCGGCTGGCACAGGACTTTGCATAAAAAAGGCATTTAATTTTTACACTTTAGTGTAATTTCAGCTGCTTGCCTGCTGCTAGTGTGTGTCAGGCCGACTTCAACTGACTGTAGTGTGCCCACTGCCAGTGCCAACCACTGATACCGGGTGGCACAGTAGCTTGCCGATAAATAAGGCATTTAATTTTTAGACAGTAGTCTAAATTCAGTTGCTTGCCTGCTGCCAGTGTGTGTCAGGCCCGCTTCCACTGACTGTAGTGTGCCCACTGCCAGTGCCAACCACTGATACCGGGTGGCACAGTAGCTTGCCGATAAATAAGGCATTTAATTTTTAGACAGTAGTCTAAATTCAGTTGCTTGCCTGCTGCCAGTGTGTGTCAGGCCCTCTTCCACTGACTGTAGTGTGCCCACTGCCAGTGCCAACCACTGATACCGGGTGGCACAGTAGCTTGCCGATAAATAAGGCATTTAATTTTTACACTTTAGTGTAATTTCAGTTGCTTGCCTGCTGCCAGTGTGTGTCAGGCCCGCTTCCACTGACTGTAGTGTGCCCACTGCCAGTGCCAACCACTGATACCGGGTGGCACAGTAGCTTGCCGATAAATAAGGCATTTAATTTTTAGACAGTAGTCTAAATTCAGTTGCTTGCCTGCTGCCAGTCAGTGTGTCAGGCCCTCTTCCACTGACTGTAGTGTGCCCACTGCCAGTGCCAACCACTCATACCGGGTGGCACAGTAGCTTGCCGATAAATAAGGCATTTAATTTTTACACTTTAGTGTAATTTCAGTTGCTTGCCTGCTGCCAGTGTGTGTCAGGCCCGCTTCCACTGACTGTAGTGTGCCCACTGCCAGTGCCAACCACTGATACCGGGTGGCACAGTAGCTTGCCGATAAATAAGGCATTTAATTTTTAGACAGTAGTCTAAATTCAGTTGCTTGCCTGCTGCCAGTCAGTGTGTCAGGCCCTCTTCCACTGACTGTAGTGTGCCCACTGCCAGTGCCAACCACTCATACCGGGTGGCACAGTAGCTTGCCGATAAATAAGGCATTTAATTTTTACACTTTAGTGTAATTTCAGTTGCTTGCCTGCTGCCAGTGTGTGTCAGGCCCGCTTCTACTGACTGTAGTGTGCCCACTGCCAGTGCCAACCACTGATACCGGGTGGCACAGTAGCTTGCCGATAAATAAGGCATTTAATTTTTACACTTTAGTGTAATTTCAGTTGCTTGCCTGCTGCCAGTGTGTGTCAGGCCCGCTTCCACTGACTGTAGTGTGCCCACTGCCAGTGCCAACCACTGATACCGGGTGGCACAGTAGCTTGCCGATAAATAAGGCATTTAATTTTTAGACAGTAGTCTAAATTCAGTTGCTTGCCTGCTGCCAGTCAGTGTGTCAGGCCCTCTTCCACTGACTGTAGTGTGCCCACTGCCAGTGCCAACCACTCATACCGGGTGGCACAGTAGCTTGCCGATAAATAAGGCATTTAATTTTTACACTTTAGTGTAATTTCAGTTGCTTGCCTGCTGCCAGTGTGTGTCAGGCCCGCTTCTACTGACTGTAGTGTGCCCACTGCCAGTGCCAACCACTCATACCGGGTGGCACAGTAGCTTGCCGATAAATAAGGCATTTAATTTTTACACTTTAGTGTAATTTCAGTTGCTTGCCTGCTGCCAGTGTGTGTCAGGCCCGCTTCTACTGACTGTAGTGTGCCCACTGCCAGTGCCAACCACTGATACCGGGTGGCACAGTAGCTTGCCGATAAATAAGGCATTTAATTTTTAGACAGTAGTCTAAATTCAGTTGCTTGCCTGCTGCCAGTGTGTTTCAGGCCCGCTTCCACTGACTGTAGTGTGCCCACTGCCAGTGCCAACCACTGATACCGGGTGGCACAGTAGCTTGTCGATAAATAAGGCATTTAATTTTTACACTTTAGTGTAATTTCAGTTGCTTGCCTGCTGCCAGTGTGTGTCAGGCCCGCTTCCACTGACTGTAGTGTGCCCACTGCCAGTGCCAACCACTGATACCGGGTGGCACAGTAGCTTGCCGATAAATAAGGCATTTAATTTTTAGACAGTAGTCTAAATTCAGTTGCTTGCCTGCTGCCAGTGTGTGTCAGGCCCTCTTCCACTGACTGTAGTGTGCCCACTGCCAGTGCCAACCATTCATACCGGGTGGCACAGTAGCTTGCCGATAAATAAGGCATTTAATTTTTACACTTTAGTGTAATTTCAGTTGCTTGCCTGCTGCCAGTGTGTGTCAGGCCCTCTTCCACTGACTGTAGTGTGCCCACTGCCAGTGCCAACCACTGATACCGGGTGGCACAGTAGCTTGCCGATAAATAAGGCATTTAATTTTTAGACAGTAGTCTAAATTCAGTTGCTTGCCTGCTGCCAGTGTGTGTCAGGCCCACTTCCACAGACTGTAGTGTGCCCACTGCCAGTGCCAACCACTCATACCGGGTGGCACAGTACCTAGCACGCGTAGTACCACTTATCTAAAAAAAAAATGACAGGCAGAGGCAGGCCACCCCGCAGGGGCCGTCGTGGTCGTGGTGCTGTGATTTCCACTGTCCCTGGAATAATGCCCAGTTTTCAGAGGCCACGTACCCTGAACCCGAAAAATTCAGAGGACGTAGTTGACTGGCTTAGACAGGACACCCAATCTTCAACAGCTTCCGCTAAGAACCTTGACGCACCATCCTCCTCCAACTCAGCTTCGGTCACCTGCTCTCAAGTTACCACGCACCCGCCCGTCGCCACTACCACCACAGCCACCACAGCCGCTTCACTTGATCCGTCAGAGGAGTTATTTACACATCAGTTGGATGCAATTAGTGATGCGCAACCATTATTGCCAGATGATGTAGATTACGGGGATATGTCTCAGTCAGGCAGGATTACACACATGGACGTACAGTGTGATGATGATGATGTTGTACCCGCTGCTGCTTCCTTTGCTGAGGTGTCAGATACAAGTGAAGCGGTTGATGATGACGATGTGTCCACGGATGCCACGTGGGTGCCTGCTCGAAGAGAAGAAGAGGGGGAAAGTTCTGAAGGGGAGACAGAGAGAATGAGGAGACGAGTTGGAAGCAGGGGGAGGTCGTCGCAAGGAGTTAGTGGCACAGTCAGACAGCATGTATCGGCACCTGGGGTCAGCCAGACAGCACGCCAGTCAACGCATGCTGTTGCCACCACTAGAATGCCGTCATTGCAAAGCTCAGCAGTGTGGCATTTTTTTTGTGTGTCTGCCTCTGATAAAAGCAATGCCATTTGCAACCTGTGCCAAAAGAAACTGAGTCGTGGGAAGTCCAACACCCACCTTGGTACAACTGCTTTGCGAAGGCACATGATCTCACATCACAAACGCCTATGGGATCAACACATGAGTACAAGCAGCACACAAACTCAAAGCCACCATGCTCCTCCTGGTCCTGCATCTTCAGCCACGTCAACCACTGCTGTCCTCCCTGCCCCCTCTCAACCACCCGCCACTCCATCTCTCACCTTCAGCAGTTCCTGCTCATCTGCCCACAGTCAGGTGTCTGTCAAGGACATGTTTGAGCATAAGAAGCCAATGTCACAAAGTCACCCCCTTGCCCGGCGACTGACAGCTGGCTTGACGGAACTCTTAGCCCGCCAGCTTTTACCATACCAGCTGGTAGAGTCTGAGGCCTTCAAAAAATTTGTCGCTATTGGGACACCACAGTGGAAGGTACCCGGACGAAATTTTTTTTCAAAAAAGGCAATCCCAAACCTCTACCATGTCATTGAAAAGGAAGTCATGGCATCTCTGGCATACAGTGTTGGGGCAAGGGTCCATCTGACCACTGATACCTGGTCTGCAAAGCACGGTCAGGGCAGGTATATCACGTATACTGCGCATTGGGTCAACCTGCTGACGGCTGACAAGCATGGAATGCGTGGCTCTGCAGCGGAGTTGGTGACACCACCACGACTTGCAGGCAGACCTACTGCCACCTCCTCTACTCCTACTCCATCCTCTTTAATTTCCTCCTCGGCTGAGTCCTCTTCTGCTGCGGCGTCTGGCTGCACATCAACTGATTCCCCCCAGCTCCCCAGGGGCTATTCCACATCCCGGATACGACAGTGTAACGCTATCTTGGGGTTGACTTGCCTGAAAGCAGAGAGCCACACAGGACCAGCACTCCTGTCCGCCCTGAACGCACAGGTGGATCAGTGGCTGACCCCGCACCAACTGGAGATCGGCAAAGTGGTGTGTGACAATGGAAGCAATCTGTTGGCGGCATTAAATTTGGGCAAGTTGTCACATGTGCCGTGCATGGCACATGTGTTGAATCTCATCGTACAACGTTTTGTGTCTAAGTACCCAGGCTTACAGGACGTCCTCAAGCAGGCCAGGAAGGTGTGTGGCCATTTCAGGCGTTCCTACACGGCCATGGCGCACTTTTCCGATATTCAGCGGCGAAACAACATGCCAGTGAGGCGCTTGATATGCGACAGCCCGACACGTTGGAATTCAACACTCCTAATGTTCGACCGCCTGCTCCAACAAGAAAAAGCCGTCAACGAGTATTTGTATGACCGGGGTGCTAGGACAGCCTCTGCGGAGCTGGGAATCTTTTTGCCACGTTACTGGACACTCATGCGCAATGCCTGTAGGCTTATGCGTCCTTTTGAGGAGGTGACAAACCTAGTCAGTCGCACCGAAGCCACCATCAGCGACCTCATCCCATTTGTTTTCTTCCTGGAGCGTGCCCTGCGAAGAGTTCTGGATCAGGCTGTAGATGAGCGTGAAGAGGAAGAGGAAGAGTTGTGGTCACCATCACCACCAGAAACAGCCTTGTCATCATCGCTTGCCGGACCTGCAGCAACGCTGGAAGAGGAGTATGAGGAAGAGGAGTCAGAGGAGGAATGTGGCGGCTTTGAGGAGGAGGAAGACCAACCACAGCAGGCACCCCAGGGTGCTCGTTGTTGTCACCTATCTGGGACCCATGGTGTTGTACGTGGCTGGGGGGAAGAACAGACCGTCAATGACATCAGTGAGGACGAGGAACGGGAAATGAGAAGCTCTGCATCCAACCTTGTTCAAATGGGGTCTTTCATGCTGTCATGTCTGTTGAGGGACCCACGTATAAAAAGGATAAAGGAGAATGATCTGTACTGGGTGACCACGCTACTAGACCCCCGGTATAAGCAGAAAGTGGCAGAAATGTTACAAAATTACCGAAAGTCGGAAAGGATGCAGCAGTTCAAAACCAAACTAAAAAATATGCTTTACACAGCTTATAAGGGAGATGTCACAGCACAACGGGAATCTAACAGGGGAAGAGGTGAGTGTAATCCTCCTCCTACCACGGCGGCAAGGACTGGACGATTTTCAGATGTGTTGTTGATGGAGGACATGCGGAGCTTTTTCAGTCCTACTCATCGCCACAGCCCTTCGGGATCCAGCCTTAGAGAACGACTCGACCGACAGGTAGCAGACTACCTCGCCTTAACAGCAGATATCGACACTCTGAGGAGCAATGAACCCCTTCACTACTGGGTGTGCAGGCTTGACCTGTGGCCTGAGCTATCCCAGTTTGCGATAGAACTTCTGGCCTGCCCTGCTTCAAGTGTCCTGTCAGAAAGGAGCTTCAGTGCAGCAGGAGGCATTGTCACTGACAAGAGAAGTCGCCTCGGTCAAAAAAGTGTTGATTACCTCACCTTCATAAAGATGAATGAGGCATGGATCCCGAAGGGACTGACAGTGGGGGATACGTTTGACTAACAAAAGGCCTGATTACATGCCTTGGCCTCAAAATGGTCCCCACGCTGCTGTATTTAATGTCTGCATACCGGATGACTTTCGTGAATTCTCCACCACCAACTAGGGTTCAAGCCGTAATGTTTTAGTCACTTTTCTGCCTGGAAAACATAAATTTTTCCGGCCGCTGCTACAATAGCGTCTGCAACAGTGCCATTATTTTTCAGGCATGTGTACATGCCTAATTTTTCTGTCCTATGGTGCAGCACTGTGGCTGCAAAAACAAACCAAAAAAAAAAGGCACATACAAGTGTCAATTCCCCTTCGTGATCGTTACCTTGTTGTGGTGAAGGGGCTTGCGTATCACAATGAAGCAATCATCATCACCTCTATAAAAGTGTGTTGGCAATGTTGCCACACCCCAGATGATAAGGCCGTTGCTTCATTATGGTCAGACCAAAAGCGATCGGGTGGCCACGCTACTAGACCCCCGGTATAAGCAGAAAGTGGCAGAAATGTTACCAAATTACCAAAAGTCGGAAAGGATGCAGCAGTTCAAAACCAAACTAAAAAATATGCTTTACACAGCTTATAAGGGGGATGTCAATGGGGGATTCGACAATGGTTAATCAATTCGACCGGATAGGGTCCGTAACAGGGATTAAACTGATAGCAATAGTACTAGTTAAGACACCACTCATATAGGGTGTCACAGCACATTGCTCTGTGCACGCGCAGTGCCCCAATTTGGGAGTAAGAGGACCGACCAAGCTGCTTTTTCCATCTCCCGGTTCCTGAAATCAATTCAGTTTAGTGTATGAGAGTTTGGTCTGTCACTGTGAAGGCAGTCGAAGGTACCCGGCCTAAATTTTTTTTCATAAAAGGCAATTCCTGATATGGGACGTAACAGGGATTAAACTGATGAGAATAATACTACAGAAAATACCACTCATATCGGTGGAGGGAGCCAGCGTTTTTTTAACCATCTCCCCGTTCAAAAAATCTATTTAATAAATGGCCCCCAGATTGGGGATGTTAGAGGGATTAAACTGATGAGAATAGTACTACAGAAAATACCACTCATATCGGGTGTGACAGTAAATTGCACGGCGCAGATGCAGTCACCGTGGTTTAAAACAGAGTGGAGGGAGCCAGCGTTTTTTTAACCATCTCCCCGTTCGAAAAATCTATTCAATAAATGGCACCCAGATTGGGGACGTTAGAGGGATTAAACTGATGAGAATAGTACTACAGAAAATACCACTCATATCGGGTGTGACAGTAAATTGCACGGCGCAGACGCAGTCACCGTGGTTTAAAACAGAGTGGAGGGAGCCAGGTTTTTTTTAACCATCTCCCCGTTCGAAAAATCTATTCAATAAATGGCACCCAGATTGGGGACGTTAGAGGGATTAAACTGATGAGAATAGTACTACAGAAAATACCACTCATATCGGGTGTGACAGTAAATTGCACGGCGCAGACGCAGTCACCGTGGATTAAAACAGAGTGGAGGGAGCCAGCGTTTTTTTAACCATCTCCCCGTCCGAAAAATCTGTTTAATAAATGGCCCCCAGATTGGGGAGTCGGGGACGTTAGAGGGATTAAACTGATGAGAATAGTACTACAGAAAATACCACTCATATCGGGTGTGACAGTAAATTGCACGGCGCAGACGCAGTCACCGTGGATAAAAACAAAGGGGAGGGAGCCAGCGTTTTTTTAACCATCTCCCCGTTCGAAAAATCAATTCAATTGACCTTTCGGGGACCCTTGGTGTTGTACGTGGCTGGGTGGAGGAAGAAACCTTCAATGACATCACCGGGACGTGGCTAGCTTGGTATCCAACCTTGTGCAAATGGGGAGTTTGCGGTTGTGCAAATGAACTGTTTGCGGTGCATTAAAAGGGGAGTTTGGTCTGTCAATGTCTGTGATGCGGGCGTAACCCTTACACTACCTGATCGATACAACATCATACCTGATCGTATACACACACTGGATGTTTTAAAGCACGTTATTCCAAACAATTTAGGAATGTTAGTTGATTTATGCCCTTTATGGATTAAAACCCGACTCTGCGTCCACTACGTAATTTTCCATGGGAGTTTTGCCATAGATCCCCCTCCGGCATGCCACAGTCCAGGTGTTAGACCCCTTGAAACAACTTTCTCATCACTATTGTGGCCAGAAAGAGTCCCTGTGGGTTTTAAAATTCGCCTGTCTATTGAAGTCTATGGCGGTTCGCCCGGTTCGCCAGTTCGCGAACATTTGCGGAAGTTCGCGTTCGCTGTTCGCGAACTGAAAATTTTATGTTCGCGACATCACTATTTGTCATGTCCATATGATTCTGTTATTTGACTATTTAAAAAAATGAAAAATAAAGAACATATAAAAAAAAAATATATAATCGTTGTAGTAGTAGTAGGCCACAGTTGTCCCTGCTGGCTTTGGAAAGGCGCAGCATTATCATTGAAGAGAAAGAGGATAAGATTGTGAATTGGATGGCTTACTCCTTCTCTCAGTCACAACACAATGCTGTGGAGGTGACTTTAGAGTCCAGCAATGTTCAATGGAGCCAGGGATTACAGAGTTCCTCCTGCTTTCCTTCTCTCTTCTTTTTCTTCCCTCCTTCTCTCAGTCCCCTTGGGGGCAGCCAAGCCACATCGACAGGCAATATGGTGTCTTTGACTTCAACATCATCCACTTCTGCTTCCCAGACTCCTACTCCTCCTCTGCTCCATCGTCAGCCATCATTAACAGACTACATGGCCAGGAAACAACTCTACACATCAAGTATTCCATTAGTGCGCAAGCTTATTTCCCACCTGGCCAAGTTGCTGGTAGTTCACTCACTGCCATACCATTTAGTCAGGTCTGCTGGCTTTAGGGAGCTAATGATGTGCGCTCAACCTTACTGGAGTATACTTAGCTGCCATTATTTCTCCCAAAAGTCTTCCCTGCCTTATACTTTCATGTTTGCTGAGAAGATGGGCCACTCCCTGCGATTTTCGCTGTGCGGCAAGGTTCAAGCCATGGAGGGCTCCTGGAGAAGCTTTAATGGAGCAGGGGTACTGTGAAGTCTGGACATTTGTGGACATTTGCCCCTGTTTCCTCTAGGCAAAGGTATAAAGTTCTTACTTTATTTCAAGGGTTTACTTGCATTGACTTCTATTGTCTAATACGACGTAACTACATTTTATATGTATCTTGTGATATATATCCTGTTCATTTACACAGTATTTGCGAGGTTCTGTGAAAAGGGTTAATGAATACTGATATATATTTGGGACTTTGAATAAGAAGTTGGTAATTTTTCACAGCTGCCATATGGTTTAAAGAAGAGCATGTTTTCGAGGGGAAAAAGCAAGACTTGTTTACCATCAAAACCAGGCAGACTGACATTTTGAATGTCTGATTTGAGCTCTGTTGTTATGTCTGAAAACTTGTTTGTGTCTGGAAAAACTGCTATGTCATTGCCAGTGAGTATCCTTAAAGTTATAATGTAAGTCTATGACAGACGGGAGTGATAACTTTGTAATTGTTTAGAGGCAACTGTAGCCATAGCATTGGTGGTGGGGGTGGCGACAGTGGCAGTCAGGGCAAATGCAGAGCAGGGGAAGGGGGACAAAAGAACCCACCATGTAATTGTTTGTGCTGAGTTTATCTACTCCACCCCTACGACTAGAAGGTTCCAATCTAGCTAAAAATTGTATATAAGGAGAGTAATCAGAGCCCTTAGCCCTAAGACAGAGAGGGACAGCTAGCTCAGGCCTTTGCTCAGCATCAAACTCTTCTTCTGTCAGTCAGGAGATTGGAGAATCCAGCCCAATGCCTAGCCTGTATTGTTTTGCACCTGAATTCCTCCAGTAAAGAAGCACACTGGTTTACTGCAGACCCTGACTCTCTGGACTTATTTCCCATTGGGGTGCACCTTGCTTTTCCAAACCTGACCACTGCACATCTCTTTCATGGCCCACTGGGCCAATATTTTTTGTAGCAGTGGCGAGACCAGGTCCTTTTGAGCCACCACAATTGTGTCAGTCTGGCTACCACACCAGGCACTTATCCACCACCTCCATCTCCTCCATGGACATGCTCCTCTTCTCAACAGCAACAGGGCACATAGTAATCCCCTCCTTCTGATCACATGTGTCAAGTCAAGTGTTTCCACACTGTTTAGGAGAAGATCGGCCTGGGTGAGAGGATCACACAGACGAGCAGTTTCTAAAGTACATCAAGCAGGAAACATCCCGCTGGCTGTCACCTCGCTACTCCAACTGGGCAAGGTGGTCAACGACAATGCATGCAAGATCCTGGGTTCCCTTAACCTGTGGGAAATAGCACGTTTTCTGCATGGCACATAACATCAACCGAGTTATGCAAGGCTTTTTCAAAAAGTACACTGGCTTGCACAAGGTGCTGGCAATGTCCAGGAGACTGTCCTGTCATTTTAGCCATTCTTACGTGGCAAAGAACACTCTCCTGGACTTGCAGCAATAGAATGGCCTGCCGCTACACCTCTTAATCCCCAACTTTCAAACTTAGTGGAATTCACCACTGTACATACACAAGCATCTGTACAAGCAGCGGAAAGCCATGAATATTCTTGCCATGCACCAGACCACCTCAGAAGCAGGAATCATGTTTTGTTTCAAGGTCAGGCAGTGACTGCTCATCTGAGATGCCTGTTGAATACTGAAGCCCTCTGAAGAGGCCACAAAGTTTGTCAGCAGTAGTGATGAGCGGCAGGGGTCATATTCGAATTCGCGATATTTTGCGAATATTTCGTAGAATATTCATAGAATATTCGCAAATTCGAATATTCGTTATATTCTCCGATTTTTTTTTTACTCGAAAAATCGGCAAGGTAATGATCGTGTAATATGGAAATTTTCGTAATGCGAATTTTAGTAATGCAAATTTTATTGCGAATTTTTCAACTTACAACTATTAGACAAAGAAGATTATAGCACTATATTAGCTAAATTGCTCTATATTCGGTTTTTTTTTCGAATATTCGCTATATAGCTATATATTCTTGTTTTAGAATATTACGAATATTCGAAAAAATGAAGTTATAGCAATATAGCGAATATTCGAAAAAAAAACTAATATAGAGCAACTTAGCTAATATAGTGCTATAATCTTCTTTGTCTAATAGTTGTAAGTTGAAAAATTCGCAATACAAAATTTGCATTACGAAAATTCGCAAACAACACTACTCCTAAAGTCAAATATACTGCAGCCTTCTCAATGGCCCACAAGCTAGAAGCAGGGAGGGATCATGTGTACTGATTAAAAAAAATAATCTAATATTCGAAATTACGAATATATATCACTATATTCGAAATATTCGCAATAAAAATTCGAAATTCGAATGTTCGTGATCAACACTAGTCAGCAGGGACAAATGTGGCATGAACAATGTCATCTTTATCTTAGAAAATACACTGGTGGTCATGCAGCAGGGGACAACAGCAGCTAACGAATTGCAAACTTAGACATATAAATACATGTCTAGAGATATATTTTTTAAATTTTAAAGAGTACCCGTACCTGGCCCTGTTAGAAACACATCTTACAGGTGAAAAAATAGCAGCGCTGGGCGGAAGGAGATGGGCATCTCACGAATACCATTCCTGCCACTCTATATATTCCAGGGGAATTAGTGTTTATATTCATAGACAGGTAGATTATGACCCAATAGAACAGTTAATCGATCAAGAGGGCTGGTACATCTTTTTGCACTGCTACTGGCAGGGGCAAAGGAGAATTATAGCATTTATATATATCCCGCCCCCCTTTACTACCACTGTATTATGTAAATTGATGGACTATATTGCAGCACGAGAGGAGTGCCCGGTGCTGGTGATGGGCGATTTCAACTCGGTCATGGACATTAAAAAAGATAGGATTTCCACCATAACCAATTATGAATCAAATTTAGGATCAAGTACAATACTATCCAGAATCTGTACAGAGATGGCACTGGTCGATATATGGCGATCTCTTTATGGAAATAAGCAAGTATTTTCATGCTTTAGTAACACATATAGGTCCATGTCCCGAGTTGATCTGGCCCTCGCCAGCCCCGGGCTCATCAATAGGGTTAAAAAAATGAATTATGAATGTCATGGCATCTCTGACCATAGCCCGGTTATGGTAATACTGGACAGTCCTAATAAACCAAATCAAAATAGAACTTTTAAACTTAACCCCCACTGGATGTCATTGATAAAGGATCTAGATAAGATTAATGAAGAAATAAAACTCTTTTGGAGAGATAATGTTAACTCAACACATATCCATATGGTTTGGGACTCGCTCAAGGCATACCTTCGGGGTATATATTCACATGAAATCAGGAAACAGAAAAACCTCTTTGCCCAAACTCAAAAAGAAATAGAAGGGAGGCTCAACCAGATAACGAATGAGATTAGCCACGTAAATACCCCAGAAAAACAACTTCAACTTAAAAAAGCACAAGATGAATATAAACAATATTTACATAAAAAAGCACAGAACAAAATGTTCTTCTCAGGGTTGAGGAGCTTCAGCGAGTCCGGCAAGCCAAGTAGATTATTATCTATGATAGTAAAAAATCAAAGGGGAGGTACTAATATCATCGGAATTAGGACAGAGGCAGGAAATATCCTACGAGACCCTGATGACATCCTAAGGGAATTTACTAGGTACTTTTCGACACTATATCAAACCGGGTCTAAAAATCAGGGAGGAAAAATAGATCAATATCTGGATAATATTGACATCCCTGAATTTGACCAACAAGACATTGACTGGTTAAATAGACCTATCCAACTGACCGAGCTACAGACTACGTTGCAATCTATCTAGGGCAATACATCCCCAGGGGTGGACGGTTTCCCATTTGAACTATACCGGAAACATGAGGGAACTATTCTTCCCCAAATGTTGGAGGTACTAAATCAATCTTGGACAATGGGTTCCCTACCCACCTCATGGATGGAAGCCACTATCACATTGATCCCCAAAAGAGGGAAAGATCCGCTGTTAGTTGCTTCCTATCGCCCCATCTCTCTGTTGAATACAGACTATAAAATTCTTGCCAAACTGTTAGCCAATAGATTAAAAACTGTCATACACAAAGTCGTCCATGTAGATCAAACTGGGTTCATTCCCAAAAGGAACATACAGGATAATATAAGGCGGGCTTTCTTGAACATCCAGATGGGGGATGGGGAGGACTGCTCCATCCTGTCCTTGGATGCCGCTAAGGCCTTTGACAGGGTGCAGTGGCCCTTCCTTTGGAGAGTATTGTCGCGGGTGAGGATAGGAGAATATTTCTCCAGATGGGTTCGCATTCTGTACCAAAACCCGGTATCTAGGGTCCGAATCAATGGTGAGTACTCCGCCCCTTTTCCCCTGAACCGAGGAACACGCCAGGGCTGCCCCCTCTCCCCTTTGCTCTTCTCGCTGTTCCTGGAGCCAATTGCATGCAAAATTAGAACAGATGTGGAAATATCCGGCTTCGGGTGCGAGGGAGAAGCTGACAAAATTAGTTTATACGCAGACAATATGCTGCTCTTCCTGGGGAAGGAGTATATAAACTTGCCCAGGGTTATGGAAAGTCTGGATGAGTTTGGATCCCTATCTGGTTACGATATAAACTGGGAAAAATCAAAATTTCTTCCATTAAGACGCCCGGTTCCACTGGGCCACAATTTCCGGGTTAGTATACTGACCCCAGCAGACTCCTTACTGTATCTGGGTATCCAGATAGGGACCAAACTGGAATACTATCTGAAACTGAATATACTCCCAATAATAGATAAAGTTAGGGAAAAAATTAGAACATGGTTAAAACTCCCTCTGTCACAAATTAATCGAATAGCGCTTATTAAAATGACATTATTACCAATGTTATTATATGTTTTCAACGCTAGCCCAATTATGATAGAAGACAAGTTTTTTAATAAGTTAGAGACCCTCTTTAATGAACTGATATGGGGCCGCAAACGAGTCAGAATCAAGATTCGATATCTGTATAAAGAAGAGGGTGGAATGTCCATCCCTTTTTTAAAAGGATATTATCTAGCTGCCCAATTGAGATGGTGTGTGAGGAATCGAAAGAATAAATGCGTTCGTCTTCTTTTTGGGGAGCATTGTAGACCATGGGCGGATCTTTTTCATATTCTTGAAAACTGTATTTTTAAGAAGAATACAATAACAAACCCGTTAAGTAGAATGCTTGGGTATATCTGGCAACAAATTAGAGATATGGTGGGCGTATCTGAATCAGTTCAGTACACCCCACTGTGGGGGAATGCACATTTACCACAAGTTATGCAACTAGGCCACGCTGAATATTGGGAAAAACATGGGATATATTTAATTGCACAAGTTTTTCATCAAGGACTGATTAAGCCATTAAATGAAATATTACCAGACGTTAAATTAGGATTTACTGATAAATTTCGATATGAACAACTACGTCACGCTATATATTACACGGAGAATAAGAATTATTTGAAGATAGTAAGGAACACTTTTTTAGATTTCTGTCAAGATATGACATTTAACACTTCTATATCACACATCTACGCTAAGTTAAAATATGAACATACAAAAACGACCACATTTAGGGGTGAGGCTAAATGGGAAAGAGACCTACATAAAGGGGAACCTATTATGTGGAACACAGTGTACATAAATATTAAAAGATCGATTGTGTCACCCGCCCATGCATGGATCCCTTTGAAAATCATACACCGCCTCTATTATACACCAGCACTACTGCATACCATTTATAAAGATAGGAAACAGAACTGCTATAAATGTAACAAAGACAGAGGAGACTATAAACATCTGCTGTGGGAATGCCCAGGGATAAATGAATATTGGATTAAAATATTCTGGAAATTGCAGGATCGCTCCCCTATGAAGTACCAGGCATGCATTGACTATGCCATCCTGGGTACACTCCCAGAGACAGACAAAAACAAAACTGAGCAGATACTGTGGTTTCAGGGCATCGCACTAGCCAAAATAATAATTGTTAAACACTGGGGCACCATGAAATACCCCAGTTTTCAGGAGTGGATGGAGTGGATGAATAGGGTTAGGCAGTACGAATATATTCTAGCCCAAACAGCAGGGAAAAAGGCAGTCTGGCTGCGGATCTGGGGTAATTGGAAATAACGACAGTCGAGGTAGATGCGGCAGTTCTGCGGAAAAGAAAGGGGGGAACTGGAAATACTGACAAAGATGTAGACACGGCAGCCCCGCGGACAGAAAAAGGGGGGGTGGAGGGAGGGACAGGGGGGTTTATAAATAAAATGGAAACTCAGTATAGGATGAGATGAATTTACTAATGTATTCCTACTTCATTGCGTTGTGATATTGAAACAGAAGATTGCTGTATTCTATCTTTTGGAAAATAAAATATATTTATAAAAAAAAAAGAGTACCCGTACCTCTCTTCACATGTCTGTTTTAGGTTAAATATATAATTATATCAGTAATCCCAATGCTGTAAATATCTCCAATGTAGCGAGACATTTTGTGCAGGTCCATGCCCGCAGGACAAAGGGCTTTTGTGCCTTTGCAGTGGAAAGGGTCTTTGTACCTTTGAGAGGTGGTGACCACCGTAAAAAAACTCCTCCTAATTGAGGCATACTGGATATTCAGGCTCAACAGCAGAGTTCCTGCGGGTCTGAACCTAAAAAAAGAGCTTATGTATATCTATCAATAATATGTGGTGAAGGTTAGTCTTTTTCAAGCTGGTCATATATATCTCTGTATGGAGGTTCTTTATAGTGTAGGGTTTAGGCCATATAAGTGATAGATACCATATGTTTTATTAGATAGCATGCTATTCACACGATGCGGTTTCTGTCCAGTCAGAATTTAGAAGCCTAGGGGTGGAGACTATGTTTTTGTCCCATGATCTGAGGCGAATAAGGGTTAATCTGGGGAGAAGACCTCAGCATGGTGTGATAAGCATCTATGACTTGATTATGTGTGTTTAGGTAACAGGTGAAAACCATGATGGAGTGACCAATGGTGGAGGCCTTTCCCTCCCCTTGACTTTGGAGAGGAGGGATTAGTGCACACTTAAAATCATGCTCTCCATTGTGAGACTTTGTTACGACTAAGGACGAGGTGTCTGAAACGCGTTAACAATCACTGTATACAAGGTGGATGTGTCTGCTGTACTATTCATTATAAAAATAAAGGAGAAGTTTTAGAGGACGTTCATTGAATCTGAAGCCATCTTTCTTCATATTTTCTGTGCTGCCTTAAACTGGGACTCACCCAAGGCTTCAGGAGTCGGGAGCAATACAAGACCAGAGAGGTGAGCTGGATAAAGTATGTGTGCAATATAAATATATAATCCCCTTTAAAGTGGCTCTCTGGAAATTAAGAAAATAAAATACCTAAATACTTTATTATAAATAGACAAAACAAGCCATTATACTAATAAAAGGTATTTGGGAATATATTTTACACTATTTTAATTTTCATAATTCCTGGAGAACCCCTTCAAATAACAATTCTAGGGCATCTTCTCTTAGGACTCTATTTTTTGATTATTGTTGAGTGAATCGAAGTTCACAAAGTCAACTTCGATCTGAATTTCATGAAAAATTTGATTTGCAGCAAAGTCGAACTTCCTTGTGCCTCATCGTAACGAATCCCTGAAATGGCAGTAAAAAAAAAAAATCATACTTTCCTCATCCAACTGAGCGTGAAGAGGCCGCCACGGCTATCTTGCTTGAAGATCATGCACAGTGCCCAGCGACATATGACTTTACCATGCTGGCCGAAGTGTGATGTCATCATGCGCCGTGCGAGATTCCGAGCTGAATCCTAAAGCAAGATGGCCGTGGTGGCCTCTTTACGATCAAATGGATGGATGAGGTAAGTATGATTTTATTTTAGGTAACAACACTAAAATGCATTAATATGGCTCTCTAATGCTGCGATCAGCAATGAACGTGGCATCTGAGGGCAACTGCCGTTCCCTGTAATTGCATCCACTATTTACAAAGAAACGTGATTCGTCACCAAGCAAATTTTTTTATTCGGTGAAGGAGCCAAATCGAATTTTAGAAAAGTTTGCTCATGTTTATTCAATATTTCTCATCAATATTGCCAGTACCAGACTGTGTAGGAAAATGGCCCTTTGACAAGGGGAGTGGTAACACACAGGTATCCATTTATTCATGGTGTCATTATAGGCATGGGCACGGGGTGTGTCCGGTGTGCCTGGGCACACCCTAATTAAGCCTGTCACCTCCGTGCTCCCGGGTGCCCCCCCGCTGATTCCCCTTCAACGCTGTGAATACTAATCAGTGCTTCCGTTTTGGAAGCGCTGATTAATACCGGAAGACCGGGAAGTGGTGAAGGATCTGTACTCACCGCTTCATGGTCCTCGGCTGTCTACTGAGTTGGGCTGAGCACAGCGTGAGTCTCTCTGTGATGTCACGATGTGCGTGCTAGCCGACAGCAGGAGGTAGAAGATCGCGGGAGGTGCTGTGAGAAGCGGCGGCGTCCAGGCTCAGAGGCATAATGGGGGGCTGAGGTATAAATTGGACTGAGAGGCATAATGGGGGGCTGAGGCATAAATTGGGCTGAGAGGCATAATGGGGGGCTGAGGCATAAATTGGGATGAGAGGCATAATGGGGGGTTGAGGCATAAATTGGGCTGAGAGGCATAATGGAGGGTCGGGCTGAGGCATAAATTGAGCTGACTCGGCGAGGCAATGGTATAATGGGGGCTAAGACTCCTGAGAGGCATAATGGGGGCTGAGAGGCATAAGGGCTGATAATGGGGGCTGAGAGGCATAAGGGCTGATAATGGGGGCTGAGAGGCATATGGGCTGATTATGGGGCTAATGAGAGGCAAGGGGGCTGATAATAAGGGCTGAGAGGCATAAGGGCTGATTATGGGGGTGATGAGAGGCATGGGGCTCTTATCTGAGGTCTGATTGGGGGTCATTTACATTGGGGTCTGAGCTGAGGTCTGATTGGGGGTCTGATTTGAGGTCTTATTGGGATCTTATTACCATTGGGGGTCTGGTTGGGGCTGTCAGCTGAGGTCTGATTAACATTGGGGGTCTGATTGGTGGTCTGCCCTGAGATGTAATGAAATTCTTTTATTTTTTATTATTGCCCGCCTCTAAAACCTAGGTGCGTCTTATAGGTCTCCTAAAAAAATAAAAATAAGCACCACATTATTTTCTGTTCACTGCCACAAAACAGTCTGGAAGTGCCTCTCCCGAGGTGTAAATCATACAGGGGGTAATATACCTAGGGGTATCAGGGTACATTATAATACAGGGGTTATATACAGATGTACCATGGTTAGCACTCCCGCTGTTAACTCAAATTTCTTAACTCATTTCATTATCTTGAGACAAAAGCCATTGAAAAGCAATTGAAGGTGTTTGCTTAGATTAGATAACTTGTATTTTTGTTTATATTGATAATTATATGAGTGTGGGTCTGTATGTATGTATGCAGAGTATATTTGCATATGTATATGTGTGCGTGTGTATGTGTATATAATATATTTATGTGTATATAATATATTTATACATTCATACATATTTATACATACATACATACATAGGCCGGGTTCACACGAACGTGTGTGACCCGTGCCTGTGAAGCGGCCCGCAAATAGCGGGCCGCAATGCTTGTTCACCGGCCGTAGGTCAGCCGCATCGGATCGCGGACCCATTCACTTTAATGGGTCCGCGATCCGGCCGTTCCGCGAAAAGATAGGACTTGTTCTATCTTTTAGCGGAACGGAACAACGGGACGTAACCCCAGGAGGCACTCCGTAGTGCTTCCGAGGGGTCCCGTCCCGTGCGGCCGTTCCGCGATTCCGGATTAGCGGACCCATTGAAGTGAATGGGTCCGCATCCGTGATGCGGAATTCACACGGAACTGTGGCCGTGTATTGCGGCCCGCGATTTGTGAACTTAGCCATACACACACATGCGCGCAAGGTATGTTTGTGCTTTAGAGTGCACAGTCTAATGCAATAGGCTGCACACGCTTATGAATGTATGGTCAACTGAAAAGAGAAAATTGATAGACATATTTTAAGAAAGTTAAATAACAAATCGGTGTTGACTATGCTTGTTTTGTTTGCAAAGTTTTAAAGGGGTTGTCTCGTTCAGCAAAAGGTATTTGTTATGTAGATAAAGTTAATACAAGGAACCTAGTAATGTATTGTGATTGTCCATATTGCCTCCTTTGCTGGTTTGATTCCTTTTTCTATTGCATTATACATTGCTCATTTTGAAGGGTTACAGCCACCGTTGCAATGCAGCAGCGGTGGCCGGGCTTGCACACTATAGGTAAATGTGCTAGCCTCTCTGGTGGCCGGGACCATGAAAGTGAGCATAGGCACACATGTGCAGCAGCTCCTGTCTCAATCACCTCGTATCTGTGCTGCAGTGATGGCCATAACTAGGGATGAGCGAATTGATTTGCATAAAACTTTGTTTCAATACTGTACGGAGCGAGCGCTCCATACAGTATTAGAAAGTATTGGCTCCAATGAGCTGAAGTTATTACTTTGCGAAGTCTCGCGAGACTTCACATAATAACTTCAGAAATTGATTTATAATGTAAAAAAACATTAGTGAATCGACTTTGGAATTTTTATCCGAAGTTAATTTGCTCATCCCTAGCCATAACCCCTGGATATGAGAAGTATATAATGCAATAGAAAAATGAATCACCAAAGGAGGCAATATGGACAATCACAATACATTAGTAAGTGTTTTCCATTAACTTTGTCTACATAATAAATGCCATTTCCTGAAGTGAGACAACCCCTTTAAGCTTTTTTCCATTATATTTTTTGCTTTTGACAAGAAGAAAAAAAATAATTGAAAACTAAGCTATTTCTTCTCCTTTTGTTCCCTGGAAAATCTACAATGGTTCCAAGAAGTCATTTGTCAAAAGTTCTGTGTGCAGCTTTTCATTTTGCAGTTCAAGGAATTGGACTGCTTCTGCAATGATAATAGAGCTGTATAAGGGAAAGTATTCACCTTTATCAGCACTTGCAGACATTTTTCTTAATTGTAGTCATACAATGCAAAGAAAAAGCTCAGACAAAAAATAGAATAACTCCACAAAATATAGCTAACATGACTCAAGTGAATTCTTTTTTTATCTTTCCATTGAAAACTTGATTTGCCTTAGACATTTTATTATCGGTGCTAATTATAGCTATCACACTGCTTACAAAGCCAACGATCTATTGCTCTAAACAGAATCTGTGGTATGTCAAATTATTTCAAGATAAGCATTTCATTCTGAATAAGAAATGCAAGGAACATGCTTTATTCACTCAAATAGACAGGAAGTCTAAATTTGTTAATGTAGTCACTGCCTAAATATTTGTAATGATGTTTTAATGAATCTTTTACGTCATCAAGACATTCTTTCAATTCTTTAAAACAGAGTATTTTTTTCCAGCTTGAAAATGAAATAATTTTGAAATTGATCATTACCTTAGAGCAATGACGTAGCAATCCTCATGTTAACTATTAACAAGTAAAGTGAACAATGCAAATAAACTTTTAATTGACTTTTTCTATGGCTTTTGTGTATATAAAAAGGATACAGATATACTGTAAACAAACTTTTTTTTGCCTAAAGGGTGACATTTTGGTATATGTTTAAAATGTTATGATGGATTTTTTTACCGAGAGTGTTATAGCCTTCCATGCTATTTTCTCTCTTGAAAAAGTGAAATGGTAATGATTTGGCATATGACTAAAAAAGCTGTCTTGACGCCTCAATTGACTTTTTTTTTATGTTTTGGTATACATTATAAATCATAATAGCATTCACTTTGAAAACCCTGCCTCCCAATAGAAAGGAAAGAACCCCTGAAGAGCGGAAAGGGGAAAAAAATAACTAAATAAATAAGTAAATGCCCTATTGTCCCACCTCTGGGACCCGCACCTACACCAAGAACAAAGCAGGGAAAGTGGTGGCTGTAAGACAGTGGGTTTTCCGGGGTCCGGCCACCACCAAGCGATCTCCCCGTAGTAATGAATGGGTGCCTCCAGTGCTCCCATTCATTTCTATGGGGCCGATGGAAATAGCCGAGCCAGTGCACTCTCCACAACTTCAGGGGCTCCATTCTCTATGTGGCGATATGCCCCCTCGGCGCGCTCGGCTATTTTCAGAATCCCCATAGAAATGAATAGGAGCGCACCGTATTTGCGCGGACACTGCTTCCATTCACTTCTATGGGGCTGACGGAAACATCTGAGCCAGGCCCTATTTTTGGGGGCGCATAGAAATGTGCAACAAGATGGTCAGCCATTCATCCATGAAGATTAGAGATAAGCGAATCGAAGTTGACGAAGTGTAATTCGATCCAAATTTCAGGAAAAATTTGATTCACACCAAATCTGAATTTCCTTATGCTTCGTGGTAACAAATCACATTTTTTTTCCTAAAATGGCTGCTGCACATGTGAGGACATGGAGCAAGGAACCCCTGGAAGGCGGGATCACCCATAATGCCATGCATGCAGACAATCAGCAGCCAGCCAGCCCTGTGATGTCACAGCCCTATAAATAGCCTCAGCCATCTTGGATTCTGCCATTTTCCAGTGTACTTAGTGCAGGGAGAGATGTCAGCAGGCACTAGGGACAGTGCTAGGAAAACTAAAAGTGAGGATAGGGGAACACCTTAGAAATATAAAAAAAAGGTCTAGAAACCCACAGTGTGTCAGCACATTTTAAAAAATATCATCAATGCAATCCAGCAGGGATGAGGTTTATGGGTGTGGAGCTGGTATGAAACAAATGGAGAGGTGGAAATCCAGTCAAGTACATAAATAAAAAGGAGACTGAGTGGATATATCAGATGTGCACCTTGCAACCATCAAGTCTGAATATAGAGTGGGATGTAAAAGCGGTCTCTATGTATTAGATCTAATGTCCCTATGTAGGAGCGTTTACAAAGGTATCATCCATGGTAAGAAACAGACAGCCAAAGTATAACATCAGAAAAAATATATATATACATTTTGGGGGAGCAGAAGTAGTAGTTATACATAGGAGGAATATGGGAGGAGTGCTACTAGTGGTTAGAAAGCAGGAAGAATATATTGAAAAAGATCAGAGAAGAGATGTAAATCCCTGTATAGGAAACAAAAGGGTTAATTAGCCACCTTTTGAAAGGGTTATGTGAGAGTATAATATATATATATATATACACTGCTCAAAAAAATAAAGGGAACACTTAAACAACACAATGTAACTCCAAGTCAATCACACTTCTGTGAAATCAAACTGTCCACTTAGGAAGCAACACTGAGTGACAATCAATTTCACATGCTGTTGTGCAAATGGGATAGACAACAGGTGAAAATTATAGGCAATTAGCAAGACATCCCCAATAAAGGAGTGGTTCTGCAGGTGGTGATCACAGACCACTTCTCAGTTCCTATGCTTCCTGGCTGATGTTTTGGTCACTTTTGAATGCTGGCGGTGCTTTCACTCTAGTGGTAGCATGAGACGGAGTCTACAACCCACACAAGTGGCTCAGGTAGTGCAGCTTATCCAGGATGGCACATCAATGCAAGCTGTGGCAAGAAGGTTTGCTGTGTCTGTCAGCGTAGTGTCCAGAGCATGGAGGCGTTACCAGGAGACAGGCCAGTACATCGGTAGACGTGGAGGAGGCCGTAGGAGGGCAACAACCCAGCAGCAGGACCGCTACCTCCGCCTTTGTGCAAGGAGGAACAGGAGGAGCACTGCCAGAGCCCTGCCAAATGACCTCCAGCAGGCCACAAATGTGCATGTGTCTGCTCAAACGGTCATAAACAGACTCCATGCAGGACGTTTGGCATTTGCCAGAGAACACCAAGATTGGCAAATTTGCCACTGGCGCCCTGTGCTCTTCACAGATGAAAGCAGGTTCACACTGAGCACATGTGGCACACGTGACAGAGTCTTGAGACGCCGTGGAGAACGTTCTGCTGCCTGCAACATCCTCCAGCATGACCGGTTTGGCATTGGGTCAGTAATGGTGTGGGGTGGCATTTCTTTGGAGGGCCGCACAGCCCTCCATGTGCTCGCCAGAGGTAGCATGACTGCCATTAGGTACCGAGATGAGATCCTCAGACCCCTTGTGAGACCATATGCTGGTGCTGTTGGCTCTGGGTTCCTCCTAATGCAAGACAATGCTAGACCTCATGTGGCTGGAGTGTGTCAGCAGTTCCTGCAAGATGAAGGCATTGATGCTATGGACTGGCCCGCCTGTTCCCCAGACCTGAATCCAATTGAGCACATCTGGGACATCATGTCTCGCTCTATCCACCAACGTCACGTTGCACCACAGACTGTCCAGGAGTTGGCAGATGCTTTAGTCCAGGTCTGGGAGGAGATCCCTCAGGAGACCGTCCGCCACCTCATCAGGAGCATGCACAGGCATTGTAGGGAGGTCATACAGGCACGTGGAGGCCACACACACTACTGAGCCTCATTTTGACTTGTTTTAAGGACATTACATCAAAGTTGGATCAGCCTGTAGTGTGTTTTTCCACTTTAATTTTGAGTGTGACTCCAAATTCAGACCTCCATGGGTTGAAAAATTTGATTTCCATTTTTTAATTTTTGTGTGATTTTGTTGTCAGCACATTCAACTATGTAAAGAACAAAGTATTTCAGAAAAATATTTAATTAATTCAGATCTAGGATGTGTTATTTTTGTGTTCCCTTTATTTTTTTGAGCAGTATATATATATATATATATATATATATATATATATATATACAGTACAGACCAAAAGTTTGGACACACCTTCTCATTCAAAGAGTTTTCCTTATTTTCATGACTATGAAGGCATCAAAACTATGAATTAACACATGGGGAATTATATACATAACAAACAAGTGTGAAACAACTGAAAATATGTCATATTCTAGGTTCTTCAAAGGTTCTTCTTTTTTTTAAAATAACACTATGAAAAATAAATATATACAAAAAAGAGAAAAATACAATTACCTGGAAGAACGAAAGATAGTAACCCTTATATCATTGAGCCATACGGAACCATATTCCTCACTATAAATATAGGGATAAAAGACAAAAAGAACGGTTAAATATATAAAACAATAACTACCAAGGATTAACCCTAAGTACCCTATAGTCAATCATCTAATCGATATTGAAAATAATAAATATATAAAAAAGTATAAAAAGAAAATATGTGAAGTACAGTACAAACTTTGACTTGAGTACAAATATACATCTAGGTGCATATATATGCACATTGATGTTATCCCTCAAATCTGGAGGTCAGAAGGTATGTGCATGCGTAATAGAAGTATAGAAGTATGGTTATAAGGTCTATGACCCCAGATGTACCAGTTGTGGTATTATTTAAAATTCAAAAGTTTGCACACATGCACAAAGTTATATATGGACTAGAATCCAAATGATGATATGGGAGTATCTTGCGCATGCGCCAACATATATCATCAGAAAAAGCTAAAGATCTCACGCATGCGCGTTCTCTCCTTTATATCGGAGCTCAATGCGATGCGAAAGTGAGAGTATAAAGTTAAAGAGCTTGCGCATGCGCAGGTTCTTATATATGATTTGGTGCTTTGATTTGGAATCTAAAGTCTTTGCGCATGCGTGGAAATACTATACTGGAGAAGGGTAAGGACCTTGCGCATGCGCACCGGAGACTGATATGATGCGATGGGAGTATTTGGAGAAGGTGAAGGACCTTGCGCACGCGCATCGGAGACTGACATAATGTTAAGGACCTTGAGCATGCGCAGAATACAGGCCACCGGAAAAAGTTTAAAGACCTTGCGCATGCGCACTTTCTCTTTCCCAGACCGGAGCACAATGCAGTGAGAGAGACAAGTTACAGAGTTAAAGATCTTGTGCATGCGCATAGCTTCATCTCCTTCCGGATCGGAGGTTAAAGCCTCTTTGCAAACGTAGGAATACTGAGTAAGTAAGGAAATGATTGGATGACTGAGAAATACCAGGAAGATATTATGATAGGGTTACTAACCTGTCACACAAGAAAGCTCTGCAGTGACTGGCCACACAATAAGTAACGACCCTCCCCTAATGAATAAAAGGGTGCAGCAGCAAAGCATTCTTGTTGACAGTAGCTCCATCCCCTGAAGAAGCCACATCTAGTGGTGAAACATGTTGGGGGAGCTCGTGTGTTAGTTTTTAGATTAGGAGCGGTAGGGACCGAGTGTTATAGCACGGAGTAACTGCAGACTCAATCGTGCTTCAACACCAGTGATTGAGAATTACCTAAGAGAAAAGAGATTGCAAAAGCAATGATTTAGGATGAAGGATCAAGTGTATCTCCGGCATTGTTCAAATAGATAAATGAAGCTCACTGCTGACAAAGCAAGCGTGGGATGAGCGAATGCTAGGAGGTAGTATATAAGGGTGAAGCAACCCTTATCTCAACCACCAGTGTCCTACCGCACCTATAGTTTTAAAACTATTCTTTGTTCTCCCGCTATTATATATTTTTATTAAATAAACAAAATAAATGTTATGTTTTAACAGACCAGAAACGGGAGTTTATTAGTCTAGGCAACTAGACTATTTGAATTAAATTATAAGTTGATTATCCCGGGTCCATTGGGTCCTTTGAAAATTAAGTTCTTCAAAGTAGCCACCTTTTGCTTTGATTACTGCTTTGCACACTTTTGGCATTCTCTTGATGAGCTTCAAGAGGTAGTCCCCTGAAATGGTCTTCCAACAGTCTTGAAGGAGTTCCCAGAGATGCTTAGCACTTGTTGGCCCTTTTGCCTTCACGCTGCGGTCCAGCTCACCCCAAACCATCTCGATTGGGTTCAGGTCCGGTGACTGTGGAGGCCAGGTCATCTGGTGCAGCACCCTATCACTCTCCTTCATGGTCAAATAGCCCTTACTTTCAACGTTTTCCAAATTTTTCGGCTGACTGACTGACCTTCATTTCTTAAAGTAATGATGGCCACTCGTTTTTCTTTACTTAGCTGCTTTTTTCTTGCCATAATACAAATTCTAACAGTCTTTTCAGTAGGACTATCAGCTGTGTATCCACCTGACTTCTCCTCAACGCCACTGATGGTCCCAACCCCATTTATAAGGCAATAAATCCCACTTATTAAACCTGACAGGGCACACCTGTGAAGTGAAAACCATTTCAGGGGACTACCTCTTGAAGCTCATCAAGAGAATGCCAAGAGTGTGCAAAGCAGTAATCAAAGCAAAAGGTGGCTACTTTGAAGAACCTAGTATATGACATATTTTCAGTTGTTTCACACTTGTTTGTTATGTATATAATTCCACATGTGTTAATTCATAGTTTTGATGCCTTCAGTGTGAATCTACAGTTTTCATAGTCATGAAAATAAAGAAAACTCTTTGAATGATAAGGTGTGTCCAAACTTTTGGTCTGTACTGTATATATATATACATATTGGTGTTTGAAGTTGTATTTGTGTATTTTAAGGAATGTATGTTTGCAAATCACTAGAGGTGATGGAGAATAGTTTTTTAAATGTGTAAAGAGTTTTATGCAAATAAGAAAAAAAGAAAAAAACGGTGGATATGATGCTTCAAGTGGGAGGTTTAAAAGCACTTGCACTAAATACAAATGGTGACATGCCCCTGATGAAGCGGTGCAAAACCCGGGTCGGGCTATGAGATTTTATGGTATTTTTATATGAATGAAGCAAGTTTTATATCTTGTAAGTACAATAAAAATAATTTATTTTATTAAAAACACGGTGAGCACTATGCGCATATTCCTTTCCAGGACCTTTTTGCTGAAGTGAGGAGAGATATCGAGACACTTGGCATTGTCGAAAAAGTTTTTAACATTTTGGATCTGAAGTACCCAGTGGGCTACAGGAACACTGTGTAATCGCACAAACATATAAAAGGAAAGACGCTTGTGGGATTATACATCGCATACAAGTGCTAACTAATAGTGATGGACGAACATCTGCAGGGGCAGTTCGCGAATGCGATCGCGCAAATGCGATCAAATGTTTGCGAACCGCAAGTTCGCGGTGGGCCCCATTCACTTTAATGGCAGGCGAACCTGAAAAACCTTCAGCTCATATTGTTAGCCACCAAATACTTACAAGAAGTGCACAAATCGTCCCACAACATGGACAGTGACATAACAGAGGGGAATCATTGTCAAAAATTCCCTAAAAAAATATGTATTTTAATCAGGGGCCATTTTTATGTGTCTTAAATTGAAACTCTCAAAAATGTGCCCTGCTGGAGCCTAGAAATTTTTTATTTTAGGCCACAGGAGTACAGGCCCCAAACAATAGGCATTCACCGGACAGAAAACATCAAGTGATTATGTGGCTGGAGGTATATTAGACGGTTATTAGATATCAATTTTACTGCAGGCCAGTGGAGTACAGGCCCCAAAATGCATTCATTCAATGTGCAGAAAAGAACAAGCTTTGTCTTCTTCTCATTGTCTGTCGCTAGTAGAGGCCTAAGCATGGCAGGCAGGTTCCCATAGAAGTATCTTGCTGGATTAGCAGCCAATACCGCACTTGCATCAATCTTGACAGGATTCCAGGTGGAGAGTAATTTATTTTATTTTATTATGTAAACAATTTTTATTGATTTTAGACAAAAATACTTTTTCAAGAGCATGAGGTTACAGCAATTTGAGTAACAAATATTTTGTAAGAAATCAGGCTAACAATGACATCAATTGAGCATCTAAATATGGTTATACAGAGAGTATTGAGAAGGTACATTGGAAGTTGTTTATGCAGAAGGCAAGAGGAGAGATATTTCCATAAGGTTAAAATAGGTACATGTGTAAGAGATTTGAAAGACCAGACAAGTTATGAGAAATTTCTGTAATTCCTCCAAGAGGACCAAGTAGAGAGGAACTTATTTCTTGTCCCTAATTCCCAGTTCTTCTAAGCGATAAAGTTGGTCTACTCTGTTTTTCCATTGTTTAATGGAGGGGATTTCAGCAGAGTGCCACATCGTAGGGATTAGGAGGCGGGCTTCTGAGAGCAAGTAAGATATCATAGAGGTTTTTTTGTTGACCAGCATTTGCTATGTCAAAGGATAAAAGGGCAATTTCAGGGGTACAGGGGGACCTAGAGTTACATATGGTATTGCTTATCTGGAAGATTTGTTTCCACCATGTAGATATTGGAGGGCAATTCCACCAAATATGCATGAAGGTGCCTCTTTCAACATCTATCGGGGATGTCGGGGGGATAACCGACATTAGTTAGCAGGTTTTCAAGCCAACTAGGAGGGCTTTGGATGAGTGGAGAAGTAGACAACAAGGTTATCTCAGTTCTGAGGAATTTGAGAATGAGGAAGTTGGTGGGTGAGATATTTAGGGTGGAGGTGAGCTCTGATTCAGAGATGACACAACCATCACCGTCCAAGAGGTCAGTTAAAAGGGTGGAAGATGTCCTGAGCTTGAGTGGAGTTGATATTTTAAACTCTTTTGGAGCCAGAGAAATTAAATCTCTAATCTGGAGGAGGGGGGAGAGAGGCAATAGGTCACGGTAGTTAGAGAACAAATTCCACACCTTAATAGTGGAGCGTATCATGGGGTTAGGTATTGTAGAGATCCAGAAAAATAAAAAAATGGAGACAGCACGTCCAAAAAAGGTGCAGAAGGTGGAATTTATTCCGGGTGCAACGTTTCGGCTGTGTTAGCCTTTTTCAAGCCGAAACGTTGCACCCGGAATAAATTCCACCTTCTGCACCTTTTTTGGACGTGCTGTCTCCATTTTTTTATTTTTCTGGATCTCTACAAATTGCTATACTAGGGGCTTTTTACCACCCCTCCTGGAGACGAGCACCCGACACATCACCACTTAGGAGTGCTGTCCACCCACATTTTTGCTAGGGGTTAGGTATTGAGGATAGGGCTGTGAGTGGCTTATCCGCCAGCAACAAGGATCTGAGGGAAGAGTTAAAGTTGGCATTCTCCATTGAGAGCTAAAGTTTATGAGAAGGAGTTCGGATCCAATCTATTGCTCTATAGAGATGTCGCGAACATAAAATTTTCCGTTCGCGAGCGGCGAACGCGAATTTCCTCAAATGTTCGCGAACGGGCGAACTGGCATAGACTTCAATAGGCAGGTGAAATTTAAAACCCACAGGGACTCTTTCTAGCCACAGTAGTGATGGAAAAGTTGTTTCAAGGGGACTAACACCTGGACTGTGGCATGCCGGAGGGGGATCCATGGAAAAACTCTTATGGAAAGTTACATAGTTGACGCAGAGTTGGGTTTTAATCCATAAAGGGCATAAATCACCTAACAATCCTAAATTTTTTTGAACAACGTGGTTTTAAAAGTCCAGTGTGTGTATACGATCAGGTATGATGTTGTATCGATCAGGTAGTGTAAGGGTTACGCCCGCTTCACAGACATTGACAGACCAAACTTCCCTTTTAATGCACCGCAAACAACCGCAAACAGTCCATTTGCCCAACCGCAAACTCCCCATTTGCACAAGGTTGGATACCAAGCTAGCCATGTCCCGTTGATGTCATTGAAGGTTTCTTCCTCCACCCAGCCACGTACAACACCAAGGGTCCCCGAAAGGTGAATTGAATTGATTTTTCGAACGGGGAGATGGTTAAAAAAACGTTGGCTCCCTCCCCTTTGTTTGAATCCACGGTTACTGCGTCTGCGCCGTGCAATTTACTCTCACACCCGATATGAGTGGTATTTTCTGTAGTTCTCTTCTCATCAGTTTAATCCCTGTTACGTCCCCAATCTGGGGTCCATTTATTGAATTGACTTTTCGAACGGGGAGATGGTTAAAAAAACGCTGGCTCCCTCCCCTTTGTTTGAATCCACGGTCACTGCGTCTGCCCGTGCAATTTACTCTCACACCCGATATGAGTGGTATTTTCTGTAGTTCTCTTCTCATCAGTTTAATTCCTGTTACATCCCCAATCTGGGGTCCATTTATTGAATTGATTTTCCGAACGGGGAGATGGTTAAAAACACGCTGGCTCCTTCCCCTTTGTTTGAATCCACGGTCACTGCGTCTGCGCCATGCAATTTACTCTCATACCCGATATGAGTGTTTATTTCTGTAGTTCTCTTCTCATCAGTTTAATCCCTGTTACGTCCCCAATCTGGGGTCCATTTTTTTTATTGATTTTTCGAACAGGGAGATGGTTAAAAAAAACGCTGGCTCCCTCCCCTTTGTTTGAATCCACGGTCACTGCGTCTGCGCCGTGCAATTTACTCTCACACCCGATATGAGTGTTATTTTCTGTAGTTCTCTTCTCATCAGTTTAATCCCTGTTACGTCCCCAATCTGGGGTCCATTTATTGAATTGATTTTTTGAACGGGGAGATGGTTAAAAAAAACGCTGGCTCTCTCCCCTTTTTTTTAATCCACGGTCACTGCGTCTGCGCCAGGCAATTTACTGTCACACCCGATATGAGTGGTATTTTCTGTAGTACTATTCTCATCAGTTTAATCCCTGTTACGTCCCCTATCAGGACGTGTATTGAATGGATTTTAGACAACCGCAAATAGTTGTCAAAAGTTGACAAACTCCTTGCAGAAATGTGATTTATCTGTGTGCGTCCTTCTTGTTACTTCCAATTTGGGGCACTGCGCGTGCTCCGTGCAATGTACTCTGCCACACGGTATGAGTGGTGTGTTAACTATTCTTATCAGTTTAATCCCTGTTACGTCCCCTATCCGGGGACTTGTGTTGAATTGATTTTAGGAACCGGGAGATGGAAAAAGCAGCTTGGTCGGTCCTCTTACTCCCAAGTTGGAGCACTGCGCGTGCACGGAGCAATGTGCTGTGACACCCTATATGAGTGGTTTCTTAACTAGTACTATTCCTATCAGTTTAATCCCTGTTATGTCCCCTATCCGGGGACGTGTGTCGAATTGATTAACCATTGTCGAATTAACGAACCATTACGACATCCTGAAATAATTTAGTTCTGAGCTCTGTACTTGCTTTTTATTGGAATTGATGGGGATTTTTTAAATTGTCTGCATTATTTCTAATAAACTATTAAGAGACTTTATTATGATTTTTTTATTTTATGTATTAAAAACCCATACAACTTAAAAAAAATAAATAAATTATGTTTTTTTCTATGAAAAATTATCCAGCCGATCGTTTTTGGTCTGATCATAATGAAGCAACGGCCTTATCATCTGGGGTGTGGCAACATTGCCAACACACTCATAGAGGTGATGATCGCTTCATTGTGATACGCAAGCCCCTTCACCACAACAAGGTAACGATCACGAAGGGGAATTGACACTTGTATGTGCCTTTTTTTTTGTTTTGTTTTATTTTTGCAGCCACAGTGCTGCACCAGAGGCCTGAAAAATTAGGCATGTACACATGCCTGAAAAATAATGGTATTGTTGCAGCCGCTGTTGTAGCAGCGGCCGGAAAAATTGATGTTTTCCAGGCAGAAAGGTGACTAAAACATTGCGGCTTGAACCCTAGTTGGTGGCGGAGAATTCACGAAAGTCATCCAGTATGCAGACATTAAATACAGCAGCGTGGGGACCATTTTGAGGCCAAGGCATGTCATCAGGCCTTTTGTTAGTCAAACGTATCCCCCACTGTCATTCCCTTCGGGATCCATGCCTCATTCATCTTAATGAAGGTGAGGTAATCAACACTTTTTTGACCGAGGCGACTTCTCTTGTCAGTAACAATGCCTCCTGCTGCACTGAAGGTCCTTTCTGACAGGACTCTTGAAGCGGGGCAGGCCAGAAGTTCTATCGCAAACTGGGATAGCTCAGGCCACAGGTCAAGCCTGCACACCCAGTAGTCAAGGGGTTCATCGCTCCTCAGAGTGTCGATATCTGCAGTTAAGGGGAGGTAGTCTGCTACCTGTCAGTCGAGTCGTTCTCTAAGGCTGGATCTCGAAGGGCTGTGGCGATGTGTAGTATTGAAAAAGCTCTGCACGTCCTCCATTAACAACACATCTGTAAAGCGTCCTGTCCTTGCCGGCGGGGTTGTGGTAGGAGGAGGATTACTTTCACCTCTTCCCCTGTTAGTTTCCCGTTGTGCTGTGACATCACCCTTATACGCTGTGTAAAGCAGACTTTTTAATTTATTTTGGAACTGCTGCATCCTTTCCGACTTGCGGTAATTTGATAACATTTCCGCCACTTTCTGCTTATACCGGGGGTCTAGTAGCGTGGCCACCCAGTACAGGTCGTTCTCCTTCATCCTTTTTATACGAGGGTCCCTCAACAGACATGACAGAATGAAAGACCCCATTTGCACAAGGTTGGATGCCGAGTTACTCATTTCCCTTTCCTCGTCCTCACTGATGTCATTGACGGTTTGTTCTTCCCCCCAGCCACGTACAAAACCACGGGTACCAGATAGGTGACAACAACGAGCACCCTGGGATGCCTGCTGTGGTTGGTCTTTCTCCTCCTCAAAGCCACATTCCTCCTCTGACTCCTCTTCCAGCATTGCCGCAGGTCCGGCAAGCGATGATGACAAGGCTGTTTCTGGTGGTGATGGTGACCACAACTCTTCCTCTTCCTCTTCACGCTCATCTACAGCCTGATCCAGCACTCTTCGCAGGGCACGCTCCAGGAAGAAAACAAATGGGATGAGGTCGCTGATGGTGCCTTCGGTGCGACTGTCTAGGTTTGTCACCTCCTCAAAGGATGCATGAGCCTACAGGCATTGCGCATGAGCGTCCAGTAACGTGGCAAAAAAATTCCCAGCTCCGTAGAGGCTGTCCTAGCACCCCTGTCATACAAATACTCGTTGACGGCTTTTTCTTGTTGGAGCAGGCGGTCGAACATTAGGAGTTTTGAATTCCAACGTGTCGGTCTGTCGCAAATCAAGCGCCTCACTGGCATGTTGTTTCGCCGCTGAATATCTGAAAAGTGCGCCATGGCCGTGTAGGGATGCCTGAAATGGCCACACACCTTCTTGGCCTGCTTGAGGACGTCCTGTAAGCCTGGGTACTTAGACGCTTAGACGCTTTGTTATACGATGAGATTCAACACATGTGCCATGCACGGCACATGTGACAACTTGCCCAAATTCCAATCCGCCAACAAATTGCTTCCATTGTCACACACTACTTTGCCGATCTCCAGCTGGTGCGGGGTCAGCCACTGATCCACCTGTGCGTTCAGGGCGGACAGAAATGCTGGTCCGGTGTGGCTCTCTGCTTTCAGGCAAGTCAACCCCAAGACAGCGTGACACTGTTGTATCCGGGATGTGGAATAGCCCCTGGGGAGCTGGGGGGATTCAGTTGATGTGCAACCAGACGCCGCAGCAGAAGAGGACTCAACCGAGGAGGTTATCAAAGAGGATGGAGTAGGAGGAGTAGAGGAGGTGGCAGTAGGCCTGCCTGCAAGTCGTGGCGGTGTCACCAACTCCGCTGCAGAGCCACGCATTCCATGCTTGTCAGCCGTCAGCAGGTTGACCCAATGCGCAGTGTACGTGATATACCTGCCCTGACCGTGCTTTGCAGACCAGGTATCAGTGGTTAGATGGACCCTTGCCCCAACACTGTATGCCAGAGATGCCATGACTTCCTTTTCTATCACTGAGTAGAAGTTTGGGATTGCCTTTTTTGAAAAAAAAATTTGTCCGGGTACCTTCCACTGTGGTGTCCCAATAGTGACAATTTTTTTTAAGGCCTCAGACTCCACCAGCTGGTATGGTAAAAGCTGGCGGGCTAAGAGTTCCGTCAAGCCAGCTGTCAGACGCCGGGCAAGGGGGTGACTCTGTGGCATTGGCTTCTTACGCTCAAACATTTCCTTGACAGACACCTGACTGTGGGCAGATGAGATGGAACTGCTGCAGGTGAGAGGCGGAGTGGCAGGTGGTTGAGAGGGGGCAAGGAGGACAGCAGTGGTTGACGTGGCTGAAGATGCTGGACCAGGAGGAGGATGGTGGCTTTCAGTTTGTGTGCTGCTTGTACTCATGTGTTGATTCCATTGGCGTTTGTGATGTGAGATCATGTGCCTTCGCAAAGCAGTTGTACCGAGGTGGGTGTTGGACTTCTCACGACTCAGTTTCTTTTTTCACAGGTTGCAAATGGCATTGCTGTTATCAGAGGCAGACACGCAAAAAAAATGCCACACTGCTGAGCTTTGCAATGACGGCCTTCTGGTGGTGGAAACAGCATGCGTTGATAGGCGTGCTGTCTGGCTGACCCCGGGTGCCGATGCATGCTGTCTGACTGTGCCACTAGCTCCTTGCGACGACTTTCCCCTGCTTCCAACTCGACTCCTCCTTCTCTCTGTCTCCCCTTCTGAACTTTCCCCCTCTTCTTCTTCTCTTCGAGCAGGCTCCTATGTGGCATCCACGGACACATCGTCATCATCAACCACTTCACTTGTATCTGACACCTCAGCAAAGGAAGCAGCAGCGGGTACAACATCATCATCATCATCATCATCATCACACTGTACGTCCATGTGTGTAATCCTGCCTGACTGAGACATATCCCTGTTATCTACATCCTCTGGCAATAATGGTTGCGCATCACTAATTTCATCCCACTGATGTGTAAATAACTCCTCTGACGGATCAAGTGAAGCGGCTGTGGTGGCTGTGGTGGTAGTGATGGTGGTGGCAGCGTTCGGGAGAGTGGTAACTTGAGAGCAGGTGACCGAAGCTGAGCTGGAGGAGGATGGTGCGTCAAGGTTCTTAGCGGAAGCTGTTGAAGATTGGGTGTCCTGTGTAAGCTAGTCATCTATGTCCTCAGAATTGTTTGGGTTCAGGGTATGTGGCCTCTGAACACTGGGCATTATTCCAGGGCCAGTGGAAATCACAGCACCACGACTACGACGGCCCCTGCGGGGTGGCCTGCCTCTGCCTGTTATTTCTTTTTTTGATAAGTGGTACTATGCGTGCAAGGTACTGTGCCACCCTATATAAGTGGTGGGCAGTGAGCACAGTACAGTCTGTGTGGACCTGACACCCACTGGCTTGCAACTGCGATTATATCACAGAGAAAAAATTAATTGACTTTAGTTTTATCTGCAAGGTATTGTGACATCCTGTAACGGTATGAGTGGTGGCCTGGCCAGTGGCCACAGTACAGTCTCTGGGCCAGACACTCACTGGCTTGAAACTGCTATTATATTTATTACAGAGAAAAAAAAATATATAATTTAGTTTTATCTGCAAGGTATTGTGACACCCTGTAACGGTATGAGTGGTGGCCTGGCCAGTGGCCACAGTACAGTCTGTGTGGGCCAGACACTCACTGGCTTGCAACTGCAATTATATTTATTACAGAGAAATAATAAATTGACTTTAGTTTTATCTGCAAGGTATTGTGACATCCTGTAACGGTATGAGTGGTGGCCTGGCCAGTGGCCACAGTACAGTCTGTGTGGGCCAGACACTCACTGGCTTCCAACTGCGATTATATTTATTACAGAGAAATAATAAATTGACTTTAGTTTTATCTGCAAGGTATTGTGACACCCTGTAACGGTATGAGTGGTGGCCTAGCCAGTGGCCACAGTACAGTCTGTGTGGGCCAGACACTCACTGGCTTGCAACTGCGATTATATTTATTACAGAGAAATAATAAATTTACTTTAGTTTTATCTGCAAGGTATTGTGACACCCTGTAATGGTATGAGTGGTGGCCTGGCCAGTGGCCACAGTACAGTCTGTGGGCCAGACACTCACTGGCTTGCAACTGCGATTATATTTATTACAGAGAAATAATAAATTGACTTTAGTTTTATCTGCAAGGTATTGTGACACCCTGTAACGGTATGAGTGGTGGCCTGGCCAGTGGCCACAGTACAGTCTGTGGGCCAGACACTCAATGGCTTGCAACTGCGATTATATTTATTACAGAGAAAAAATTAATTGACTTTTATCTGCAAGGTATTGTGACACCCTGTATGAATGGTGTGCACACAGTACAGTCTGTGAGCCTGCAGCCTCTCACTGTCTGGCAACTGCGATTATATTAAAAAAAATAATAATAAATTGACTTTTTTTTATCTGCAAGGTACTGTCTGTGACACCCTATATGAGTGGTGTGCACACAGTACAGTCTGTGGGCCTGCAGCCTCTCACACACGGGCAGGCAACTGCAATATATATATATATATATATATATATATATATTTAAAAAAAAAAGCAGACTGATGTACTAGCCCTTAAAATGGCTTTTTGGGGTGCTGTCAGGACGCTGTCCATACAGCAGATGAGTCTGTGGACACAGTACACTGCCCTAGCTTTCCCTATTAAATCAGCAGCAGCACTGTCCCTCCTCTCACTAAGAATGCAGCTTCCGAATAAATCTAAAATGGATGCTGTCCAGCTATGTTCGCCGGCGAATCGTTCGGGACATCACTATTGCTCTACAAAGGTGGATAGATTTCATGTATAATTCAGGGTCAGGCAAACCTATACCTCCCAAATGTTTTGGTTTGGTTAGGGTGGAAAATGAGATTCTGGACTTTTTCCTTGCAGCATAAAGAAGAAGGCTATTTAATATTCTGAAAAAGGAACGGGGAGTCATAATGGGTAATACCTGGAGGAGATAGGTAAGTCTAGGGGTGACTAATGACATTACTATATTTTTTCTGCCAATCCAAGAAAGATGGTGGCCTTCCAATGAGTCCAATTGATCGGCGATGGATTTCATTAGGGGGATGTAATTCAGGTGGAATAGGTCAGTAAGATGAGTTTATTTTAATACCTAAATATGTTAGGTGTTGGGCGGTCCAGTTGAATGGAGAATTTTCATTGGAGGGCGTTAATACAAGACGGGGATAGGCCAGTATGCAGGATCTGTGATTTTTGTGGATTAATTTTGAAGTTGGATAGACAACTAAATTTATTAAGTAGAGAGAGTATCATGGGCATGGATATAAGAGGGTTAGTAGTGAGAATTAGGAGGTCATCAGCAAAGGGGGCAAGTTTAAATTCTTGGGGACCAATTTTCAAACCTTGAATGTTGCTCTCCTGTCTTAGGGCTTGCATGAGAGTTTCCCTAACTAGGACAAAGATGAGGGGGGAGAGGGGGCAGCCTTGGCACATTCCATTTTTAATCAGGAAACGGGAAGAGGTGAGGTTGTTTACTACAACTGTGGAGGAAGCGTTGTCGTACATTGCGAAAATGGCATGTATATACGGGGCAGGGAAGTAAAATTTGTGTAGGGTGTGTTTAATGTAAGACCAGTCTATGCTTTCAAAGGCTTTTTCCGCGTCAGTGCCTAGGAGAACCAGTGGCAGTTTTTTATAGGCAGTGTAGTAAAGGGCGTCTAGAATTTTTGTTGTATTATCTTTACCCTCCCACCCCTTCACAAAGCCCACCTGATCAGGATTAATTAAGTTGGGAAGGAAGGATTGGATTCTTGTTGCAAGCATCTTTGCCAGAAGTTTTAGATCTATGTTTAGGAGGGATATGGGGCAGTAATTAGCACATGAGGTGGGGTCTTTGCCTTCTTTATGTATGATAGTAATCATTGCATTTGTCATATCGGTTGAGGGGAGACAGTTTTGTAAGGCTAAGTTACACACGCGGAGCAAGTGGGGGAGTAATATGGTCTGAAAGGTAGAATAATAGATAGTTGAAAGACCGTCAGGCCCGGGGCATTTACCTTTTGGAGAATTTTTAAGGGCTAGAAGACGTTCAGCTATGGTGAAGGGTTTTGTTAGATCTTCGCATTGGGTGGAGGATAAGGATCAGAGATTTAGGGTGTCTAAAAAGGATTTGGTAAGCAAGTTTCTATCCAATCTGGGCTGTATGTCATGGGGGGGGGGGTAAGTTATAAAGGTCCTCATAAAAAAGGCAAAATTGTTCAGCAATGGCGGATTTAATTGAGGTTACGTATCTGGATGTCTTTTTATGTTTAATGCAGTTCATCATAAATTTTGAGGCTTTATTACCAGGGCGTAGAATTTGTGTTGGGAGGATAGGTAAAATTTGGCAGTTTTTTTGTTAAGTAGATTTTTGAGCTCAAAGTGTTCAGAGGTCAGATAAATGTTGAGGAGCAAGGGATTGTTTGTGTAACGATTCCAAGGCATGAATTTGGTGTAATGGGGATGAAAGTTGTTTCTCTGTTTATTTTTTCAGAAAGGAGCATTTACTAATGAAATGACCTCGTATAAATGCTTTATGGGCATCCCATAGTACTTGTGGGGAAATGTCCTGTGTATTGTTAGTTTTAAAATATTGTTCTAGGAGGGAGGTAAAGTGATTTTTGTGACCATCGTTGCTCAATATGGACTCATTAAGTCTCCAAATGGAGGACTTACCAGAATCATGTAGGGAACAGAAGGTGCAGAAAATCAGAGAGTGGTCCGAGATGGTGATGTTCCCAATTTCAGGGTCTGTGCATAGATACAGGTATGAGTGACCTGAAGCTGAATAAAAAGTATAATCAATAGTAGAAGGGTTCAAACATCTCCATAAATCAATCAAACCCATTTCATATAGTTTGGAGTTAAGTTTTTTCAATAGTTTGATCGATAGTGGGTATCTTTTGGAGGACGTATCCACTAGAGGATGAAGAGCAAGATTAAAATCACCAGCTAAGATTAATGTACCCTCCTGGACAAACTCCACCAAAGATAAGACAGATAAAAACCACGGGACTTGGTTTGAGTTTGGGGCGTAAACATTCACAAAAGTAAACATCTTATCACCAATAAGACCCTTCAGGATGATATATCTTTCCTCTGGGTCTGAGATATGGGTGGAGTATTGAAAAGGGACATTTTTCCGGAAGCCAATACTGACTCCCCTTGAGGCTGCGCCGTCTGAGCCACAGTGAAAGCATTCAGGGAATTTGGAGTGGGAGACGTCTGGGAAGTTGCCATTTTTATAGTGTGTTTCCTGAAGAAAGATTACTCAGCATCTCTCTTTCCATAGACGGGAGAGAATTTGGCCTCTCTTAGAGGGAGATCTAAGTCCCTTCACATTATAGGATGTAAGTTTGAAATCTGGCATAAGGAGTTATTTGGATAATATGGGGGAAGTCAAACCTTTATGCTGTAGTTCCCAAACAGAGAGGTATTTAGGGATAGTTGGCAGCCCTAAGGAGAATCATACCTCTGCAGGTCTCAAGGATATAATCTTGAGAATAGTACCACAGTGCTCTCTGACTGTAAAATAACAAAAAAGGAACGAAACAGAAATTAAACCAATAACAAAACCAGGGTCGCAATGAGGCAACCAACAATGAGGACATCTATGAGAAGCTCAATGGCATCTATTAGGAGGTGGAAAAAGAGGGTATCAACCCAATTAGGGAGACTTGCTGTGTTTTGTTAATTGCTATGAAAGAGAAGACAGAGAGGTATTAAAGGGAAAAAAAGGGGGAGGGGGGGTGCGAGGAAGGGTTTTAGGTATAGAAGGATAGGGTAATAGAGAGAAAGGTTAGTTAGAAAAAGGAGAGAGTTATTAATTATAGCAACCAGAAGGTATTAAGAGGTGGACCAGGCGATCCTCTTGGGGGTCAAGAGGCGATTTCTTCTTTTCATAAGTTGTTGCTTTGGCGTATTGGCTCTCTCCCACGGAGTCATCCTTGGTAGATCTGGTAATGAGGAGATGTCCGAGACTGCGTCCCAGTTTGCTATATCTAGAGGAGGAATGTCCGTTGAGGAGTGGACTTCTTGAAGGTGATTCTGATGGTTTTTTCTGAGTAGTTGAAAGAAAGGTCAAATGGAAATGTTCATCTGTATGGGATTCCCTTGTTGCCTAAGTGATCAGTGAGAGGTTTAAGCGTTTTCCTCTTCTGGAGGGTGATCGGGGATAGGTCCTGTTATATTGTTATAGGGCAATCATTAAATGAAATGCTATTTGCGGACCTACGTAGCAGCGGTGAGAATTCTTTCTTTATCCACGAAGTTTAGAAAGTGACAAATAATGTCTCTAGGTGGTTCAGTGCTTTGGGGTTTTTGTCTGAGAGCTCTGTGGGCCCTTTCAATTATAAGAGTTGAGTTATCGTCGCTCCCCAAAAGAGAGACTACAATTTGTTTGATGGCGGGCAGTATTTCTTCATTTGTCACTGCTTCAGGTATACCCCTGAATCGAAGATTATTTCTTCGGCTATGGTTTTCTTGGTCTTCCATATTTACATATAATGAGTTGATATGTGTCTGGCAGATGGAGAGGGATTGAGCCACCGCGGAGCTGTGCTCTAATGCAGCTGCTTGTGTAGCCTCCAGAGTTTCTACTCTATGGCCTACATGCTGGATTTCCTGTGTCAGGACTGATATCTCCTGTTTAAAAGGGAGTAAAGCTTCTGCCAGAGCTTGTTTGATAAAGCGTCTGGACACCGGTAAGGCTCGGGGAAATCCTATGTCACCTGCTTCACTTTCCCCATCTGACTGACCTTCTTCCCCGTTATCAGAAGCGCGGTCGTTCGTCGGCTCCATTTTGGGTTCTTTAGCGCCAGGCAGTGCTGCTTGTTTCTTGAGGAATTTAGCCATACCCGAGTTTGGGTTAGCTGTTTTGGAGGTAGCACCCGGTTCAGGGGGTCTCTGACCTCCGATTTTGACCATGTTTAGGGTCTCTGTGCTTGCGTATGCTGTTCCCACAGCGAGTTAGTGTACGGAGCTCAGCAAGATGCGGCCATTCAGCTTTGGTGTTAGCTCCGCCCCCGGAGAGTAATTATTATTTTTTGAATGCTTTCTCCATCGCAACACCACGTCGTTGAATATACAGAAGACTAGCAGATTCTCTCCTGCCTTACGCACATTTAATTTTTATTATTAAATTTATTGAATATTTTAACATTTATTTCATTAATCCAAAACTTGATTAAAATTATAAGTATAATTAAATTCGCCAAAACTGGCCTAATAACTCAAGTATAAACTCTGCCTTATAGGTCAATGTTAGTGTCAAGAAGAAGTGCACTCCTTTTACACCCTTGTCAGCGGATTCCACATAGATGTCTACAGAACCTGTTCTATTACACGCTTATACAAGTAGAGCCCTCTAACAGAGTGGAGAGGATGTCAGCAGTAAGTTTGTGTTCACGTCACTGATTAATTTGCCCTTCCTCTGATCCGTCAGAACAGTAACCCACAAAAAACGGATCCTGACTTTGGAGCGTACGCCTTCACCCGGTCACCATTTGCTCAGTATTGCTAATACCAAAAAAACAGGAGTGGATCTACAACAGAGATGACACGTGAATGGAATATTTGCATGTCTTCTGTGTTTTGTACCCACTCCTGCTTTTGTCTACTAAATTATAAGCCAATTCTAATGGGACCATACAGGCATTACAGCTGCTACACAGACAGGATATGTTGTGCATCTCATTTTCCTTCCTTCTGACAGATCAGAAGAAAGGTCAAATAAATGATGATGTCAGCCAGGCCGAAAGCCAAAATAGTGGCCCAGTCATGAAGTGGGGAGGGTGTGAACAGCATGAGAAGTAAACAGAGTGTTCCTATGACAGAGTATTGAGGTAAAAGCAGCATGAGGAGACCACACAGTGTCTCAATGACAAAGTCTGGAGGTAGCGGCAGCATCAGGAGGCCACAGAGTAGCACAATGACAGTGTGCAGGTGGCAGTAGTATGTGGAGGCCACCGAGTTGGCAGCAGTATGTGGAGGCCAGCGAGTGGCAAGGTTAGATAGTGTGGAGATGGCAGCATCAGTAGGCCAGAGTAGCAAGGTGACATAGTATGGACATGGCAGCAGCAGCAGCAGCAGCATGATACAACAGAGTGGCACTTTGACATAGTGTGGACATGGCAGCACCAGGAGGCCACAGAGTGGCAAGGTGACATAGTGTGGACATGGCAGCATCAGTAGGCCACAGAGTGGCAAGGTGACATAGTGTGGAGGTGGGTGGCAATGCTAGTACTCGATGAAGATGGTGGGTGAAAGAAGGAGCACTTGGCATCAGATGTTTGGCATAAGGTGGGTAACAGCATCAGAATAGTAGCTGAGGCAGGTAGCCAGAAGAAAACGGTCTCTTTTGTCAAAATGTTGGTGTGGCACCATGGATGATCTAGTCTGATGCATCTGTTGAAATCCTAGCTGATCCACGCCTGATCCATCTTGATGCAGTGTCCCACTATGTGCTATATGTGGGCACTTTAAACCTTTTGCTAATAGTGCGATTTACCACGAAGCATGAGGAAATTCATATTCGTTGAATTTTTCCTGAAATTCGGAACGAATTTGTCTTCGGCACCTTTGATTCGCTCATCTCTAATCACAACAGTTGCAATTAGTTGTTCCACTAGCGTTTGTCTCTCTGTATAGCTGCAGTATCTCAGCAGAACCACACATAAATGCTGCACAATACAAATGCATTATATATAAATTATACTATAGGTATATCACACCCCTGCCTCAATCTGTTTTTTTTTTTTGGGGGGGGGGGGCAACTGGTAAATCACTCCAGTAGAAATTATTGGTTCCAATAGCGTCTGTCACTCTGTGTAGATGCGGTAACGCAGCAAAACCGCAGACAAATGCTGCACTTCCTAAATGCACTATATAGAAAGTATATTATTGGTATATATAACCCCCGCTTCAATCAGTTTTTTGGGGGGGCAACTGGTAAATCCCACCAGTAGAAATTATTGGTTCCAATAGCGTTTGTCACTGTGTGTAGATGCGGTAACTAAGCAAAACCACAAACAAATGCTGCACTACCTAAATGCACTATATAGAAAGTATATTATTGGTATATAACACCCCTGCCTCAATCAGTTTTTTTGTGGGGCAACTGGTATATCACACCAGTAGAAATTATTTGTTCTAATAGCGTTTGACCCTCTGTATAGCTGCAGTATCGCAGCAGAACTGCACACAACTGCTGCACAATACAATTACACTATAATATACTTTCTATTTTGCAAACTATATTATAAGTATATTACACCCCTCAGTATGTCACACCTATCAATAGCACACCTATACCAGTCCTTAAAAGGATTTTTGTGGCCCTTTTAGCTAGCGTTTTGTGTCTCTAACAGTCTGTCCCTGCTCCACACAGCAACCTTTATCTACACTGGTAAAAGACTGAATGTAAAATGGCGCCCAGATCAGGTTTATTTATAAGGTAGGGGGTATGTCCATCTGCTGAAACATCTCAAAAGGCTGTCCTGTTCCACCTGATTGATGTGTCATGGGTCAAAGTTCTTCACAATGTAAAAGAATATGGCGGGCGCGAATATCGCCATATGTTCGCCCGTTCGGCGAACAGCAAACGAGCAAAGTTCTGCAAGGCCGAACCGCAAGGCCATCTCTGCTAACTAACCATAATTAAGATTGTACTCTTTCTCTTTTGGTATATAAGTGGAATTTCGGAATTACTCTGCAACAGCTACTGCTGCAATTCACACACGCCGGATAGGATATCTGGGGAAAAATAAAAATATATTTGCCGTTCAGCAGTGCAGATATATGTTCTAAAACCCTTTTTGTTGTGTATTAGTGCCAAAAGATAAATATATTTGCTATTCAGCGGTGCAGTTATATGTTCTGTAGGAAGGCGCAAGGGTCCGTCATTGACGGAAGGTACGTGTTACCGAGATTCCTGGCCTTGGTGAGGTAAGAGCCTGTAATTTTAAGTGTCAGTTAGTGCTGACTGACACTATTTGTTATTTAACATGGCTGTAAAGCCTATCCGGGCCAGCTCCTACTGGGAGCAGCCAAAGTGCAGGGTGGGTGGCTTCTCCCCACGCTCCAGGCCGGGTTTTGACTAAGATATAAAAACCAAGCCAGCAGTCTCAGGTGTGTGGATTTTACCGCCATCTGACAGTGACGCTGTGAAGACTGCAAACAGGCATGCAGGCCGCCAGAAAGAGGCAAGTGAACTTTTCTGTGGCTGAGCATTCAGCTAGGTGTGAACTGACACCTAGGATTCCAGGTGAGCACTGTGTTATTTTGCTATGTGTGAACTGACACCTAGGATTCCAGGTGAACACTGTGTTAATTTGCTGTGTGTGAACAAGCACCAAGACTGTTATGTTTTTGTTGAGTGTGAACAAAACACTGAAGTTTGATTTACATCCTGGTTCCTTGCCTCTATACTGCGTCTGCTAACCTGTCTATCAGAACAAATCCCCACAGTTCTAAAGTCTTCTGTGGCGTGTATAACTAAGTGGAAAAAAATAACGGCCTATTTGCCATTCGACGGTGCAGTTACAGTATATGTTCTAAAGCCCTTTTTGTCGTGTATTAGTTGCAAAAGAAAAATATATTTGCCGTTCAGCGGTGCAGTTATATGTTCTAAAGCTTTTTGTGGCATCTATAAGTGAAAAGAGAAAAATATATTTGTCATTCAGCGGTGCAGTTATATGTTCAAAAGCCCTTTTTGTCGTGTATTAGTGGAAGATAATAAGGGCCCATGTTGTGCAAGTGGGTGTGGACACACTGCGCCACTGACTGGGTATACTCTAGAGGGGCATAACTAAGCCACTACCTGGTCTTCACTAGAGCCTCTGATGGTGAAGATAGGCTTGGGCCGTTAGGGTAGTTGCCAGGGGCTACTCCAGTGCAGTCCCCGAGTCAGTGGCAGCTGACCAGGGGGTCAGAGTACTCGGTGCAAGGACCAAGGGGACTTGCGTGGCTAGGAGGCTCCAGGTCTGGACAGACGGCAATCAATAGAAGTCAGTAAGCGAAGTCCGAGGTCAGAGGCAGGCGGTAAAGAAATTCCATAAACAAAATCTGAGGTTAGGGACAGGCGGCAAACAGGGAAAGTTCATAAAAAAATCTGAGGTCAGAAGCAGGCGGCAACAGACAAAGTCCAGGAGTTCAATAAGCAAGGTCCAGTACACAGCGAAGCAGACAAGAGAGACACCTTAGCACTTGGCGATAGACAAGCAAAAACCATGAGGTTGCTCAGGCATCTACCTGTAGTGGGAAGCGCCTTTAAATACCTGCTGCAATCCAGCCTTTGGCTGGTGAGCCAGAGGGCGTGTATGTGTTGCCTCAGAGGTGAAGAGAGACACACCCACACAAGCTCAAACATCAGTGCAAGTCTCCATCAGAAAGTAAACTCTGGCATGGAACACATATAGCATAGTTAAGCTACCTGCTGCCCGCGTTTGTTAGCATGGCGGCAGGAGGAAAAAGAGGGAGCCCGGCATCTGTGCTCGCAGTTAGGGGCAGCGGCGCCGGCACGGACCGCTGGGCTAACAGCCTATTTGCCGTTCAGTGGTGCAGTTATATGTTCTAAAGCTCTTTTTGTCATGTATTCGTGGCAAAAGAAAAATATATTTGCCGTTCAGAGGTACAGTTATATGTTCTAAATCCTTTTGTGGCATGTATTAGTGGAAAAAGAAATATATATTTGCCGTTTAATGGTGCAGTTATATGTTCTTAAGCCTTTTGTGGCATGTAGAGATGAGTGAATCGAAGCTGAGGAAGTGTAATTCAATCCGAATTTCAGGAAAAATTTGGTTTGCAACAAAGCCGAATTTTCTCATGCTTCGTGGTAATGAATCACATGTTTTCCTAAAATGGCTGCTAGATGTATAAGGACATGGAGCAAGGAACTCTGGTAAGGTGGGATCACCCATAATGCCGTGCATGCAGACAATCAGCAGCCAGCCAGCCCTGTGATGTCACAGCCCTATAGATAGCCTCAGCCATCTTGGATTCTGCCATTCTCCAGCGTACTTAGTGCAGGGAGAGACGTCAGCAGGCGCTAGGGACAGTGATAAGAAAGACTTGATTGTGGTGGGAAAAAAAAAACGATTTATAAGTGCAGGGAAAGAATAGGGAGGAATCATTCCACATAATTTCTGTAGAACAGGGGAGGTTACAGACTGGGTAATAGGAACAATCTTATTACACCTTGCTGTACTGACTGTTGATCCAAATTGCCATTTTACAGCCCTGTCATTCCAGCAAACCGTTCTTGTTATTGGGGTGCAAGTGCTGTTTGATACAGCCATTAACATGGTTTATTACAAGGAAATATTTCTACAGTATTTCTTATTTGTCCTTGTGCGGTGCATTTATACACTGCTCAAAAAAATTAAGGGAACACAAAAATAACACATCCTAGATCTGAGTTAATTAAATATTCTTCTGAAATACTTTGTTCTTTACATAGTTGAATGTGCTGACAACAAAATCACACAAAAATAAAAAAAGGAAAATCAAATTTTTCAACCCATGGAGGTCTGGATTTGGAGTCACACTCAAAATTAAAGTGGAAAAACACACTACAGGCTGATCCAACTTTGATGTAATGTCCTTAAAACAAGTCAAAATGAGGCTCAGTAGTGTGTGTGGCCTCCACGTGCCTGTATGACCTCCCTACAATGCCTGTGCATGCTCCTGATGAGGTGGCGGACGGTCTCCTGAGGGATCTCCTCCCAGACCTGGACTAAAGCATCTGCCAACTCCTGGACAGTCTGTGGTGCAACGTAACGTTGGTGGATAGAGTGAGACATGATGTCCTAGATGTGCTCAATTGGATTCAGGTCTGGGGAACAGGCGGGCCAGTCCATAGCATCAATGCCTTTGTCTTGCAGGAACTGCTTACACACTCCAGCCACATGAGGTCTAGCATTGTCTTGCATTAGGAGGAACCCAGGGCCAACCGCACCAGCATATGGTCTCACAAGGGGTCTGAGGATCTCATCTCGGTACCTAATGGCAATCAGGCTACATCTGGCGAGCACATGGAGGGCTGTGCGGCCCTCCAAAGAAATGCCACCCCACACCATTACTGACCCAATGCCAAACCGGTCATGCTGGAGGATGTGGCAGGCAGCAGAACGTTCTCCACGGCGTCTCCAGACTCTGTCACGTCTGTCACATGTGCTCAGTGTGAACCTCATCTGTGAAGAGCACAGGGCGCCAGTGGCAAATTTGCCAATCTTGGTGTTCTCTGGCAAATGCCAAACGTCCTGCACGGTGTTGGCTGTAAGCACAACCCCCCACCTGTGGACGTCGGGCCCTCCTATTACCCTCATGGAGTCTGTTTATGACCGTTTGAGCAGACACATGCACATTTGTGGCCTGCTGGAGGTCATTTTGCAGGGCTCTGGCAGTGCTCCTCCTGTTCCTCCTTGCACAAAGGCGGAGGTAGCGGTCCTGCTGCTGGGTTGTTGCCCTCCTACGGCCTCCTCCACGTCTCCTTATGTACTGGCCTGTCTCCTGGTAGCGCCTCCATGCTCTGGACACTACGCTGACAGACACAGCAAACCTTCTTGCCACACCTCGCATTGATGTGCCATCCTGGATAAGCTGCACTACCTGAGCCACTTGTGTGGGTTGTAGACTCCGTCTCATGCTACCACTAGAGTGAAAGCACCGCCAGCATTCAAAAGTGACCAAAACATCAGCCAGGAAGCATAGGAACTGAGAAGTGGTCTGTCGTCACCACCTGCAGAACCACTCCTTTATTGGGGGTGTCTTGCTAATTGCCTATAATTTCCACCTGTTGTCTATCCCATTTGCACAACAGCATGTGAAATTGATTGTCACTCAGTGTTGCTTCCTAAGTGGACAGTTTGATTTCACAGAAGTGTGATTGACTTGGAGTTACATTGTGTTGTTTAAGTGTTCCCTTTATTTTTTTGAGCAGTGTATGTTGTAAAGCCCTTTTTGCCGTGTATTAGTGGCAAAAGAAAAATATATTCGCTGTTTAGTGTTGCACTTATATGTTGAAAAGCCTTATGTGTAGTGGAAAAGTGGAACAAAAATAATTTAATATTTGCTTTTCAGCTATGCAGTTATATGTGGTAAAGCCCTTTTTGCGGTATGGACTGAATTATGTAGTGGTGAAATTTTTTATGTGAAACAGGCTTTTTTGGGGAAAATTGATGGGTGATTGTAGACTTTGTTCTGTACAAATTGAATTCCATTATCCTTTCATTGGTGAAATTTTTTATTTCAAACATGTTTTTTTTCAGGAAAATTGATAGATGATTGTAGACCACCTTTTGTTGTATGGAGCGAATTACGTAATTACATAGTGGTGAAATTTTTTATGTGAAACAGGCTTTTTTGGGGAAAATTGATGGGTGATTGTAGACTTTCTTCTGTATGAACCGAATACCATTATCCTTTCATTGGTGACATTTTTTTATTTCAAACATGTTTTTTTTTTCCGGGAAAATTGATGGGTGATTGTAGACATCCTTTTGCTCTATGGATCAAATTACGTAGTGGTGAAATGTGAAACAGGCTTTTTTTGGGGGAAAATTGATGGGTGATTGTAGACTTTCTTCTGTATGAACCAAATTCCATTATCCTTTAATTGGTGAAATTTTTTTTTTTTTTATTTCAAACATGTATTTTTCGGGAAAATTGATGGGTAATTGTAGACCTCCTTTTTCTGCATGGACTGAATTACGTTGTCGTTGGTCCTGCAGTAAACATAATGATGACGCTAATGACAACACACCAGCAGACTTTGCCTTTACCATTGTGACACAGCGAGGGGTTTTGTATGGGAAGGCAGGTATTTTCCTCCCAACATGTGCAGCTGGGCTGGTTTCCAGCCAGGTGAGCTCAAATAATGGACCGGAGTTTAAGTGCTGGTCCGGGTTTTGGCAGCACCTGGTTGTTCTTTAATAGGCAGCTGTGCTCAGAGCCAGGGCCGTGTCTGTGTATGAAGCTGGTAGCTGGATGCATGCCTGCGACCTGTCTGGGAGGACAAGGGAACGACATCCAGGACTCGGACTCTTTATGTGGTACCCGCAGCATGGTGTGAAGTGAACACCAAGACTTTACCTTCTTAGGCAGTACCTGCAGCAAGGTGTGAATGGAGCACCAGGATTTAAACGAGGGTGACTTTATTTATATTTTGTTAACCTGCCAAGTGTGAATAAACACTGAACTGTTTAAGTAAGGACTTTGTTGTTGCCTCTATACTACGTCCGCTAACCTGCCTACCAGAGCGAATCCCCACACCATCTATTCACAATTAAATCACGCAGCTTCAGTAAGTTGAAAATATTAATGTGTTTCATTCTGCTACACCTGCATGCAATCTCCACAGCACACAAGACATGACAGGAGAGTCTCTGCTTTGGAGTCCAAATCCAGTTTCTTAAGATCAGGAGTTCCATCAGAATTGTGCTCAACATTCTTGCTCCCTGTGCAAAGCCATAACAAAAGGACTCTGTAGGCATACACATCAGAGGAATCTGAAGCTGGTTGCTCCAATTTTAATTCAGGAGCATTAAACAGCGGGAAGCAAATAGAGGTGGCTGAAATACGCTGCTCTGTATCTCCTGTGAAGTCAATGTCTCCAACTATGCCCCTCTCGCGATTTTCAGCAAATACATTATTTTTCATGTAGAGATCCAAGAATTCTGTTGGAGGCATGTAGTGTATGCAAGCCATGTGCAACCCCTCTCATCACTCTCACGCTGTTCTGCACCTGCTTTGCCTGGGCGAACGGAGTCACACAGGTGAGGAACTGCTCCGTGTCCTTCAGCAAGAAATCAAATCCTGGCTTTCTCCTCGGCAACTCAAAATAGGAACCATGGTGATCGACAATGGGAAGAACATGGTGTCGGCACAGCGTCAAGGAGGGCTGAGCCATAGGCTGTGAATGGCACATGTGTTTTATCTGGTTGTCAGATGATTCCTGAAGTCTTCCACCCATCTGCAAGACATCCTAAAAATGGCCAGGAAACTTTGCATGCACTTCAGCCACTCGTACACCGCAAAGCACACCCTCCTTAAGCTGCAGCGGCAGAATGGCATCCCCCAACATAGGGTGATATACAACATTTCCACCCTTTGGAATTCCACCCTCCATATGTTGGACCGACTATACAAACAGAGACCGGCCATCAATGATTTCTTGATAATCCAAGCGGATAGGAGTACTCCCCTGTGTAACTTTGATGTCAGCCAGTGGCAGCTCAGGCCCTTTTGAGGAGGCCACGTTATTTGTCAGTCACCAGGACTACAGGATGAACAACGTCATTCCACTGTTTCATGTCCTGGAACAGATGCTGGTAAATCTGGCTGGACAGGGGACTGAAGACGTGGCGCCTACATCTCACTGCCACAAAATCCCTGTGGGGGCTTAACTGGAGGAGGAGGGGGACATTGGAGCACAAGCAATGTGTAGCAAAATGGGTGGTTTTTCTACAGAGGTGACAAGAGAGGAGGAGCAGGCAGAGGAGCTACAGGGCGATGAGAAGGACGAGGCAGAGGACCCAGACACACCGTGGCAGTATGCAGTGGAGATGGAGGCAGGGAGCCCCTCTGAGTCACTTGCACAAATGGCCCAATGCATGCTCACTTGCTTGCGTAGTGACAGCTGAATTGTCACCATTCAGCAGAGGGATGACTTCTGGCTCTCCACATTGTTGTACCCTCGCTACCGGTCCAAAATGGGGGCATTTTTTAACACCCGCTTTGTGGGAGGATAATCTAAACAATTATAGAGACATCCTATGTAGTCAGTTGGCCGGTGCCTATCTGCGACATCGTCCATTCTCTAGCAGGTCTGACCATCGTCCATTCTCCATCAGCAGCAGTCAGAGTATAGAGTCGCTGATGAGCAGCTTTCTTCACCCGCATAGTAAGGAAACTACTCACCGGCAGCTAGACATAGAGCAGAACCTGAACCATCAGGTGGTGGCATACTTGGAGTGCACCCTGCCAGCCATCATTGAAGATCCGCTGGAAAACTGGGCAGCCAAACTGGATTTGTGGCCGCAACTGGCCAAGCTTGCCCTAGAAAAGATGTCCTGCCTGTTAAGTAGTGTGGCATCAGAGCGGGTGTTTAGTGCAGTGGGGGCCATAGTTACCCCAAGAAGAACTCACCTGTCCACCCACCCTAAATGTGGAAAGACTGACCTTTGTCAAGATGAATCAGGCGTGGATCAGCCAGGATTTCTACCCACCAATGCCTAATGCATCAGACTAGAGCATCCATGGTGCCACACCAACACTTTGACAAAAGAGACTGGTTTCTTCTGGCTACCTGCCTCAGTAACTATTCTGATGCTGCCACCTGCCTGATGCCACACATCTGATGCCAAGAGCACCTTCTTTTACCCACCATCTTCAGCTGGTACTGGTATTGCCACCTACCTCCCCACTCTGTCGCCGGGTTACTCACTGTGGTCTTCTCATGCTGCTGCCAACTCCACACTATGTCACCTTGCCACTCTGTGGTATCCTCATGCTTCTGCCACCTCCACACTATGTAACCTTACCACACTGTGGTATTCTGATGCTGCTGTCACCTCCACACTATGTCATTGTGCCGCTCTGTGGCCTCCTGATGCTACCAACACGTCCACACTGTCATTTTGCCACTCTGTGGCCTCTTCCTGATGCTGCTCCTGCTACCACCTCCACACTCTGTCATTTCAACAATCTGTGGCCTCCTGAAGATGCTGCTGCCACATCCACACTGTCATTGTGCTACTCTGTGGCCTCCTAATGCTGCTGCCATCTCCACACTATGTCACCTTAACACTTTGTGGTCTCCTTATGCTGCTGCCACTTCCAGACTATGTCACCTTGCCACTCTGTGGCCTCCTAATGCTGCCACCAGCTACAAACTGTCATTGTGCCACTCTGTGGCGCCCTCCTGATGCTCTGACATTGGACCACTCTGTGGTCTCCTCATGCTGGTTCCTCCTAACAACTTTGTCATAGGGCCACTCTGTGGCATTCTCATCCTGTTACCACCTTCCCCGCTTCATGACTGGGCCACTATTTTGCCTTTCAGCCTGGCTGAAATGATCATTTATTTGACCCTTTTTCTGATCTTTTAGAAGGAAGGAAAAATGAGACACTCTGCAGATCCTCTTTGTGTAGCAGCTTTAAGGCCTGTATGGTCCCATCAGAATTGGCTTGTGATTTGGTAGCCAAAAACAGGAGTGGGTACAAAACACAGAAGACATGCAAATATTCCATTCATGTGTCATCTCTGTTTTGGATCCACTCCTGTTTTTTTTGGCATTAGCAATACTGATGGATTACTGACCAAATGTTGACAGAGTGAAGACGGATGCTTAACAGACAGGATCCATTTTTTTGGGGTTATTGTTCTGATGGATTAGAAGAAGGGCAAAATTAGATGGGACACCTGGATATTCAAGTTCGGCAGGTTCGGCCGAACTTGAAAAAAAAGTTCTGGTTCGGGACCCAAACTTGACCCCCGAACCCGAAGTCAATGGGGACCCGAACTTTTGGGCACTAAAATGGCTCTAAAATAGTCCTGGAAAGGGCTAGAGGGCTGCAAAAGGCATCAAAATGTGCTTAAGAGCATGGCAACTGTTCTGCAGACAAATGTGGATATGTTAAAATAACATAAAATACGGAAAATTTTTAAATAACAATCTGGATCTAGGAGTAGGAGGTTGAGGAGTCGGTGGATGGGTGTATGTGGGGGTGTAGGTTGACGTGGCGGTGTAGGTGGAAGCGGCGGTGAAGGAGAAATAGGTAGCCAACACTGATTTGTGTTATTTTTAATTTTTAATTGGGACATATAACAAAATAAAACTAAGAATAAGTGCACTTGAGTACAAGAATGGATGGTTGAGGCTGGTATAAATGTCTATTCTGCACAAGGTACGGACAAGTCCTGTGGGATCCATGCCTGGTTCATTTTAATAAACGTAAGCTTGTCCACATTGGCTGTGGCCTGTGATAATGCTCTCTGTCATGCTAAACACTCATTCACACTATACACTGGCTGCAGGGCAGGTCAGCACCTCCAAGGCTGACAAAGTTTTTCCACATTTGGGCCATGCTAACCCTGCCTTCTAAGGTGCTGGTGGTGCCCCAGCTACGTTGGCGACCTCTTCCTCCTCCTCTGCCTTCTGCTTCCACTGTGCCCCCGCTGTCAGGTGGGAATGCTATTGACAGCGTGCGCTTGTAGTCGCGCATCTTCCGATTAGTAACAGATGTTTTCACTAAATTTAGTTCCATGTCAGCAATGCAGAGCAGGGGTTCATTCACAGCAAAAAGGGTTCATGTCACCCAGCAATAGAACAGAGGATTTTGAGAGATTTAGGCCCCTGTCAGCAATGCAGAGCAGGGGTTTATTCACGGCAAAAAGGGTTCATGTCACCCAGCAATAGAACAGAGGATTTTGAGAGATTTAGGCCCCTGTCAGCAATGCAGAGCAGGGGTTCATTCACGGCAAAATGGGGTTCATGTCACCCAGCAATAGAACAGAGGATTTTGAGAGATTAAGGCCCCTGTCAGCAATGCAGAGCAGCGGTTCATTCGCGGCAAAAGGGGGTTCATGTCACCCAGCAATACAACAGAGGATTTTGAGAGATTTAGGCCCCTGTCAGCAATACAGAGCAGTGGTTCATTCACGGCAAAAGGGGGTTCATGTCACCCAGCAATACAACAGAGAATTTTGAGAGATTTAGGCCCCTGTCAGCAATGCAGAGAAGGGGTTCATTCACGGCAAAAAGGGGTTCATGTCACCCAGCAATACAACAGAGGATTTTGAGAGATTTAGGCCCCTGTCAGCAATACAGAGCAGTGGTTCATTCACGGCAAAAGGGGGTTCATGTCACCCAGCAATACAACAGAGGATTTTGATAGATTTAGGCCCCTGTCAGCAATGCAGAGAAGGGGTTCATTCACGGCAAAAAGGGGTTCATGTCACCCAGCAATAAAACAGAGGATTTTGAGAGATTTAGGCCCCTGTCAGCAATGCAGAGCAGGGGTTCATTCACGGCAAAATGGGCTTCATGTCACCCAGCAATACAACAGAGGATTTGGAGAGATTTAGGCCCCTGTCAGCAATGCAGAGCAGGGGTTCATTCACGGCAAAAGGGGGTTCATATCACCCAGCAATACAACAGAGGATTTTGAGAGATTTAGGCCCCTGTCAGCAATGCAGAGCAGGGGGTTCATTTACGGCAAAAAAGGGTACATGTCACCCAGCAATACAACAGAGGATTTTGAGAGATTTAGGCCCCTGTCAGCAATGCAGAGCAGGGGTTCATTTGCGGCAAAAGGGGGTTCATGTCACCCAGCAATACAACAGAGGATTTTGAGAGATTTAGGCCCCTGTCACCCAGGCACAGCAGGAGTTAATTTACGTCAAAAGGGGGTTCATGTCACCCAGCAATACAACTGAGGATTTTAAGAGATTTAGGCCCCTGTCAGCAATGCAGAGCAGAAGTTCGTTCACGGTAAAAGGGGGTTCATGTCACCCAGCAATACAACAGAGGATTTTGAGAGATTTATGCCCCTGTCACCCAGGCACAGCAGGGGTTCATTCACGGAAAAAAGGGGTTCATGTCACCCAGCAATACAACTGAGGATTTTGAGAGATTTCGGCCCCTGTCAGCAATTCAGAGCAGCGGTTCATTCACGGCAAAAGGGGGTACATGTCACCCAGCAATACAACAGAGGATTTTGAGAGATTTAGGCTCCTCTCAGCAATGCAGAGCATGGGTTCATTCACTGCAAAAGGGGGTTCATGTCACCCAGCAATACAACAGAGGATTTTGAGAGATTTCGGCCCCTGTCAGCAATTCAGAGCAGGAGTTCATTCACGGCAAAAGGGGGTTCATGTCACCCAGCAATACAACAGAGGATTTTGAGAGATTTAGGCCCCTGTCACCCAGGCATAGCAGGGGTTCATTCATGGCAAAAGGGGGTTCATGTCACCCAGCAATACAACAGAGGATTTTGAGAGATTTCGGCCCCTGTCAGCAATTCAGAGCAGGAGTTCATTCACGGCAAAAGAGGGTTCATGTCACCCAGCAATACAACAGAGGATTTTGAGAGATTTAGGCCCCTGTCAGCAATGCAGAGCAGGGGTTCATTCACGGCAAAAAGGGGTACATGTCACCCAGCAATACAACAGAGGATTTGGAGAGATTTAGGCTCCTGTCAGCAATGCAGAGCAGGGGTTCATTCACGGTAAAAGGGGGTTCATGTCACCCAGCAATACAACTGAGGATTTTGAAAGATTTAGGCCCCTGTCAGCAATGCAGAGCAGGGGTTCATTCACGGCAAAATGGGCTTCATGTCACCCAGCAATACAACAAAGGATTTGGAGAGATTTAGGCCCCTGTCAGCAATGCAGAGCAGGGGTTCATTCACGGCAAAAGGGGGTTCATATCACCCAGCAATACAACAGAGGATTTTGAGAGATTTAGGCCCCTGTCAGCAATGCAGAGCAGGGGGTTCATTTACGGCAAAAAAGGGTACATGTCACCCAGCAATACAACAGAGGATTTTGAGAGATTTAGGCCCCTGTCAGCAATGCAGAGCAGAGGTTCATTTGCGGCAAAAGGGGGTTCATGTCACCCAGCAATACAACAGAGGATTTTGAGAGATTTAGGCCCCTGTCACCCAGGCACAGCAGGAGTTAATTTACGTCAAAAGGGGGTTCATGTCACCCAGCAATACAACTGAGGATTTTAAGAGATTTAGGTCCCTGTCAGCAATGCAGAGCAGAAGTTCGTTCACGGCAAAAGGGGGTTCATGTCACCCAGCAATGCAACAGAGGATTTTGAGAAATTTATGCCCCTGTCACCCAGGCACAGCAGGGGTTCATTCACGGCAAAAGGGGGTTCATGTCACCCAGCAATACAACAGAGGATTTTGAGAGATTTAGGCCCCTGTCAGCAATGCAGAGCAGGGGTTCATTCACGGTAAAAGGGGGTTCATGTCACCCAGCTATACAACTGAGGATTTTGAGAGATTTAGGCCCCTGTCAGCAATGCAGAGCAGGGGTTCATTCACGGCAAAAAGGGGTTCATGTTACCCAGCAATACAACAGAGGATTTTGAGAGATTTAGGCCCCTGTCAGCAATGCAGAGCAGGGGTTCATTCACGACAAAAGGGGGTTCATGTCACCCAGCAATACAACAGAGGATTTTGAGAGATTTAGGCCCCTGTCAGCATTGCAGAGCAGGGGGTTCATTTAACGCAAAAGGGGGTACATGTCACCCAGCAATACAACAGAGGATTTTGAAAAAATTTAGGCCCCTGTCAGCAATGCAGAGCAGGGGTTCATTCGCGGCAAAAGGGGGTTTATGTCACCCAGCAATACAACAGAGGATTTTGAGAGATTTATGCCCCTGTCACCGAGGCACAGCAGGGGTTCATTCACGGCAAAAGGGGGTTCATGTCACCCAGCAATGCAACAGAGGATTTTGAGAAATTTCGGCCCCTGTCAGCAATTCAGACCAGCGGTTCATTCACGGCAAAAGGTGGTACATGTCACCCAGCAATACAACAGAGGATTTTGAGAGATTTAGGCCCCTGTCAGCAATGCAGAGCAGGGGGTTCATTCACGGCAAAAGGGGGTTCATGTCACCCAGCAATACAACAGAGGATTTTGAGAGATTTAGGCCCTGTCACCCAGGCACAGCAGGGGTTCATTCACGGCAAAAGGGGGTTCATGTCACCCAGCAATACAACAGAGGATTTTGAGAGATTTCGGCCCCTGTCAGCAATTCAGAGCAGGGGTTTATTCACGGCAAAAGGGGGTTCATGTCACTCAGCAATACAACAGAGGATTTTGAGAGATTTAGGCCCCTGTCACCCAGGCACAGCAGGGGTTCATTCACGGCAAATGGAGGTTCATGTCACCCAGCAATACAACAGAGGATTTTGAGATACTTAGGCCCCTGTCAGCAATGCAGAGCAGGGGTTCATTCACGGCAAAAGGGGGTACATGTCACCCAGCAATACATCAGAGGATTTTGAGAGATTTAGGCCCCTGTCACCCAGGCACAGCAGGGGTTTGTATACGCCAAAAATGGTAAAATGTCACCCGACAATTGAAAATAAGAATTTTTTCAATTTAGGGCACTAAAATTGCCTTTTTTTTTTTTATTAAAATGGCTCTAAAATAGTCCTTGAAATAGCTAGAGGGATGTAAAAGGCAGTAAAATGTGCTTAAGAGCATGGCAACTGCTCTGCAAACAAATGTGGATAGGGAAATAACTTAAAATGAAATAAAATAGCTAAAAATTACAAATTATTAACCTGCAACTCAGAGAAGGAGGTGGATATGGAGTCGGAGGTTGAGGAGGCAGTGAATGTGGTGTTGTAGGTGGAGAAGACAGTGGGGTTGCGTGGAGACGCTAAAAAGGACCACATGGAGGCGCCAGAATCCCTAGTATCTAGGATTGTAATGGTATATAACCAAAAGGTAGAAGCTTATGTTGTTAAGTATACATAAGTGGGGTGGCAATACTTACACACTCACCAGTTATTATTGTTCTTAGGGTTAATTCATATATGGTAGGCAAATAGTAAAAGCAATATTAGGCAAATATAAAATCAAGATATAAAATCAAATCAAAATTTTTGTGACTCACTTCACCCAGGAGGGTAATGTCAGATAAAGCTCAAGGCACCCACATAACACCTCCTGCACCTGGATCGCCAGTAGAGTCTCAGAGATGAACAATGATCACTCAGGAGTTCTTGTTCATTCTTTTTGTTCTTTTATACCAAAAGCCAGGGTGGGGGAGTGAGGAGCTTGACACGTTTCGGGGCCTCTTAGTGGGTCCCCTTCATCAGGAGCATATACAATTATAATACAATACAATAGGGTTTAAATAGTAGGTAAAACAAAGAAAAGACCGCAAAAAACGGCTTAAAATTCCGTCACTTCCGGTATCTGTATGCGTTCCAAGGTGGAACGCACCGGAAGTGACGTTCTATTTGCCTCTAGGTTATCAGTTTCCCTAACAGTAGATAAGCATAAACGTACAAGGACATGGTGAGTTCTGAATACCTACAGGGCCGGTGGGGTTTTTTGATAACACGTTGTAACGGATCACCTGGCACCCCGACTGAGTACCTCCGTTTACGGATGCGCCTAGCGTTTTACTGAGGTTTCCAAGCACTCTGGCAGACACCACAATCACCGAACCGAAGAAGCAGATGAATCGTCTTCAAGCATGTGAATGCTGTAGACAGTTGAATAGGAAACCATACGAATAGGTTTTCACTCCTAGCAGTCAAACTGGGACAGCATGCAATAAATCCTCCCCCAAGAATGAGACGACACTTCACCTTGAGGGTTAAAACAGGAACTTCCTGTCCTGGGGCATACAGCCTCTTTTATTTACAATCCACAAACATAGTACTGCCCACAGGGGTTTGAAATACAACCAATCAATCCGTACAATAAACACAGACACTCCCACACAAAATCCTCCCCTCTGCCTGTGATAAGATTACTGAACACAATGGCGAATATAATTATCACAGGCAGAGAAATACAGTTTTATAAAACATATCACAGGAACCCCAAAACATGCAATAACCCCATAACCAGTATATCCTCGGAACCGGGGGATCTGGGTGAACCACATATCCAAAATTCACCCAGATCCATTCAGTAGTTTTCTAGATACAGTTTTATGCCAGTTACACCGAAAATACACAAGTTATACAGAAAATGCTGGCATTCAGAGCCAGGGATCGAGGGTGGCTAGGTGGGAATTTACGCTTTCTCTCAAAGGTTTGTGAGATGGAGAGCTGAACGCTTCCGTGTGACATGGTGGAGATGCTTGGTGACGGAGGTGGTGTTGTTGGTGGCACATCATCTGTTTGCTGGGCGGCAGGTGCCAACGTTCATCCAGAGGCGGAGGAAGAGGCTGAGGCAGCAGCAGAAGAGGGAGCAGGAGGGGCCTTAGCCCTTTCTTGGTTTTGAAGGTGCTTACTCCACTGCAGCCCGTGTCTCGCATGTAGATGCCTGGTCATGCAGGTTGTGCTAAGGTTCAGAACGTTAATGCCTCGCTTCAGGCTCTGATGGCACAGTGTGCAAACCACTCAGGTCTTGTCGTCAGCACATTGTGTGAAGAAGTGCCACGCCAGGGAACTCCTTGAAGCTGCCTTTGGTGTGCTCGGTACCTGTAGACAGTGGCCAGTAGCAGGCGAACTGTTTTGGAGACGGCTGCTCTGCTTTTGCACCCTGCTCTCGCTTTTGCTAGGCTGTTGGCTCGGTCTCACCACTGCCTCTTCCTCCGAACTCTGAAAGTCAGTGGCACGACCTTCATTCCATGTGGGGTCTAGGACCTCATCATCCCCTGCATCGTCTTCCACCCAGTCTTCCTCCCTGACCTCATTTTCGGTCTGCACACTGCAGAAAGACGCAGCAGTTGGGACCTGTGTTTCGTCATCATCAGAGACGTGCTGAGGTGGTATTCCCATGTCCTCATCAGGAAACATAAGTTGTTGTGCATCAGTGCATTCTATGTCTTCCACCCCTCGGGAAGGGCTAGGTGGATGCCCTTGGGAAACCCTGCCAGCAGAGTCTTCAAACAGCATAAGAGACTGCTGCATGACTTGAGGCTCAGACAGGTTCCCCGATATGCACGGGGGTGATGTGACAGACTGATGGGCATGGGTTTCAGGCGCCACCTGTGCGCTTTCTGCAGAAGACTGGGTGGGAGATAATGTGAACGTGTTGGATCCACTGTCGGCCACCCAATTGACTAGCGCCTGTACTTGCTCAGGCCTTACCATCCTTAGAACGGCATTAGGCCCGACCAAATATCACTGTAGATTCTGGCGGCTACTGGGAACTGAGGTAGTAGGTTCAGTAGGATGTGTAGCTGTGGCAGAACGGACACTTCCTCTCCCTGCACCAGAGGCTCCACCAACACCACCACCATGACCATGACCGCGTCCCTTATTAGATGTTTGCCTCATAGTTAGCGTTCACAAAGCAAAGTAAAAAGTGGTTAAGTATGTTAAAAATAATTAACCGCCAATATAAACCCTGATGTAGGGTATTTCACTCTATTTTTTTTTTTTTTTAACTCTATATGACAGCGATATTTGTGGCCGAAATGTGACAGTCACTTATGCACGTCTAATCCTAGATGTGCAGTATATAAGAGGCTTTTTTCACTCCAGTAACCAAAAAGCCATATTTATGGCCTAAATGTGACAGTCACTTATGCATGTCTAATCCTAGATGTGCAGTATATCAGAGGCTTTTTTCACCCCAGTAACCAAAAAGCTGTATTTCTGTCCTAAATGTGACAGTCACTTATGCATGTGTAATCCCAGATGTGCAGTATATGAGAGGCTTTTTTCACCCCAGTATGCCAAAGCAGTATTTATGGCCTAATTGTCACAGTCACTTATGCACGTGTAATCCCAGATGTGCTGTATATGAGAGGCTTTTTTTCCCCCAGTATGCCAAAGCCGTATTTATGGCCTAAATGTGACAGTCACTTATGCACGTGTAATCCCAGATGTGCAGTATATTAGAGGGTTTTTTCACCCTAACCAAAAAGCTGTATTTCTCTCCTAAATGTGACAGTCACTTATGCATGTGTAATCCCAGATGTGCAGTATATCAGAGGTTTTTTTTCACCCCAGTATGCCAAAACTGTATTTATGGCCTAAATGTGACAGTCACTTATGCTTGTCTAATCCCAGATGTGCAGTATATTAGAGGGTTTTTTCACCCTAACCAAAAAGCTGTATTTCTGTCCTAAATGTGACAGTCACTTATGCTTGTCTAATCCCAGATGTGCAGTATATGAGAGGCTTTTTTCCACCCCAGTATGCCAAAGCCCTATTTATGGCCTAAATGGGACGGTCACTTATGCACGTGTAATCCCAGATGTGCAGTATAGTAGAGGCTTTTTTCACCCTAACCAAAAAGCTGTATTTCTGTCCTAAATGTGACAGTCACTTATGCTTGTCTAATCCCAGATGTGCAGTATATTAGAGGGTTTTTTCACCCTAACCAAAAAGCTGTATTTCTGTCCTAAATGTGACAGTCACTTATGCATGTTTAATCCCAGATGTGCAGTATATGAGAGGCTTTTTTTCACCCCAGTATGCCAAAGCAGTATTTATGGCCTAATTGTCACAGTCACTTATGCACGTGTAATCCCAGATGTGCAGTATATGAGAGGCTTTTTTTCCCCCAGTATGCCAAAGCCGTATTTATGGCCTAAATGTGACAGTCACTTACTGTATCCAGGTGTAATCCCAGATGTGCAGTATATGAGAGGCTTTTTTTACCCCAGTATGCCAAAGCCGTATTTATGGCCTTAATGTGACAGTCACTTATGCACGTGTAATCCCAGATGTGCAGTATATCAGAGGGTTTTTTCCCCCCAGTAAGAAAAAAGCTGTATTTCTGTCCTAAATGTGACAGTGACTTATGCACGTGTAATCACAGATATGCAGTATATTACAGGTTTTTTTCACCCCAGTAACCAAAAAACTGTATTTCTGTCCTAAATGTGACAGTGACTTATGCACGTGTAATCACAGATGTACAGTATATAAGAGGCTTTTTTCACTCCAGTAACCAAAAAGCCATATTTATGGCCTAAATGTGACAGTCACTTATGCATGTCTAATCCTAGATGTGCAGTATATCAGAGGCTTTTTTCACCCCAGTAACCAAAAAGCCGTATTTCTGGCCGAAATGTGACAGTGACTTATGCACGTGTAATCACAGATATGCAGTATATTACAGGCTTTTTTCACCCTAGTAACCAAAAAACTGTATTTCTGTCCTAAATGTGACAGTGACTTATGCACGTGTAATCATAGATGTACAGTATATAAGAGGCTTTTTTCACTCCAGTAACCAAAAAGCCATATTTATGGCCTAAATGTGACAGTCACTTATGCATGTCTAATCCTAGATGTGCAGTATATCAGAGGCTTTTTTCACCCCAGTAACCAAAAAGCCGTATTTCTGGCCGAAATGTGACAGTCACTTATGCTTGTCTAATCCCAGATGTGCAGTATATTAGAGGGTTTTTTCACCCTAACCAAAAAGCTGTATTTCTGTCCTAAATGTGACAGTCACTTATGTACATGTAATCCCAGATGTGCAGTATATGAGAGGCTTTTTTCACCCCAGTATGCCAAAGCCGTATTTATGGCCTAAATGTGACAGTCACTTATGCAGGTGTAATCCCAGATGTGCAGTATATGAGAGGCTTTTTTCACCCCAGTATGCCAAAGCCATATTTATGGCCTTAATGTGACAGTCACTTATGCACGTGTAATCCCAGATGTGCAGTATATCAGAGGTTTTTTTTCCCCCAGTAAGAAAAAAGCTGTATTTCTGTCCTAAATGTGACAGTGACTTATGCACGTGTAATCACAGATATGCAGTATATTACAGGCTTTTTTCACCCCAGTAACCAAAAAACTGTATTTCTGTCCTAAATGTGACAGTGACTTATGCACCTGTAATCACAGATGTACAGTATATTAGAGGCTTTTTTCACCCTAACCAAAAAGCTGTATTTCTGTCCTAAATGTGACAGTCACTTATGCTTGTCTAATCCCAGATGTGCAGTATATTAGAGGGTTTTTTCACCCCAGTATGCCAAAGCTGTATTTCTGGACTTGCAGATTGCCTATGCTGGTGCACTATCGTTGCATAAAATGGCTGCCGATCAGGTATTGATATTGATGAAATGAAGAAAAAAAAGTTTGTTTTCAGCAGTAGTTGGCTCAGGGCAGGATTAAAAAAATTGTGCACTGCACCAACAAAACACTTTTTCTGTAGATCGCTGAGTACATAAACCAGTTCTTGATAAGATCACTCCCTGATCTCTCCCTCACAGCAGCTGCAGCCTCTCCCTACACTAATCCGAGCAGAGTGACGGGCAGCGCTAAGTGACTCCAGCTTAAATAGAGGCTGGGTCACATGCTGCAGTTGGCCAATCACATCCATGCCAATAGTAGGCATGGCTGTGATGGCCTTTTGGGGCAAGTAGTATGACGCTTGTTGATTGGCTGCTTTCAGCCTTTCAAAAAGCGCCATAAAAATCGCTGAACACCGAACCCAAACTTTTACGTAAATGTTCGGGTTCGGGTCCGGGTGACGAAAAACCTAAAGTTCGGTACGGCAAAATAATCAGTGACGTCAACACAAACTTACTGCTGACACCCTCTTCACTCTGTCCGGGGGCTCTACTTGTATAAGCATTTACTAGAACAGGTTCTGTAGACATCTATGTGGAATCAACTGACGACTGTGTAAAAGGGATGCGCTTCTTCTTGGTGCTAACATCGACTTGTAAGTCTAAGTTCATACTTGAGTTATTTGGTCAGTTTTGGCCCCGTGACTGCCCAAATAAGTGAAATGTGCAGTGATTTTAAGAGCAACACCTGTCATCTGCATGTCACACTCACAGTATTATTTCACTACTTGTGTTACTACTCCCTATTCGTGTTACTGCAATGCACAGTGTTCTACACCACTATAATTTGGCGAACCGGCCGAATTGAATTTTTTAACATTTTGCTCATCTCTAATGAAGATGTCTGTGAAGGATCCATGTTTGGTCCGTATGTCCATATTTTGCCCTCAATGTGTCATCTGTATTCCATGGACACTGCTAGGCTGAAAATTAGTTTCCAGAGCATTTTCTACCTACTGGCTGTGAAAAGTAAGGATGAAACATGACATAGCATCCATGTTGTTTCCTTTGTTTTCATGCACCTATGTCAATAATGTGTGTGAGGAATCCATAATCATGGACAACATAGAGCATCCTACTTTGGTATCACCACGGACTCACAGTCTGTGGAAAACCACTGATGTGTGCATACACACATCAAAATCAAAGGTTACTTGTGCTGTCCATGGAGACTACAGACAGTACACATCTGTGATTTACTGTCGTGTGAAAGAGGTTTTAGATTGTACCTGGAGCCAATGTTTGTCTTTAGTGATAAAGTAAGCATAGTGCAGTTAAATATAATACAATTTGTGAACCTCAGAGAAACAATAAAGTAGTCTAAAGTCTACAAAGGGAATAAAAATACCTTCTTTGAATGACTGAGATACAAGTATTAAACCATTAAACCTTTTTTTTATTCATAAAAGGTTTTCAATTAAGATTATAAATAGAGATGAGCAAAAAATTTTTACATTTAATTTGCCGGTTCGTCAAATTTTTGGGGAAAAATTTGGTTCGATCTGAATATATTTGAGGTGAATTTTGTTTAAAAAAAACTGCTATTTCCTGGCTGCTGAGAGCATTTATAGTGGTGTAGAACACTGTGCTTTATAGTAACACGCATAGGGAGTCTGCTTTGGTAGTGAAATAATACTGTGAGTCCGTATGACATGCAGTTGACAGGCGTTGCAGTTAGAATCAGTGCACACTTCACTTATTAGGGCAGTCACGGGGACAAAACTCACCAAATAACTCAAGTATAAACTCAGCCTTACAGGTTGATGTTAGCGCCAAGAAGAAGCGCACTCCTTTTACACTGTCGCCAGCTGATTCCACATAGTCTACAGAACCTGTTCTATTAAACGCTTATATAAATAGAGCCCCAAAAAAGTTTGTGTTGATGTCACTGATTAATTTGCCCTTCCTCTGATGCGTCAGAACAATAACCCAGAAAAAACGGATCCTGTCTGTGAAGCATACGCCTTCACATACATCAGGATTTGCACAATAATCCATCAGTATTGCTAATGCCCAAAAAAAACAGGAGTGGATCTGAAACAGAGATGACACGTAAATGGAATATTTGCATGTATTCTGTGTTTTGTACCCACTCCTGCTTTTGGCTACCAAATCATAAGCCAATTCTGATGGGACCATACAGGCCTTACAGCTGCTACACAGACAGGATCCGTTGTGTGTCTTATTTTTCCTTCCTTCTGGCAGATAAGAAGAAAGGTTAAATAAATCATGATTTCAGGCCGAAAGACAAAATCATGATGTCAGGCTGAAAGACAAAATAGTGGCCCAGTCATGGAGTGGGGAGGGTGGGAACAGCATGAGAAATCCAGAGTGGACATATGACATAGTAGTGAGGTGGAAGCAGCATGAGGAGACCAAAGAATGGCCCAATGATAGAGTCTGGAGGTGGCGGCAGCAGCAGCAGTATGAAGAGGCAACCGAGTGGCACAATGACACAGTCTGGAGTTGGCGACAGCATGAGGAGACCATAGAGTGGCCCAATGACAGAGTGTGGAGGTAACAGAAGCAGCAGCATCAGCAGGAGGCCACCGAGTGGCACAATGACACAGTCTGGAGTTAGCAGCAGCATGAGGAGGCCACAGAGTGGCAAACTGACACAGTCTGGGGTTGGCAGCAGTATGACGAGGCCACTGAGTGGCACAATGACCGAGTCTGGAGTTGGCAGCAGTATGAGGAGGTTACCAAGTGGCACAATGACAGAGTCTTGAGGTGGCGGCAGCAGCAGTATGAGGATGGCACCGAGTGGCACAATGACACAGTCTGGAGTTTGCGGCAGCATGTGGAGACCACAGAGTGGCCCAATAAAAGAGTGTGGAGGTAGCGGCAGCAGCAGCATCAGGAGGAGGCCACCAAATGGCACAATGATACAGTGTAGAGTTGGCGGCAGTATGAGGAGGCCACCGAGTGGCACAATGACACAGTCTGGAGGTGGCGACAGCAGTAGCAACAGGAGGATACCACAGAGTGGCAAGGTGACATAGTGGGGAGATGGCAGAAGCAGCAGCATCAGGAGGATACCACAGAGTATCAAGGTGACCAAGTGTGTAGATGGCAGTAGCAGCAGCAGCATCAGGATAACACAGAGTGACAAGGTGACATAGTGTGGAGATGGCAGACTTCAAAAGGGTGTTTATAGTACAGAACAATGCCTCCGTAGTAGGCCTCGTGCTGTACTGTCTCAGGAAGTCAACGGGGAGGAGCATCCCGTTGTCTTCCTCAGCCGTAAGCTCACCCCAACCGAGACCCGGTATAGTATAGGGGAGAGAGAGTGCCTGGCTATCAAGTGGGCTCTAGAATCTCTCCACTATTATTTATTGGGGAGAAAATTCCACCTGGTGACTGACCACTCCCCTCTCAAGTGGATAAGCCAGGCCAAGGATAGAAATGCCTGGGTCACCCGATGGTTTCTCTCCCTACAAAGCAAAGTTTTCGGTGGAACACTAGGCAGGCCAATTACAGGGAAACACGGTTGCCCTGTCCCGGGTACACTGGCGTGTGTTCACCCCCTCAGGGTTGAACAAAGGTGGGGGGGGGACACAGTGAGAGGTTTGGTCTGGGAAAACAGGTATTCCTCCTAGCATGTGCTGCTGGGTTGATTTACAGCCAGGTGAGGTCCTTAAATAGACAGCTGGGCTCACAAGCCATGTCTCTGTGTTGGGATCTGGGAGTCTTGCGTCTGGATGAAGGCTTGCTACCTGTTTGGCGTGAAAACAGGTTGGTGCTGCTATGAGCAAGGACTCTTTGAGGTAGAATTGCCGCATGGTGTGAATTACCACCAACACCGCAAGGTGACTTTTTGTTTGAATATGACTGCTTGTTTTGTCACTTGCCTAAAGTGTAAATAAAACACTGAACTGTTTGATCCAAAGATTTTGTTGTTGCCTCTATACTGCATCCGCTAATCCTGTCTACTAGAGCGAGTCCTCACAACACATATAACTGCCGACGTGAACTGAGAATATATATTTTTTTGCACTGAAATGGGCCACTAAATGCTTTCACCACATATAACCGCCGACGTGAACTGAGAATATATTTTTCTTTTTGTACTGAAATAGGCCACTAAATGCTTTCAAGACATATAACTGCCAATGTGAACTGAGAATATATTTATTTTTTTGTACTAAAATACAAAATAACACATATACTGTAACTGCCACACTGACTGACTACTACCGTTGCTGCTTTCGTGAACCCTTGCACCACTACTTGCCGGGCAGGTAGGCTGCTGTGAAGCAGGTGGTCTACCCCGTTCACAATTGGCTCCCGACCTCCCACTGCTGCCACCCTGCTGACTCTCAGCCATGCTTTCAACACATATAATCGCCGACGTGAACTGAGAATATATTTTTCTTTCTGTACTGAAATACAATATAACACATATAACCGCCGCACTGACCACTGCTTCCGTAAACCCCTGCACCACTACTTGCCGGGCAGATAGGCTTCTGTGAAGCACGTGGTCTACCCCGGGCACGTTGGACCCCCGATCTCCCACTGCTGCCACCCTGCTGACTCCCATGCATGCTTTCAACACATATAACCGCCGATGTGAACTGAGAATATATTTGTCTTTTTGTACTGAAATAGACCACTAAATGCTTTCAAGACATATAACCGCCGATGTGACCTGAGAATATACGGATGTACTAGAGTTAACACTCATGCTTTAAGCGAACACCTTCAATTGCTTTTCAATGGCTTTTGTCTCACGATAACGGGATGAGTTAAGAAATTAGAGTTAAGAGCTTGAGTGCTAACCCTGCTACATCTGTATTTTGCTTTTTGTACTGATATACAAATTAACACATAACTGCCACACTGACTGACTGCTACCGCCGCTGCTTTCATGAACCCTACACCACTTCTTCCCGGGCAGGTAGGCTGCTACAAAGCAGGTGGTCTACCCCGTTCACGTTTGGCTCCCGACCTCCCACTGCTTCCACTCTGCTGACTCCCATCCATGCTTTCAACACATATAATCGCCGACGTGAACTGAGAATATATTTTTATTTTTGTACTGATATACAAAATAACACATATAACTGCCACACTGACTGACTGCTACCGCCGCTGCTTTCATGAACCCTACACCACTACTTCCCGGGCAGGTAGGCTGCTGCAAAGCAGGTGGTCTACCCCGTTCACGTTTGGCTCCCGACCTCCCACTGCTTCCACTCTGCTGACTCCCAGCCATGCTTTCAACACATATAACCGTCGAGGTGAACTGAGAATATATTTTTCTTTTTGCACTGAAATAGGCCACTAAACGCATTCAAAATATATAACAGCTGACGTGAACTGAGAATATATGTTTCTTTTTGTACTGAAATAGGCCACTAAATGCTTTCGCCACAAATAATTGCAACAGTGAAGTGCGTATATATATTTTTCTTTGTGTACTGAAATTGGCCACTAAAGTCTTTCACCACAAATAACAGCAACAGTGAAGTGCGTATATATTTTTTTCCTTTTGGAAATTAAATAGGACACTGAATGCTTTCACCACATACAGTGGATATAAAAAGTCTACACACTCCTGTTAAAATGTTATGTTTCTGTGCTGTAAAAAAAATGAGACAAAGATAAATCATTTCAGAACTTTTCCCACCTTTAATGTGACCAATACACTGTACCACTCAATTGAATCAGCATACACCTGCCATCATTTAAAGTGCCTCTGATTAACACCAAATAAAGTTCAGCTGTTCTAGTTGGTCTTTCCTGACATTTTCTTAGTCACACCCCACAGCAAAAGCCATGGTCCACAGAGAGCTTCCACAGCTTCAGAGGGATCTCATTGTTAAAAGGTATCAGTCAGGAGAAGGGTACAAAAGAACTTCCAAGGCATCAAGTGGAGAAAATGGCACAACAGTGACATTACCAAGAACTGGACGTCCCTCCAAAATTGATGAAAAGACGAGAAGAAAACTGGTCTGGGAGGCTACCAACAGGCCTACAGCAACATTAAAGGAGCTGCAGGAATATCTGGCAAGTACTGGCTGTGCGGTACATGTGACAACAATCTCCCGTATTGTTCATATGTCTGGGCTATGGGGTAGAGTGGCAAGACGAAAGCCCTTTCTTACGAAGAAAAGCATCTAAGCCAGGCTGCATTCTGCAAAAACACATCTGAAGTCTCCCAAAAGCATGTGGGAAAAGGTGTTATGGTCTGATGAAACCACGGTTGAACTTTTTGGCCATAATTCCAAAAGATATGTTTGGGGCAAAAACAACACTGCACATCACCAAAAGAACACCATACCCACAGTGAAGCATAGTGTTGGCAGCATCATGCTTTGGGCCTGTTTTTCTTCATCTGGAACTGGGGCCTTAGTTAAAGGGAACCTGTCACATGGATTTTGTGTATAGAGCTGAGGACATGGGTTGCTAGATGGCCGCTAGCACATCCGCAGTACCCAGTCCCCATAGCTCTGTGTGCTTTTATTGTGTAAAAAAAACTATTTGATACATATGCAAATTAACCTGAGATGAGTCCTGGCCCTGAGATGAGTCAGCGACAGGACTCATCTCAGGTTAATTTGCATATGTATCAAATTGTTTTTTTTAAACAATAAAAGCACACAGAGCTATAGGGACTGGGTATTGCGGATGTGCTAGCGGCCATCTAGCAGCCCATGTCCTCAGCTCTATACACAAAATCAGTGAATTATGAACAGTTCCAAATACCAGTCAATATTGACACAAAATCTTCAGGCTTCTGCTAGAAAGCTGAACATGAAGAGGAACTTCATCTTTCAGCATGACAACGACCCAAAGCATACATCCAAATCAACAAAGTAATGGCTTCACCAGAAGAAGATTAAAGTTTTGGAATGGCCCAGTCAGAGCCCAGACCTGAATCAGATTTAAAATCTGTGGGGGGATCTGAAGAGAGCTGTGCAAAGGAGATGCCCTCGCATTCTGACAGATTTGGAGTGTTTTTGCAAAGAAGAGTGGGCAAATCTTGCCAAGTCAAAATGTGCCATGCTGATAGAGACTACCCAAAAAGACTGAGTGCTGTAATAAAATCAAAAGCTGCTTCAACAAAGTATTAGTTTAAGGGTGTGCACACTTATGCAACCATATTATTTTATTTTCATATTTTTTCTTCCCTCATTTTAACAGGGGTGTGTAGACTTTTTATATCCACTGTATAACTGCAGAAGTGAAATGTGTATATATTTTTTTGTTTTGTACTGAAAGTCTTTCACCACACATAAATATAGACGAGCAAATTTCTCAAATATTTGATTCGACCGGTTCGCTGAATTTTCCAGGAAAATTTGCTTCGATCCGAATTAATTCACGATGAATCGCATTAAAAAACGTCTATTTCCGGGCTGCATAGAGCCTTTAAATGGGTGTAGAACACTGTGCCTTGCAGTAACACACATAGGGATTGTGCTGGGGTAGTGAAATAATACTGTCAGTCAGTATGACATGCACATGACAGGCGTCGCTCTTATAATCACTGCACAGTTCACTTATTTGGGCAGTCACGGGGCCAAAACCGACCAAATAACTCAAGTATTAACTCAGCCTTACAGGTCGATGTAAAGAAGAAGCACACTCCTTTTACACACTTGTCAGCTGATTCCAGATAGATGTACAGAACCTGTTCTATTAAACACTTATACAAGTAGAGCCCCCCTGACAGAGTGGAGAGGGTGTCAGCAGTAAGTTTGTGTTGATGTCATTGATTATTTTGCCCTTCCTCTGATCTGTCAGAACAATAACCCCCAAAAAACAGATCCTGTGTGGAGCATCCGCCTTCACTTGGTCAGCATTTGCTCAATAATCCATCAGTATTGCTAAAGCACAGAATAATAATGTAATATTGTAAAATCCGGTGTCTCCATGATGAATCTGCATGCTCAATAATCCATCAGTATTGTTAAAGCACAAAATATTAATGTAATATTGAAAAATCCGGTGTCTCCATGATAAATCGACAGCGTGAGGGCTCTATGTGGCTTCTATACACCTTCAAAATAATCCTTCAGCGGGGCGAATAGATGCCGGATGACCGGGATGCTCCATGACCTTCCAAGGAGCTGCTGTCGGGAGCAGCGGTTCATTTCTGAGACGTCCATATGGTGCAGGAGGAATCTAATGCAAAAAAAAACAGGAGTGGAAATAAAACAGAGATGACACATGAATGGAATATTTGCATGTCTTCTATGTTTTGTACCCACTCCTGCTTTTGGCTACCAAATCATAAGCCAATTCTGATAGGACCATACAGGCCTTACAGCTGCTACACAGACAGGATCCATTGTGTGTCTCATTTTTCCTTCCATCTTACAGATCAGAAGAAAGGTAAAATAAATCAGATAAATCATGATGTCAGCCAAGCCGAAAGGCAAAATAGTGGCCCAGTCATTGGTGGGGAGGGGGGGGAACAGCATGAGAAGTCCACAGAGTGAAGCTATGACATAGTGGTGAGGTGGAAGCAGCATGAAGACACCACAGAGTGGCCCAATGACAAGGTCTGGAGTTGGCAGCAGTATGAGGAGGCCACGGAGTGGCACAACGACCGAGTGTAGAGGTGGCAGCAGCATGAGTAGGCCATAGAGTGGCACAATGACCGAGTCTGGAGGTGGCAGCAGCATGAGTAAGCCAAAGAGTGGCAAGGTGACATAGTGTGAAGACGGCAGCAGCATAAGGAGGCGACAGAGTGGCAAGGTGACATAGTGTGGATATGGTGGCAGCATCCAGAGACCACAGAGTGGCAAGGTGACATAGTGTGGACATGGCAGAAGCACGAGGAGACCACAGAGTGGCAAGTTGACATAGTGTGGATATGGCGGACGCATCTGGAGACCACTGAGTGGCAATGTTACATAGTGTAGAGATGGCAGCATCATGAGGAGACCACAGAGTGGCAAGGTGACATACAAGTGAAACTCGAAAAATTTGAATATTGTGCAAAGTTCATTTATTTCAGTAATGCAACTTAAAAGGTGAAACTAACATATGAGATAGACTCATTACATGCAAAGCGAGATATTTCAAGCCTTTATTTGTTATAATTTGGATGATTATGGCTTATAGCTTATGAAACCCCAAAGTCACAATTTTGAGGTACCCTTTGCTCAGGGGATATGGATTAATTAGCTGACTAGAGTGTGACACTTTGAACCTAGAATATTGAACCTTTTGCACGATATTCAAATTTTTCGAGTTACAGCTGTAGTTCGGAGGTGGCGGCAGCATCCGGAGACCACTGAGTTGCAAAGTGACATAGTGTGGAGATGGCAGCATCACGAGGAGACCACAGAGCGGCAAGGTGACATAGTTTGGATATGGCAGCAGCGTGAGGAGACCACAGAGTGGCAAGGTGACATAGTTTGGAGATGGCAGCAGCAGCTACATCAGGAGACCACATAGTGACCCGATAACAGAGTGGGGCGGTGGGTGGCAATACCAGTACCCGCTGATGAAAGTGGGTGAAATAAAGAGCACTTGGCATTAGATGTGTGACATCAGGCGGGTGGCAGCATCAGAATAGTAGCTGAGGCAGGTAGTCAGAAGAAACCGGTCTCTTTTATCAAATTGTTGGTGTGGCACCATGGATTATCTATTATAAAATCCAGTTTGGCTACCCAGTAGTCCAGCGGATCTTCAATGTGGGGTGTCAGGGTGCTTTCCAAGTATGCCACGACCTGCTGGTTCAGGTTAAGCTCCAGGTCTAGATGCTGCTGGTGGTGAGTAGTTTCTTCACTATGCGGGTGAAGAAATCTACTCATCAGCGACTGATGGTGGTGGTGGGCTTGGGGGCCCCTTAGGACTCGGGGGCCCGGGGGCAATTGCCCCCCTTGCCTATATGGAAGCGCCGGCCCTGGCTCCAATGTCCTCCTCCCCCTCCTCCTCCTATTCCAGTTCAGACCCCACAGGGCTCATGTATCCGTGAGATTGAGGCGCCACGTCTCCTGTCCCCTGACCAGCCATTGTTACCAGCATCTGTTCCAGGACATGAAGCAGTGGAAAAATAATGTGGCCTCCTCAAAGGGCCTGAGCAAATGGCAGGTGTCACGCATGAGCTGCCACTGGCTGACATCGAAGTTACACAGTGGAGTACTCCTAACCGCTTGGATCATCAAGAAATCATTGATGGCCTTTCTCTGTTCATACAGTCGGTCCAACATATGGAGGGTGGAATTCCAAAGGGTGGAAATGTTGCATATCAACCCGATAACAGAGTGGGGCGGTGGGTGGCAATACCAGTACCTGCTGATGAAGGTGGGTGAAATAAAGAGCACTTGGCATTAGATGTGTGACATCAGGCGGGTGGCAGCATCAGAATAGTAGCTGAGGCAGGTAGTCAGAAGAAACCGGTCTCTTTTATCAAATTGTTGGTGTGGCACCATGGATTATCTATTATAAAATCCAGTTTGGCTACCCAGTAGTCCAGCGGATCTTCAATGTGGGGTGTCAGGGTGCTGTCCAAATATGCCACGCCCTGCTGGTTCAGGTTAAGATCCAGGTCTAGATGCTGCTGGTGGTGAGTAGTTTCTTCACTATGCGGGTAAAGAAATCTACTCATCAGCGACTGTAGACTCAGGCTGCTGCTAATGGAGCTGGTACTGCTCCTGCCACCCCACCAATCCCCAGCAGCCATGACTACGGAACATGAGTGCAGAGGGCCCCCCCGGTCAGACCTGCGAGAGGATGGACGAAATAGGCAGCGTCCAACTGACTACATAGGATGTCTTTGCAGTAGCTCAGTTTGTCCTCCCTCACGGTGGGTGTCAAAATGGCCCCCATTATGGACCAAGGGTACAACAAGGTGGAGAGCCAGAAGTCATCCCTCTGCCGAATGGTAACAATTCGGCTGTCACTACGCAAGCAAGTGAGCATGCATTGTGCTATTTGTGCAAGTGACTCAGAGGGACTCCCTGCCTCCATCTGCACTGCATACCGCCACGGTGTGTCGGGGTCATTTGTCTCGTCTTCCTCATTGCCCTGTAGCTCCTCTGGCTGCGCCTGCTCATTCTGTTCTGTCAGCTGAGTAGAAAAACTACCCATTTGGCTACACATTGCCTATGCTCCAATCAGGGCCGGTTCTAGGTGAAATGGGGCCCTGGGTCGAAAAACAATAAGGGGGCCCCCTCCCCATCACTACAGAAATACAGGGCCCCATACCTCTTACATCCAGTGATGTCTCCTTTGATGTAGATGTTCTCTGTCATCGTCTTCTCCTTTCAGATCTTCAGACCAGACCACCATTTTGTCGCCATTTTCCATCTCTGCAGTTTGACACCAGCGCAGGCCTCACAAAAAAAAGCCTTGGGACCGGCCGGTGTCAGGTGGTGGGCTTGGGGGCCCCTAAGGACTCGGGGGCCCGGGGGCAATTGGCCCTCTTGCCTATATGGAAGCGCCGGCCCTGGCTCCAATGTCCTCCTCCCCCTCCTCCTCCTATTCCAGTTCAGACCCCACAGGGCTCATGTATTTGTTAGATTGAGGCGCCACGTCTCCTGTCCCCTGACCAGCCATTGTTACCAGCATCTGTTCCAGGACATGAAGCAGTGGAATGACGCTGTTCATTCCGTAGTCCTAGCAACTAAAAAATAATGTGGCCTCCTCAAAGGGCCTGAGCAAATGGCAGGTGTCACGCATGAGCTGCCACTGGCTGACATCGAAGTTACACAGTGGAGTACTCCTATCTGCTTGGATCATCAAGAAATCATTGATGGCCTTTCTCTGTTCGTACAGTCGGTCCAACATATGGAGGGTGGAATTCCAAAGGGTGGAAATGTTGCATATCAACTTATGTTGGGGGATGCCGTTCTTCCGCTGCAGCTCAAGGAGGGTATGCTTTGCGGTGTATGAGTGGCTGAAGTGCATGCAGACCATTTTTAGGATGTCTTGCAGATGGGTAGAAGACTTTAGGAACCACTTGACAACCAGATTGAACACGTGTGCCATGCAGGGCGCATGGCTCAGCCTTCCTTGACGCAGTGCCGACACCATGTTCTTCCTGTTGTCAGTCAGCATGGCTCCGATTTTCAGTTGTCGCGGAGAAATCCAGGATTCGATTTCTTAAAGCGTCACATGGACCAGTTCCTCCCCTGTGTGACTCTGGCAGGTGCAGAACAGCGTTACACCACCGAGCCCTGCACATGTGGCGTGCTGGGGCACTGTGACTTGTCCCTGCAGTGAAGGCTGAGGTCATGGTGGAGGATGAGGAGGCGAACATTGACGCTGGACCAACGGTGTGAAAACGTGGAGGCGGAAGCGACGTGACCTGGCCAAGTTGCTGATGTGGCTGTGCAGGAACCACAATCACCCAGTGGGCCGTAAAGGACATGTATTGTCCCTGACCGTAGTTATAGCTCCACACGTCGGCACTGCCATGCACTTTGGCAGACACCAACAGGCTCAAGGACTGGCCCACCTTCTGTTCTACATTAGTGATGAGCGACATAGGCAATTTTTGAATTCGCAATATTTAGTGAATTTTTGGCCGAATATTCGCCATGAATTCGCAAATTCGAGAATTTGTGATCTCATCATTTTTTTCTTGATTGTGAAAATCGTCAATGTAATATGTTCACAATAAAAATTCACGATTAGAATATTCGCGATCAACACTAAGGGGTAGGCAACTTACTAATTGATTGCTAGGGATGTTGCTAAGTGCCGATATTCACAATAAATTTGCGGTAAATTCACGATTAGAATACTTGCGATAAACGCTATTCGCGAATACGAATATATAGTACTATATTCTAAAAATTAGCGAATTTTTGAAGTGGCGATATTTGCGATTAAAATTTGCGATTCAAATATTCGAATCAACAGTATTCTACATGTGTGTGCACGGCTGGTAATACCTTTTTCGCAAATAAATGACGGCTTGGGACTCTCCACCTCTTGGAAAGGGAGGGACTTGTATTGTACTGAACTGATAATAAATGTTTTTAGCGCAAATAGCACCGAATGTGAACTGTGTCTATTTTTCTCGTATTGTACTGTAATAGGGCACTAAATGCTTTCACCATATATGGCTGCAGAAGTGAACAGAGTATATATGTATCTTTTTCCACAGATATAAGCCACTAAAGGCTTTTCAATATAACACTTGCACCCTTACAACAAATTGCTGGAATGACAGAGCTGTAAAATGGCTATTTGGATCCCCAAATAATCTTTCCCTACACTTGAAAATGTTATTTTTTTCCCAATTATGTTTTCTGTATGTCTCTCCCTAGCCCCTGCAACATATGTCCCTGCACTAAGGTGCTGCTGTGAATTGATTCCTCCCTATACTTATCATGCACTTATAAACCGCTTTGTTTTTCACAATGATGTTTTCTTTATCAATCTCCATAGCGCCTAAAATGTCTGTCCCTGCACTTAGATGATGTGAAATTATTCCTCCCTATCCTGATCGTGCACTTCTAAAAATTTTATTTTTTTCACAATGAGGTTTTCTTTCACTCTCCCTAGTGACTGCATAATAGTGTGTCCCTGAATAAAGTACGATGGTGAATGGCAGAATCTAAGATGGCTGCCGTATTTATAGGGCTGTGACATCACCGGGCTGGCTGACTGCTGATTGGCTGCATGCATGGCATTATGGATCATCCCGCCTTCCCAGAGTTCCTTGCCCCATGTCCTCACACATATAGCCGCCATTTTAGCCGCCACGTTAGGAAAAATTGCGATTTGTTACCACGAAGCACGAGGAAATTTGCATTTGTTCAGAATAAAATTGTTCCTGAAATTCAGAACTAATTCGACTTTGTCATCTTCGATTCGCTCATCTCTACAAATAAATGCAACAGTGAAGTGCGTATATTTTTTTCCTTTTGGTAATGTAATGTAGGACACTGAACGCTTTCACCACATATAACTACAGAAGTGAAATGTGTATAAATTTTTTGTTTTGTACTGAAATAGGCTACTAAAGTCTTTCACCACAAATAAATGCAACAGTGAAGTGCGTATATTTTTTTCCTTTTGATAATGAAATAGGACACTAAACTCTTTAAACACAAAAAACTGCAGAAGTGAAATGCGTATATATTTTTCTTTTTCCACAGATATGCACTTGCACCCCTAGAACAAGAACAAATTGCTGGAATGCCAGAGCTGTATAATGGCTATTTGAATCCCCAAATAATGTTTCTTTGCAGTTTTTAAAAATTGCTTTTTTTTTTTTTCACAATGAGGTCTTTCTAGCAGTGTCCCTAGCGACTTCAGACGTCTCTCCCTGCACTAAGGCTGGGTTCAGACCTGAGCGTTTTGGATATGCGCGCTTAACGCGCGTTTTTGTCGCGCGTTTTAGGCGCGTTTTTGTGCGCGTTTTTGGCCATAGCCAACGCGCGTATTACACGCGTTTGTATGATGGACAGCAGTGTTGTCCTATGAAAATACAGCCCTGTCTATATGAAAGGTGTCTAATGATAGAGATATGCAGGTGGGCAATTTCATGGGTTTTGGGAGAGTGGATTGTTTGCAGTCATGGAATTTTCCAGAAGGCGACCAATTGCGGCAATTGTTGCAGCAATCCATCTCGGACGTTTGCGGCGAAGGAGAGAGAGCAGGCGACGCTTCTGGGTCCATCCTGTCATTGCCAATCGAACTGAAAGGGGACAGTTTTGGGCACTGTACGTGGGCCTCCGGGCCCATGAAGACAATTTTTTTTCATACACACGGATGTCCATCACCAGGTTTGTACATATACAATAGTTATAGTAGTGTTGTTGCAATTGTGAAGGTACCAGTTGTAGTATTTTGTGAATGTTAACCCTCGCCATTTTTGTTTGGAACAGCTTTGATGAGCTCCTGGGGTTGTTGGGCACCCATTTAGAACGTCAGGACACCTTCAGGACAGTATACCACCCGCGGAAAGACTGATTATTACTTTGCGGTAAGAAGTGGCCTTATAAAAGCATTTGCATTGTGTGGTGACTGGATATTAGTGTGGCCTCTGTTATTTTCAATGGTTGGTTGTGACGTTTGATTGTTTTTGCGGGGGGTGGATTTGATGTGTATGCTTTTTAAATTTGACATATAGATACCATACTTACATAGTTTACGCACATTTTCCCATACGGAACCACTCCCTTCCAAATAAGAGTCACACAAACTTAGCAAATGTTTTTAATTTGGGGAAAAGGTACCGAACATGTTCCAGTTCCTCCAAAAATGCACAAAGTGTGTTTTACACAAACAACATAACTCTTTGTCTTTCGAACGTAAAATTAGTCGGCAAATTTCAACCAAAAACAATCACTGAAATGTGGCTCTGGATCCCGCATGGCCTCTCTCAGTCCGCCCGATTGCTGGCCAGGATGCATTGGAGCGGTGGTGGAGGGGTTGTTGCCCATGCTGGTGGAGGGATAGGTGTATGAGGAGTGGGGTTGTGTGTGCCATGTGTCGTGAGGGTGTGGTATGTTAGTTTGTGGGTATGTCTGTGATGTGTATGTGTGAGTGGGTGGTGGATGTTGTGGTGGATGTTGTGGTGGATGTTGTGGTGGATGTTGTGGTGGATGTTGTGGTGCATTGTTGGCCTGTGTGATATCAGAACATGGGATGAAGCTGTCTAGCACCCTTGTTAATGTATCCCTCGCTTCGGTGATTCTACTTCTGGGCACTTGCTGCATTTTTTCCTCCAAACTCAAGAGGAAAAGCCCATCACAAGAGAGTTTGGGGGCAGGATGGGCAAGTGCATCCAGGCATGCTATTAGCCGGTCCTCATGGCGTGATGGCCTTCTCCGTTTTGGTCGGTGAATCCTAATGTTTGCGGGTTCCACGACAGGTGGTGCAGGCTGTGTGGGGGTTTGGAATGTAGGGGTGGGATCGGGTGGAGGAGGACTTAGTGGCCCCATTGACGCACAGGCCTCACTGTCTCTGTTGACCTCCCCCTCTTCCTCCTCCTGCTGTTGAGGTTGGGACCAGCTACTATCGGTGCTGTGAACATGAAAATATACATAAGTATGTGCAAGATTTGAAAGTGAATGCATGTCATACCACACCCTCTCCTGCATGTGTATGCACTGGACTCACCTCCGCATTTCAGTGCATGGGATAAGAAACGCCATTTGCTCGGCATGCACATAACTGGACCGTGCACCTGGCGAAGCTCCGCTCCTCTGTTCCCTCTCCTTACGCCGATGTCGAACAAAAGCATCTTTCAGGCTCTTCCACTTGCTTTTCAAAACGTTGACTATATTAAAAACAAAGCATCATCCATTATTTTAAATCCAGATTTTCAATCTTTTTTTGCAGCTATCTAGCTACTGGCCACTCTTTGATCAGTCTTCACTACACCTTCCTGATCGGGAAATCCACAGCCAGTGTAATCGTGAAGGAAACCTGCATCGCTATTTGGCATGTCCTACATGCTGCTGTCATGGGCCAACCAAACAAGGAGGAGTGGCTGAAAATTTCGGATACTTTTCAGCTAACATGCAATTTCCCAAACTGTGTAGGAGCAATTGACAGCAAACACATCCGCGTTCTGAAGCCAATGAGGAGTGGCAGTCAGTTCTTTAATTATAAAAAATACTTTTCTGTAGTTCTTTTTGCAGTATGTGATGCTAACTATTGTTTCTGTTACATCGATGTGGGTTCCTATGGCAGCAGCTCTGACTCTGCTGTTTTTGGGCATTCAGACTTTGGTCAAATGCTCATTAATAATTCCCTTGACCTTCCCGGGAACACCACACTGCCTGGCACCACTTATCCGTCTATGCCATTTGTTTTTGTTGGGGACGAGGCATTTGCTCTAGGTGAGCATCTTATGAGGCCATACTCCAGACGTGGTCTCTCCATTGCGCGCCGTGTTTTTAATTATCGTATGACAAGAGCACGCAGGGTGGTGGAATGTGCATTCGGCATATTATCCAACAAATGGCGAGTTCTGCACTCACCCATACATCTTAAATTGGAGACCGCCATCTTGGCTGTGAAGGCAGCATGTGCTCTTCACAATTTTGTCAGACAAAGGGATGGCTTCAATTTTGAGGATTCTTTGAGCCATTCCATGGAGAGTACTATTCACAGCGGTGTTCGTGGGACCACACATGGTGCCGCTATTCGGGACCACTTCACTGCATATTTCATGTCACCACAGGGGGAGTTACCTTGGCAAATGCAAGCCATATAATGTTCAAATATATATTTTTTTCCCCCAGCAAAGATTGTTTCGTTATCTTTTAATATTCCATTTTATTGGATTAATGTAATGGCTGCATTAAAAATTTTGAAGAGTGAATGTGTGCAATGCCCTTTTTTCACCTATATAGTGCCCCTTGTAGAAGCACCAATAGTGCCCACCAATACTCCTCCATTAACAAGGGGAAACAATGTGGGCGGAATTATGGGTCCCATTTATGGGCCCAATACTCGTCCATTAACAAGGGAAAACAATGTGGGCGGAATTAGGGGTCCCATTTATGTGGCCAATACTTGTACTGTACACATACATTCACCTATAATGTGCCAGTGCTGCAATAGCCCACAAGCACAATAATGTTTAACCGTAGACAATATCCATATCAACTTTATACTACCAATCCGACCCACAAATGTAGGCCACAATTTGATATTCTAATACATTTCCACATTGGAACAGCGCCATCTGGGGAAACACAGTGGAACAAGTGCAAATTGAGCATACTGGGCCACTACATTGTGCCAGAATGTGGATGACGGGAAACATTGACTGCCCATATACTAGAACAGGGATGGTGAAGCTGCAGCCCTCCAGCTGTAGCAAAAATACAACTCCATGCATGCCAGGACAGGCTACAGCAAGTAAAATACAGCACAGCATATTGGGAGTTGTAGTTAGACAGCAGCTGGAGGGCTGCAGGTAGAGCTGGGCTGGACTATTACATATAGTTTTTACACCAGTGCACACAAGGAGTTCCTTTTTACTCTCAGAACACACATGTCAATACCTTGCCCTTCTTTCCCTGTTTTGGATAAGCTCATCCACTGTGGCCAGATGTTTTGGCCAATGTCCTCCCATGCCTGCTTCCTGCTTCTCCTATTTTTGAAATTTGCATCCTGGATGTCATACAGGCAGCGTTTTGAACGCACAAGCCTGATCAGAGTCTAACTATCACAGCCTGCTTCCTCCATCTTGCTCAGGCTGCACATTAGCCTCTCACTAGGGGTGTGTCCTTAAATGGCCTGTTGCTATGTGCCAAACGCGCGTTCGTACGCGCGTTTTGATGGTCACAAACGCTCAAAATAGCATATATGCGCGTTCCTATGCTATCCTATGGCCGCAAACGCGCGACAAACGCGCGACAAAACGCCCCAAAGAAGCTCAAGAACTTGTTTGAGCGTAGGGCGTTTTTCAGCGCGTTCTAACGCGCTGTAAAACGCTCAAGTGAGAACCAGGGCCATAGGGAAGCATTGGTTTTCATGTGTTGAGCGTTTTACAGCGCGTTTGAACGCGCTGTAAAACGCTCAATTGTGAACCCAGCCTAAGATGCTGTGAAATGATTCCTCCTTATCCTTTCCCTGCACTTGTAAATCACTTTTCTGGCACTGTCCCTAGCGCCTTCTGACGTCTCTCCCTGCATTAAGATGCTGTTGAATGATTCATCCCTATCCTTTCCCTGCAGTTATAAATATAAATCGTTTTTTCAGTTTTTTTTTTTTCACAATGAGGTTTTTCCTAGCGCCTTCTCACGTCTATCCCTGGAAATTGCCTGACTCTAAGATTGCCGCCGTATTTGTACGGCTGTGACATCACAGGGCTGGCTGGCTGATGATTGGCTGCATGCATGGCATTTTGGGTTAGCCAGCTTTCCTAGAGTTCCTTGTCCGCACATGTGTAGCCGCCAATTTAGGAAAAATTGCGATTCGTTACCACGCATTCGTTGCGAATCAAATTTTTCCTGAAATTCGGATCGAATTCCACTTCGTCAGATTCTATTCGCTCATCTCTTATTATAAAAATTACTTAAAGGGTTTTTGTCACTTCAGCAAGTGGCATTTATTATATGAAGGAAGTTAATACAAGGCACTTACTAATGTATTGTTATTAGCCTTATTGCTTCCTTTGCTGGCTTCATTCATTTTTCCATCACATTATACACTGCTCATTTACATGGGTACGACCACCCTGCAATCCAGCAGTGGTGCACGTGCTTGCACACTATAGGAAAAAGTGCCAGCCTCTCTGGTGGCCGAGACCGCAGAAGCACACATAGGCTGGTGCTTTTTTCTATAATGTGCAAGCACGGCCACAGCTTGATTGCATGTTGGTCATTACCATGGCAACGAGCAGTGTATAATGTGATGGAAAAATGAATCTAGCCAGCAAAACAGGCAATATGAACAATCACAATACATTAGTACAATAAGTGCCTTGTATTAACTTTCTCTACATAGTAAATGCTATTTGCTTAAGTGACACAGCCCCTTTAAGCATAACATTATCCCACAAAAAAACAAAGTTAAAGTTTTGCTGATACCTGCCTTTCTAATAATAACTTCTGAACTAATCTATATATAAAAAACTGACTAAATTAGGTGGTCTTAAACGGCAAAAAAAATGCTCAAATACCCCAGATGCTATTGCGCATTTCTAGAAGAGGTAGGAGAAAATTCCACACATGTGATCTGTTGCTAGCAGTAATCCCCAACAATGGAGGATGCCAGCAATTGACCACATGTACAGTCGTAGCCAAAAGTTTTGAGAATGACACAAATAATAGTTTTCACAAAGTTTGCTGCTAAACTGCTTTCAGATCTTTGTTTCAGTTGTTTCTGTGATGTAGTGAAATATAATTACACGCACTTCGTTTCAAAGGCTTTTATCGACAATTACATGACATTTATGCAAAGAGTGAATCAAAAGGAAAAAAATCACCACGTGGTGCCTAACTGCTAATAAGATGTTGTATATATTTAAATATGATGTACACCAATAATAGAGGTTATAAATATATATAGATAGATATATATGTAAAACTGGAATCAATATAAAAATAGAGCAATATAAAAAAAATTGATAAAAACGAATACATAGTAAATAGGAGCCCCTTACTAAAATAGAGGGGCGGGAAACAGCAATGCTCAGTGCTAATATGATAGAGCCATAAAACAGCTGGTGTATCAAATAAAGCACATAAAAGCATATAAAAGGTGGAAAAAACACCGAAACTCACTTCACCAGGGAGGGGTGTAAAGGGATAAAGCTCAAGACACCCAAAACAAACACCTCCCTCGCCTGGCTCGCTTGTAGAGTGGTTGGAAGATACGGCAGTCCACAACTGGGAACTTCTGGTATAATCCTTAATAGGTAAATAGGTCAGGTGGGCTCAACGCTTTTCGGGGATATACAAACCCCTTCTTCAGGAGCAGAGCAAGTAGTAGGCTTAAGGAAGGGGTTTGTATATCCCCGAAACGCGTTGAGCCCACATGTGATCATGTGCACATGTGATCCGTTGCTAACAGCAATCCCCAGCAAAATTGCATACAATGGAGGATGCCCGCAGTGGACCACATGTACCAAAAAGACATCCAAAGCAGTATAGTGGATGTGATGGAATATATAAAGCAAACATTACAAAGACTGATGCAACACAATGGTAAATGCAATTGACATTATATGGCTAAACCCTCTGATTTTAAAAATAAGACATGTGCAGCATTTGCTTCCCCAGTGAGGAATGCGCAACAGCATCTGAGGTTTTGAACATTTTCTGCTTTTAAAGACTTGTGTAGGATGTTTTTGTGGTACATGTGCTAGCAACGGATCACATGTGCAGAATTTGCTCCTACCTCTAGAAATGTGCAATAGTATCTGGGGTATTTGAGCATTTTTTCTGCTGTTTAAGACCATGTCATTTAGTCAGTTTGTTTGCATATGTGTACCTGGAGGTGTGGAAATCCAGGTTGTATTATTTAGGTGCACCTGCGTGCCCTACACTGCTTGAGTCAGTGATCAGTGGGACTCACAGCCTCTTCCCTCCCCCCATTGTATGTGTGATTTCACGCTGGAGGTAGCCTGGGAGCTGTTTGCTGTGTGTAGGACCTCATGCTCCTGTAATTGCCCATATGGCCCCTCTAGTTGCCCACTGGCATAGGTAGGCTAGCACTATGAGAGACCTTGACGAAGTGTGCGGGCTACGGTTCTTGATATAAGAATATATTGGCAAAAGTCTAATTTTTAAAGTCAGAGTGAGGGTTTAGCCATATATTGTCAATTGCATTTACCCTTGTGTTGCACCAATCTTTGTAATGTTTTGACTAATCTATACAGGGAGTGCAGAATTATTAGGCAAGTTGTATTTTTGAGGATTAATTTTATTATTGAACAACAACCATGTTCTCAATGAACCCAAAAAACTCATTAATATCAAAGCTGAATATTTTTGGAAGTAGTTTTTAGTTTGTTTTTAGTTTTAGCTATTTTAGGGGGATATCTGTGTGTGCAGGTGACTATTACTGTGCATAATTATTAGGCAACTTAACAAAAAACAAATATATACCCATTTCAATTATTTATTTTTACCAGTGAAACCAATATAACATCTCAACATTCACAAATATATATTTCTGACATTCAAAAACAAAACAAAAACAAATCAGTGACCAATATAGCCACCTTTCTTTGCAAGGACACTCAAAAGCCTGCCATCCATGGATTCTGTCAGTGTTTTGATCTGTTCACCATCAACATTGCGTGCAGCAGCAACCACAGCCTCCCAGACACTGTTCAGAGAGGTGTACTGTTTTCCCTCCTTGTAAATCTCACATTTGATGATGGACCACAGGTTCTCAATGGGGTTCAGATCAGGTGAACAAGGAGGCCATGTCATTAGATTTTCTTCTTTTATACCCTTTCTTGCCAGCCACGCTGTGGAGTACTTGGACGCGTGTGATGGAGCATTGTCCTGCATGAAAATCATGTTTTTCTTGAAGGATGCAGACTTCTTCCTGTACCACTGCTTGAAGAAGGTGTCTTCCAGAAACTGGCAGTAGGACTGGGAGTTGAGCTTGACTCCATCCTCAACCCGAAAAGGCCCCACAAGCTCATCTTTGATGATACCAGCCCAAACCAGTACTCCACCTCCACCTTGCTGGCGTCTGAGTCGGACTGGAGCTCTCTGCCCTTTACCAATCCAGCCACGGGCCCATCCATCTGGCCCATCAAGACTCACTCTCATTTCATCAGTCCATAAAACCTTAGAAAAATCAGTCTTGAGATATTTCTTGGCCCAGTCTTGACGTTTCAGCTTGTGTGTCTTGTTCAGTGGTGGTCGTCTTTCAGCCTTTCTTACCTTGGCCATGTCTGAGTATTGCACACCTTGTGCTTTTGGGCACTCCAGTGATGTTGCAGCTCTGAAATATGGCCAAACTGGTGGCAAGTGGCATCTTGGCAGCTGCACCCTTGACTTTTCTCAGTTCATGGGCAGTTATTTTGCGCCTTGGTTTTTCCACACGCTTCTTGCGACCCTGTTGACTATTTTGAATGAAACGATTGATTGTTCGATGATCACGCTTCAGAAGCTTTGCAATTTTAAGAGTGCTGCATCCCTCTGCAAGATATCTCACTATTTTTGACTTTTCTGAGCCTGTCAAGTCCTTCTTTTGACCCATTTTGCCAAAGGAAAGGAAGTTGCCTAATAATTATGCACACCTAATATAGGGTGTTGATGTCATTAGACCACACCCCTTCTCATTACAGAGATGCACATCACCTAATATGCTTAATTGGTAGTAGGCTTTCGAGCCTATACAGCTTGGAGTAAGACAACATGCATAAAGAGGATGATGTGGTCAAAATACTTATTTGCCTAATAATTCTGCACGCAGTGTATATACACCAACCTGATTAATAGACAATCTATTAAATGACCCTGCTTCTAAGACCTGGAACACTGTATAGGATTGAAGCTCCTTATTTACATGATATGCAATCTTGTATTTGGCCTAATCAAGCAATCAAGAGTACTAACAGTTACATTTCAATAGCATAAGATAAAAATAATATAATTTTAATAATGGGGTTAAAAGTCCTTGAAAGGGTAAGATCATCTCATTACATGGCTAATACTATTTAATACTGTTCACACTAAATTATGTCATAGAATTGAACACAATGAAAGGCGTCTTCATTTTCATTTATCCCCAGAAATACAAGCCATGATTGCAATCACTGCCATATTTACATGGGGCATTTATAAGGAACAAGCATTTGTAGGAACACTTGTTAAACTGATTATCAGCTTGTTTAAAAGGGCCCTAAGCAAATTTTATATAAGGGAGATTTAAAAAAAATGGTGCAAAGGAAAAGTGGAGCAGGTGTTCTTAGCAAACAAGATGCAGAAATAAAATCCTTGTTTATAGGCATCTTAAACATATGATCAAGAGACAAGTTAGATTCTACCTGGAGCCACCTGTCATGTAAAGAGAAAACTGGGAGCTTCATTATCCATTTCTCATTTCAAATATTGATACATTTCCACCATTATCTCTTGCAGAGTATAATACTCACCATAATCGACTCTATAACGTTCATGACTTTCTCACTGATACTAAATAACTTTCTATAGTTGCCTTTCTAGTCAGTCACCTATATGGCAAGGCATAGCTCCAGAAGTATAACTAAAAGCTCCTGGGACCCAATTTAAAATTGGTAACAAGGCTCCAGTCTTACCATGTTCCATTACAATTATGAGATCCTCAAATGGGGCATAAGAGTATTTTTGTTTTCATTGCAGATTTGTGTGCTGCTATGTAATTTATGATTTTGTTTCTAAATAAAACCTCTGATTGTAAAGTGCTACAAAATATGTTGGTGCTGTATAAATAAAGATGATTATTATTACCCATTCATGCATTAGGACATAGCTGCAACTGTGATTTCAGCAGCATCTATATCTATGCCCCTCTCAAGAGAGAGGGAATTGAATGGATATGGTTGTATTAACTGGTTTATCATTGATAAATGATCTTACTTAAAGAGAACCTTTCACTACAAAATGCAGTGAAGTCAGCAGGCAGCAGGTTATAAAGCAGGAGAAGTGATACTTAATAAGGTGTGGGTTTGTCTATAGAATCAGTCAGTGATAGCTGTACATGGGGAAGTCTTAAATATGTTGAGCACCTTTGAGTGGGCGTTTGGCTAACCTGTGAAGGGAAGCATACTTACCTGGTTCCAACGTTGCCTCCCTGCTCCTCCACTCTACTTCCTCATCACCAAGGCACATCCTAGATGTAAACTTCTTGTTTGATACCACTACAGCTATTCGCTGGCCGCAGTGGTGACGTGCTCCCCTTACATCATGACAAATGGTCACGTGACACAAGGGGAGTAGGTCACCGTGACTGCAGCAGCATCAAACAGGAAGCTTCATCAAACAGGAACATTCAGGGAGCCTAGCAGAGTAGCTGAAGCCATAAAGTGAAGGAGTAGGTTGCCAGCATCAGGAAGCAGGTAAGTGTGCTTCCCTTCGCAGGGCTGCTCAAAGGTGCACAACACCTTTAAGTTCAGAAAAAGCATAGATATAAATGTATAAATATCAAGTTTTACAGAATCTTTTCCCACAAAATTATATCAATCTGCTTGGCTTCTCTTGCTCTATAGCATGCTGCCTGCAGATTGCATTGCATTTTGTGGTGACATTTAATGCTTTTTAAAATTAAAAAAGGCCCAAAAATTATCCCTTTTTGGTCGCCGCTCCAGGTTTTTATACTGTGTATGGTAGAGTAGTATGGAACATCATGGACAAGGCAGCAGATATGTGACTGTATAAGGGTAGTAGTGGTGGCACAGTATAAATTATGATGGAAAAGGCAGGAGATGTGCAGCTGTGTAGGACAGGAGTAGTAGTCCACTACAATATGTGGTCTGTAACTGTGAAGCATACCAATACGTCAGGTACACTGTGAACAGCTGAATTCTTTTAATAAACTTTAAGATAGTTTTATAATATTTTTTTAAACCTCTATTGGACAGAGTCCCTTACAATATATGGTTGGTAACTGTGATGCAAACCAATATAGTAAGCCAGGTGGCACACTATCAGCATTAGGATTAAGATTGATTAATGCTGCAAAGGATTTATTGTGATTGTGAATATGTGAAGTTTGGGCTGATTTCCATTAATAATAAATTGAGTAGTATAGCTTTTGATACTACACTCTAGCCGAAGCAGTCTGACAAATTTCTAACAAAACCAGCCTCCCTGAGGCAGCCTAAATAAGGTACACAATATGACTCCTGTCTCTGAAGCCTATCCCTCTGTGAAGTACATATAACTATAATCAGAAAAAAAAAGATAGCAGCACTTGAATAAAAAAGTTGTGCAAGGCCAAGGAAACTTGACACTTGGATCCAAAAGAATCAAAGGATAGAAAATAGGCGGCACAATATAGTTGCAAAGTTTCAGCTCAGCATTAGAGTCTTTCTAATGCTGATGTCTAATTCTGAGCTGAAACAATGAACCATTTTGGGTGAATAAAAACGCTATTTTTGTATTTTTTTGAGAGTGCTGCTTATTTTCTAATATTTAAAAAAAATGGAAATATAATTAGCTATTGCCTTCTTTTCACTGTGACATAATCTCTCTGACCCTAAACTATCTGTATTCTTTGTTTTTAATATTTCTTTTCTCTGTCAGACATGATAGATTTCCCTCTAGTGTTTAACCCCTTAAGGACTCAGCCTTATTTCACCTTAAGGACTTGGCCTTTTTTGCAAATCTGACTAGTGTCATTTTAAGTGCTGACAACTTTAAAACGCTTTGACTTATCCAGGCCATTCTAAGATAGTTTTTTCGTCACATATTGTACTTCATGACACTGGTAAAATGAAGTTAAAAAAAATTCATTTTTATTTATAAAAAAAAACAAATTTACCAAAAATCTGTAAAAAATTGCAAATTTCCAAGTTTCAATTTCTCTACTACTATAATACATAGTAATACCTCCAAAAAGAGTTATTACTTTACATTCCCCATATGTCTACTTCATGTTTGGATCATTTTGGGAATGATATTTAATTTTTTGGGGATGTTACAAGGCTTAGAAGTTTAGAAGTAAATCTTGAAATTTTTCAGAAATGTTCAAAAAACAAATTTTTAGGGACCAGTTCAGGTCTGAAATCACTTTGCTTACCTAATAGAAACCACCCAAAAATGACCCCATTCTATAAACTACACCACTCAAGGTATTCAAAACTGATTTTTGTTAACCGCTGTACGGGCACAGGACAGGGCGCAGAAGGAAAGGAATGCCATACGGTTTTTGGAAGGCAGGTTTTGCTGGACTGTTTTTTTTGACACCATGTCCCATTTGAAGCCCCCCTGATGCACCCCTAGAGTAGAAACTCCATAAAAGTGACCCCTATCTAAGAAACTACACCCCTCAAGGTATTCAAAACTGATTTTACAAACGTCGTTAACCCTTTAGGTGTTCCACAAGAATTAATAGAATATAGAGATACAATTTCAAAATTTCACTTTTTTGGCAGATTTTCCATTTTAATAATTTTTTTCCAGTTACAAAGCAAGGGTTAACAGCCAAACCAAACTCAATATTTATGGCCCTGATTCTGTAGTTTACAGAAACACCCCATATGTGGTCGTAAACTACTGTACGGGCATATGGCAGGGCACAGAAGGAAAGGAATGCCATACGGTTTTTGGAAGGCAGATTTTGCTGGACTGTTTTTTTTTTACACCATGTCCCATTTGAAGCCCCCCTGATGCACCCCTAGAGTAGAAACTCCCAAAAAGTGGCCACATTTTAGAAACTATGGGATAGGGTGGCAGTATTGTTGGTACTAGTTTAGGGTACATATGATTTTTAGGTGCTCTATATTACACTTTTTGTGAGGCAAGATAACAAGAAATAGCTGTTTTGGCACCGTTTTTATTTTTTGTTATTTACAACATTTATCTGACAGGTTAGATCATGTGATATTTTTATAGACCAGGTTGTCACGGATGCGGCGATACCTAATATGTATACATTTTTTTTATTTATGTAAGTTTTACACAATGATTTCTTTTTTGAAGCAAAAAAAATCATGTTTTAGTGTTTCCATAGTCTGAGAGCCATAATTGTTTCAGTTTTTGGGAGATTTTCTTAGGTAGGGTCTCAATTTTTGCGGAATGAGATGACGGTTTGATTGGCACTATTTGGGGTTCGATACGAACGCAGCGATACCAAATATGTATACTTTTTTTTTATTTATGCAAGTTTTACACAATAACAACTTTTTTAAAACAAGAAAATTATGTTTTAGTGTCTCCATATTCTGAGCCATAGTTTTTATTATTTTTTGGGGGATTGTCTCAGGTAGGGGCTCATTTTTTGTGGGATGAGGTGACTGTTAGATTGCTATTTTGGTGGGCAAATGCCTTTTTGATCGCTTGCTGTTGTACTTTTTGTGATGTAAGGTGACAAAAAAATGGTTTATTTAGCACAGTTTTTATTTTTTATTTTTTACGGTTTTCATCTGAGGGGTTAGGTCATGTGATATGTTTATAGAGCCGGTCGATACGGACGCGGCAATACCTAATATCTATACTTTTTTTCCCCCCTATTTTTTACCAATTTTTTTAACTTTATTTAGGGAAAATGACGTTTTTGTTTATTTTTACTTTAAACTTTTAATTTTTGGGGGGAAAACGTTATTTTTTCAACTTTTTTTCACTTTCTTTTTTGTCCCACTTTGGGGTCTAATCCTTTACAATGCATTCCAATACATCTGTATTGGAATGCATTGGCTGTATGAGTAATACTGTGTGTAGTAGGCCTCAGGCACACAACCGTTTTTTTTTAAGGTCTGCAAAAACGGGGTCCGTAGGTCCGTGATCCGTGTCCGTTTTTTCTTTCGTGGGTCTTCCTTGATTTTTTGAGGATCCACAGACATGAAGAAAAAGTTGTTTTGGTGTCTGCCTGGCTGTGCGGAGCCAAACGGATCCGTCCTGACTTACAATGCAAGTCAACGGGGACGGATCCGTTTGACGTTGACACAATATGGTGCAATTGCAAACGGATCCGTCCCCCATTGATTTTCAATGTAAAGTCAGGAGTTAATATACCATAGGATCGGAGTTTTCTCCAATCCGATGGTATATTTTAACTTGAAGCGTCCCCTCACCATGGGAACGCCTCTATGTTAGAATATACCATCGGATTTGAGTTAGATCATCAAAACTCAGATCCGACAGTATATTCTAACACAGAGGCGTTCCCATAGTGATGGGGACGCTTCAAGTTAGAATATACTAAGACAGAGCAAGAAATGGTTGATGTGGAATACTGGACTAGAGCAGCGGTGCCCTTATTGGGGTAGGTTCAAAACTCCTTAATACAAAATAAAACAAGATACGGGTACCGTGCTATATCTAAAGCAGTGTATGAAAGTGATTGTTACTTAGAACCATAAAAGCAGAAAGCCGAGTTCATATTCTGCTACAAAGGTGGCTGTCACAAGTCTGTGTTACGCATGTACAGAGACAGATGTAACAAGTCTATACTCCACACGTGAATTTTCAGTAACACTTTGCTTCGCTTTGCATATACAAAGGCAGCCGTCACACGTCTATATTCCAAATGCGATGAACCTGTTATCCGCCTCCAACATGTAGTCAGATCTCGCCTTGAGCCACCAACCGCCCAAGATTTCACAGTTTTCACATGCGTATAAAATTGCCCGACCCGGGTTTCGCACTTAGCTTTGTCAGGGGCAAATTTAATTACTATCTATAGTCCCTCATTATTGGCTGAGGATAACTGTAATGCGTATCAAATTTGAATTGTAATACACGTAACAAATGTTGGGAACTCACCAGAATAGTGCTTGGCCTGCTATAACCACCTAGTTGTAATTATAAAATATTCAAACCAATTGCCTGCTCTCAAGTAATCCGTATAGAATTTAATAACACATTAAATTGTAACACATTATATTTCAAATTGTGGAGCTCACACAAATTGGGATTGAATCCAATTTTAATTGGATCCAAATATAATTATTAAAGTGTGGTATGTATAGTTCATTCCTCTTATGTTCATTTCATATATAATGTGTAAGTAATGCCACTCCAAATTAATATTTTTTGGTTAATCTCAGAGTTGCCGTAATATAGTTAGTTGTAATGGTGGGAGAAATGTTTTTTATTTAGTCGCATAGAATGTATTGCGCTTTCACGCTGCCTAGGCTACTTTCACACCTGCGTTTAGGTGCGGATCCGTTTGGCTCTGCATCTCCAGGAGGACACCAAAACGCTGCAAGCAGGGTTTTGGTGTCTGCCTACAGAGCGGAATGGAGGCAGAACGGAGCCAAACTGATGCATTCTGAACGGATCCTTATCCATTCAGAATGCATTGTGGCTAAACTGATCTGTTTTGGGCCGCTTGTGAGAGCCTTGAAACGGATCTCACAAGCGGACCCAGAAACGCCAGTGTGAAAGTAGCCTTACCAATACCCCGGTTCGTCCGTTCTATCGTTTGGCCACTACTGGGTAGGTAGATATGTGTCTAGCTGGCTTTGTGTTTCCTCCTGCTCCGCTCCCCTCTGTCTCCTGAAGATCGCTGGGGCTTGCAGTCCGTGCTTGTACTCTCCACTCACGCTTGTGCCGGCACATTTGTTAGCGCATGCGTGGTGAAAATCCCAGGACGCCAATCTCCACTACTTGATTACTTCACGGAATAGGTATTCAAAAATAATAGAGGTATGTTTACAATACCACAATTTATATACCAGACGCGTTTCGGAACTATAATGGTTCCTTCCTCAGTGGTAAAAGTAATATAAAATGAGGGACATATTGCTCCTTATATGGAGCCAATGTAACAACAAAAACTTGGACCGGACTGTGAGTTTTCTCTCTCTTACTATACACACATTGCGATATTATTCCTTTTCACCTTTCTTAATTATATATTCAAATACTCTCCGCCCTAACAATCAACATAACACAGTGCTCAAATACTGTACAAACAACAAAAAATAGCACCAATAATAAAATAATACATACAAAAATGGAAACAAAGAGGAAAATAATAATAAATAAATAAAAAATTAACCAATGAAAAATAAAAATTAAAAGCCCCAAATCTAGGATTACAGATAGCTCCAACTATAAGAAAAACGAAAGAAAGATCCTGTCACCGCCAGCTCTCTGAGAAGCTGTGGCAGTCGTTCTTCTGGACCTCTTGCATGATGTTCTTTGTTTTGGTTTCACTTTGTCATCTCTTTTCCTTCTCCCAGCTGTCATCTATTTACACTGATTGCCTCCCTTTATATTCCCTCCCATACTGCCTCACTTTGCGGTTTATACTACTTCCTGGATTGTGTTCACTGCAAGAGGCTGCAACTGCTGGTTCCTCAGATAAGTCTTTTCCTTTATTTGTGTTTCCATGCTGGCTTGATTCTAGGTGACCCTGACTCCCTCCGTATTAAGTGCAGGGAGCCGGTGGTCGTGTCCCCTCACTATTATAGGGTTTTCAGGTGTCATTCAATCTAGGTACGAGGGCATGCAATTATCTATCATAAAGATCTTTGCATGGGCAAAGCAGTCAGGGAGAGCTCTAGGGATTTTATCGGGCTCACCCATATGTTCATTAGTTTGGGATCAAGTCAGTCGGATGTTTATTTATAACTTCTAGTTTTCTGCAACACTATCCGTGACACTATAAACCGCCATAACCGTCTTAAGCATGGATCCGGTTTCAGCCTTGATTGACCGCATGCAGGGTCTTTCACTGGAGGTAGCAGATCTCCGTAAAACTGTGTCTCAGTTTCAGGTGACCGGTTCTGCTTGCGTTCATGGAGTTTGTTCCGAGCCTAAGATCTCGCTTTCGGATACGTTCTCCGGGGGTAGTGAGAATTTTGTTAGTTTTAGAGAGGCTTGCAAACTCCATTTTCGCCTACTTCCCCATTCCTCTGGTGATGAGGAGCAGAGGGTGGGGATCATCATCTCGCTGCTCAGAGATAACGCTCAGTCTTGGGCCTTTTCACTGCCGGTGGGGGCACGGCCCCTCCGATCAGTGGATGAATTTTTTGTAGCCCTGGGGCAGATATATGATGGCCCAGATCGTATTGCTCTGGCTGAATCTAAACTGCGTCTTTTATGCCAGGGTAAACAGTCCGCAGAGATATATTGTTCAGAATTTCAGAGATGGGCAGCTGATACTGGTTGGAACGATGCTGCACTCCGAAGTCAATTTTGCCATGGTCTTTTGGAGGGATTAAAATATGCATTTGCTTTTCATGAGAGACCTGCCTCATTGGAGTCTGCCATGTCTCTAGCTGTTCGTATTGACAGGTGTCTTAGAGAGAGAGGAGAGATCACTCCTTCCTGTCATATTCAGTTCAAGGACAGTGGGGCGGTCTCATTCACTGTGCAGAGGCCTCAGCCTCTCTCAATCCTGAGGAGGAGGCCATGCAGCTGGGTTTGCTTGCCTCTGATAGTAGAGGATTCAGCTCTCAGAGGAGGGTTTGTTTCTGTTGTGGAGGTATAAATCATTTGGCAAATGTTTGCCCCTCTAGGAGATTCAGAGAGTTTTCTGAGGGTAATAAAGAAACAAAAAGAAAAAAAAACTCTAAAAACTTTCCATCTGTTACTATCGGCAAGGTTGATGCGGAAATTTAAGGTTTGCCGTTTGCTTGTAGTTCCCGTTTTGTCCTACCTGCCAGGGTGGTGCTAGATAGCAAGGACATTGTTTGTGAGATTTTTGTAGATAGTGGAGCAGCTGTCAATCTCATTGATAATCAATTTGCTATAACACATGGTTTCCAGGTATGCACTTTGGGAAAGGATATACCTGTTTTTGCTATCGATTCCGCTCCACTTTCTCAAAAATCGTTAAAGAGCATAGTTCACAATATCTGTTCAACTGTGGGTGATGCTCATGTTGAGGATATGTCATGTTTCGTCCTAAGTGGATTACCTACTCCTCTAGTGTTGGGGCTACCCTGGTTAACTAAACATAACCCCACCATTGATTGGCAAGCAAGGCAAATAAATGGTTGGAGTGACTCTTGCAGAGAGAATTGCCTCACAGCGTCTCTTTCAGAGGTTTCTACTAAGACTGTACCATCTTTTCTCTCTGAATTTTCGGATGTGTTTTCAGAGAGTGGTGTCCAGGAGCTGCCCCCTCACCGGGAGTACGATTGCCCTATTAATCTCATCCCAGGCGCAAAGCTGCCAAAATCACGTTTATATAATCTCTCCCAACCTGAAAGAGTCGCTATGCGTACTTATATCTCTGAGAGCCTGAGAAATGGACACATCCGACCCTCGAAGTCACCTGTTGCCGCAGTTTTTTTTTTTTTGTTAAGAAAAAAGATGGTTCTTTAAGACCATGTCTGGATTTCAGGGAGCTGAACTGTATCACAATTCGTGACCCTTATCCGCTTCCTCTGATCAGTGACCTGTTTAACCAGATTGTTGGGGCTAAAGTTTTTTTTAAGTTGGATTTAAGAGGGACATACAACCTAGTCAGGGTCAGATAAGGGGACGAATGGAAGACGGCCTTCAATACCCCTGACGGCCATTTCGATAATTTGGTTATGCCCTTTGGTTTGATGAATGCTCCAGCCGTCTTCCAACATTTTGTGAACAGCATTTTTTATCATTTAATGGGGAAATTTGTACTGGTGTATCTAGATGACATTTTGATTTTTTATCCTGATTTCAAAACTCATAGGGACCACCTACGTCAGGTCTTGCTCATTCTGCGGGAGAATAAATTGTATGCTAAACTGGAAAAAAGTGTGTTTGCGGTTCCAGAAATTCAATTTCTGGGTTTTCTTCTCTCCGCTTCTGGTTTTCGCATGGACCCTGAGAAGGTCCGCGCTGTGCTTGATTGGGAGCTTCCTGAGAATCAGAAGGTGCTGATGCGGTTTTTGGGTTTTGCCAATTATTACAGGAAGTTCATTTTGAATTATTCCTCTGTTGTTAAGCCACTCACTGATATGACTAAAAGGGGGTAGATTTTTCCTCCTGGTCGGTAGATGCGCTTAAGGCCTTTTCTAGTATCAAAGAGAGTTTTGCTTCCGCTCCCATCTTGGTACAACCTGATGTCTCTCTGCCTTTCATTGTTGAGGTGGATGCTTCTGAGGTGGGTGTGGGTGCGGTCTTGTCTCAGGGTCCCTCTCCTGCCAAATGGCGAGTGTGTGCCTTTTTCTCAAGGAAACTCTCCTCCGCAGAGAGAAATTACGATGTGGGAGTTGTTGGCCATCAAATTAGCTTTTGAGGAATGGGGCCATTGGCTAGAAGGAGCCAGACACCCTATTACCGTGTTTACCGACCATAAGAATCTGGCCTACTTGGAATCAGCCAAGCGTCTGAACCCAAGACAGGCTAGATGGTCTTTATTCTTTTCTAGGTTTAATTTTGTTGTCACGTTCCGCCCTGGGGTTAAAAATGTGAAGGCTGATGCCCTGTCACGTTGTTTTCCGGCAGGGGGGAACTTTGAAGACCCGGGTCCCATTTTGGCTGAAGGGGTGGTCGTCTCTGCTCTTTATCCTGATTTGGAGGCAGAGGTTCAGGCAGCCCAGGCAGAGGCTCCTGATCTTTGTCCTCCTGGGAGGTTGTTTGTGCCTCTCGCTTTACGACACAAGGTTTTTAAAGAGCACCACAATACTGTCCTTGCTGGGCACCTGGGGAGTAGAGCCACAGTGGATCTCATTGCTCGGAGATTCTGGTGGCCGGCTCTTCGTAAGACGGTTGAGGGTTTTGTGGCAGCCTGCGAGACCTGCGCTCGTGCCAAGGTCCCTCATTCACGGCCATCGGGTTCTCTCCTCCCGTTACCCATTCCTTCCCGTCCTTGGACGCATCTGTCCATGGACTTCATTACGGACCTGCCTCGTTCCTCGGAGAAGACTGTGATTCTGGTAGTAGTGGACCGTTTTAGCAAAATCGCGCATTTCATTCCCTTTCCTGGGTTACCCAATGCTAAAACGCTGGCGCAAGCATTTGTTGATCACATTGTCAAATTGCATGACATTCCTTCAGACATAGTTTCTGATAGGGGCACGCATTTTGTTTCCAGATTCTGGAAGGCCTTCTGTTCTCGCTTGGGGGTTCGGTTGTCGTTCTCTTCTGCTTTTCACCCGCAGTCGAATGGGCAGACCAAACGCGTCAATCAGAATCTGGAGACATATCTGCGCTGTTTTGTGGCAGAGAATCAGGAGGATTGGTGTTCATTTTTGTCCCTTGCTAAGTTTGCTTTAAATAACCGTCGCCAGGAGTCCTCTGATAAGTCACCATTTTTTGGTGCATATGGGTTTCATCTGCAGTTTGGGACATTCTCTGGAGAGGGGTCTTCTGGTTTACCTGATGAGGAGAGATTTTCCTCGTCTTTGTCATTTATTTGGCAAAAAATTCAGGGTAATCTGAAGAGGATGAGTGAGAGATATAAGCGTGTGGCGGATAAGAGACGTGTGCCTGGTCCGGACCTGAATGTGGGTGATCTGGTGTGGTTGTCTACAAAGAATATCAAACTGAAGGTTCCCTCCTGGAAGTTGGGTCCTAAGTTTATTGGGCCTTACAAGATCTTGTCCGTCATCAATCCCGTTGCCTTCCGTCTTGATCTTCCTCAGACTTGGAAGATCCATAATGTTTTTCACAGGTCCCTATTAAAACCGTATGTCCCTCCTCTTTGCCTCCTCCTCCGATTGTTGTTGATGGTAATCTTGAATTTCAGGTCTCTAGGATTGTGGATTCTCGCATTATCCGTGGTTCTCTCCAGTACCTCGTTCATTGGGAGGGTTATGGTCCTGAGGAGAGGATGTGGGTCCCAGTGGCGGACATTAAGGCCACTCGTCTTATCAGGGCTTTCCATAGGTCCCCATCCTGAGAAGGTGGGCTCTGAGTGTCCGGAGTCCACTCATAGAGGGAGGGGTACTGTCACCGCCAGCTATCTGAGAAGCTGTGGCAGACGTTCTTCTGTTTTGGTTTCACTTTGTCATCTCTTTTCCTTCTCCCAGCTGTCATCTATTTACACTGATTGCCTCCCTTTATATTCCCTCCCATACTGCCTCACTTTGTGGCTTATACTACTTCCTGGAATGTGTTCACTGCAAGAGGCTGCAACTGCCGGTTCCTCAGATAAGTCTTTTCCTTTATTTGTGTTTCCGTGCTGGCTTGATTCTAGGTGACCCTGACTCCCTCCATATTAAGTGCAGGCAGCCGGTGGTCGTGTCTCCTCACTATTATAAGGTTTTCAGGTGTCACTTAGTCTAGGTACGAGGGCATGCAATTATCTATCATAAAGATCTTTGCATGGGCAAAGCAGTCAGGGAGAGCTCTAGGGATTTTATAGGGCTCACCCATATGTTCCTTAGTTTGGGATCAAGTCAGTCGGATGTTTATTTATAACTTCCAGTTTTCTGAAACACCATCCGTGACAGATCCTTAACGGCATCATGGTATATGTTAACGGGTTCTACAAATGTGGTACATGCAGCAACTGTAGAGTAACAAGGTTTGATAGACAGACAACTAGAGTAACATCTAAAGCAAATGCATTTGAGTGTGAAATTAAGGAAACTTTATCCTGTAATAGTAAGGCGGTAATACACATTTTGGAGTGCCCATGTGCTAAACAGTATATAGGCCGTATTGGAAGGACATTAAAAACCAGAGTGTCTTTATAATCTTGATCTAGGAGGACGAGGTCCATATGGAGTAGGAGGTTGAGGAGGCAGTGGATGTGGCGGTGTGGGTGGAAGCGGCGGTGTAGGAGGAGGAGGTAGCCTACAGTTTTTTTAGTTAAATTTTTTTTTTATTTTTTTTTATTAGGGTACACCCCAAAACATTGGGAAATATAACCTGCGATAACCCCCTCCAGACGTGCTAAACACACGTTCAGACAATACACTGGCTGCCGGGCAGGCCAGCACCTCCAAGGCGTAAAGGGCAAGCTCAGGCCATGTGCCTAATTTGGAGACCCAGAAGTTGCAGGGGGCAGACCCATCGGTCAGTTCAGGTACACATACTGCCCCACCATGTCACACATCTCCGTGATGTTCACGATCCAATTGGATATATGCTCTATCAACTTTCAATGTTCTTTTCTGCGCCTACCATGTTCATCATGGTTAGCGGTGAATCAGGGTTCCCCGACGGAGAGTGAGCGTGAGAAAGGAATAGCAGGAGATCAATGGATGAAATTTAATTGTGATCGAGCAGAAATGTGGAAGAAGCTATTAAAATGGAAGAATTTAAGGAAAGGAGGGGGCGCGAGGCAATTACCCACTCCCGACTCGGGGAGGTAGTGACAATAAATAAACAATACAGGACTCTTAAGAGGCCCTGTTATTGGAACGATTACTAAAAATGTATAGGTAATGTCACTGGAGTATTTTTGATTTGGAAATGTTAGACAACTTTCGATGTTCTTTTCTGCACCTACCATGTTGATCACAGTTATCGGTGAATCAGGGTTCCACGCCGGAGAGGGAGGGTGAGAATGGGACACCACATCCAAGGGAGGTCAATGGCTGCAATGTGATTGAGCAGAAATATGGGAAAAGTTATTAAAGTGGAAGGATTGAATAAAAGGGCCAATTAAACCTATGCAGAGCAGGGGTTTTTCATTGGCAAAAATAGGTTAATGTCACCCACCAATGGAAAAGATGATTTTAAAAAATTTCGGGCCCTGTCAACTATGTAGAGCAGGGGTTTATTCACGGCAAAACTAGGTTCATGTCACCCACCAATTGAACAGACGATTTTACAAAGATTAGGTCCATGTCACCTTTGCAGAACTTTCGATATTTTTTCTGTGCCTACCATGTTGATCACGGTTATCGGCGAATCAGGGTTCCACACCAGAGATGTAGTCTGAGAAAGGGAGACCTCATCCAAGGGAGGTTAATTGTTTCAAATTAAATATGATCGAGCGGAAAAGTGGGACAAATTATTGAAGCGCAAATGTGGGGCCACTTGTTAAAGTCTAAGCATTGAATGAAAGGAGGTGGCGCGCATCAATTAAATAATTTTTGAAATGTAATTCTCTGTTACCTTTGCATACGGCAAAATTGGTAAAATGTCACAAGACAATGTAACAGACGATTTTTTGAAATTTATGTCCCTATCACCTATGCAGAGCAGGGGTTTAATCACGGCAAAAATGGTCAAATGTCACACAAGAATGTAACAGACAAATTAGTGGAATGTTTTTACCTGTCTACTAGGTACAGCAGGGGTATATTACACCCAAAAATTGGTGAATTTCACCCGAATATGTAACAGACAAATTAGTGAAATGTTTATACCTGTCTACTAGGTATAGCAGGGGTATATCACACCCAAAAATTGGTTAATTTCACCAGAAAATGTAACAGACAAATTGGTGAAATGTTTTTACCTGTCTACTAGGTATAGCAGAAGTATATCACACCCAAAAATTGGTGAATTTCACCAGAAAATGCAACAGACAAATTAGTGAAATGATTTTACCTGTCTACTAGGTACAGCAGGGGTATATCACATCCAAAAATTGGTTAATTTCACCCGAATATGTAACAGACAAATTCGTGAAATGTTTATAACTGTCTACAAGGTACGGACGGGGTATATCACACCCAAAAATTGGTGAATTTCACCTGAATATGTAACAGCCAAATTAGTGAAATGTCTTCACCTGTCTACTAGGTAGAGCAGGGGTATATAACAGCCATAAATTGGTGAATTTCAACCAAATATGTAACAGACAAATTCGTGAAATGTTTTTATCTGTCTACTAGGTATAGCAGGGGCATATCACACCCAAAAGATGGTTAATTTGACCAGAAAATGTAACAGACAAATTAAAGACAAGTGAAATGTTTTTACCTGTCTACTAGGTATAGCAGGGGTATATCACACCCAAAAATTGGTGAATTTCACCCAAATATGTAACAGACAAATTTGTGAAATGACATAAAATAAGTACAAATAAAAAAAAAAAATTTATTTATGAGGTGGAGGTTCATATGGAGTAGGAGTTTGAGGAGGCGGTGGACGTAGCGGTGTAGGTGGAAATGGCGGTGGAGGACGAGGTAGCCAACACTGGTTTTTGATTTGAATTTTTTTATATTTTTTATTAGGATACACTCCAAAAGAGTGTGAAATATCCAAAATACAACAATGAGCAATTGCGCTGTAGTATAACAATGGCTGGTTAAGGCCGGTATACATGTCTATTCTGCACAAGGTAATGACAAGTCCTGTGGGATCCATGCCTAGTTAATTTTAATGAACGTGAGCTTGTCTACATTGGCTGTGGACAGGCGGCTGTGCTTGTCTGTGATAACGCCCCCTGCCGTGCTAAACACACGTTCAGACAATACACTGCATGCAGGGCAGGTAAGAACCTCCAAGGCATAAAGGGCAAGCTCAGGCCATGTGCCCAATTTGGAGACCCAGAAGCTGAAGGGGGCAGACCCATCATTCAGTACATGTAGGCATGTGCACACATGCTGCTCCACCATGTTGCTGAAATGGTGCCTCTTGCTGAGACTTTCCATATCAGCTGGTGGTAATGGTTGTTGTGGCGTGCTAACAAAACTTTTCCACATTTCGGCCATGCTAACCCTGCCTTCTGAGGTGCTGGTGGTGCCCCAGCTGCATTGGTGACCTCTTCCTCCTCCTCTGCCTTCGCCTTGTGCTTCCACTGTGCCCCCGCTGTCACATGGGAATGAAACCAGCAGCGCATCTACCAGGGTGCGCTTGTACTCGTGCATCTTACGATCACGCTCGAGTGACAGAATTAAGAACGGTACATTGTCCTTGTAACGGGGATCCAGCAGTGTGGCCACAAGTTATAATCTGGCCAACTCGACGGTCGTTGCGGGGACACTGCAGAATGTAATCGCTTATGTGTGCCAGGCTGCCTAGAGGCAACGAAAAGCTGTCCTCTGTAGAAGGTGTATCGTCTGTGTCCTCTGTATTCCCCCAGCCACGCACCAGTGATGCCCATGAGCTGGTTTGGGTGCCACCCTGCTGTGAACAAGGTTCATCCTCCTCCATCTCCTCCTCCTTCCTCTCCTCCTCCTCATCCTCCACCTCCTCATCCTCCAGAACTGTGCCCTAGCTGGACAATTGTGTACTTGGCGTTTGTGGGTGCAGGAACCCACCCTCGGAGCCACTTGTGAATGACTGGCCGAAAACCCTAAAAAATGATCCCTTTTCCTCCTCCTCTTCCTGTGCCACAGTCTTTTCCATCATAGCCAGAAGCGTTTTTTCAAGGAGGCATAGAAGTGGGATAGTAACGCTGAGAATGGCATTATCGGCACTGGCCATGTTGGTGGAGTACTCGAAACAGCGCAACAAGGAACACAGGTCTCACATGGAGGCCCAGTAATTGGTGGTGAAGTGGTGCTGTTCCTCATAGAGACTCACCCGTGCGTGCTGCAGCTGAAACTCCACTATCGCCTGCTGCTGCTCGCACAGTCTGGCCAGCATGTGCAAGGTGGAGTTCCACCTGGTGGGCACGTCACATATGAGGCAGTGAATGGGAAGGTCAAAGTTAGGCTGCAGCGCTGACAGGCGAGCAGCAGCAGGGTGAGAACGCCGGAAGCGCGAACAGACGGCCCGCACTTTATGCAGCAGCTCTAACATGTCGGGGTAGTTGTGAATGAACTTCTGCACCACCAAATTCAGCACATGCGCCAGGCAAGGGATGTGCGTCAAACCGGCTAGTCCCAGAGCTGCAACGATATTTCGACCATTATCGCACACCACCAGGCCGGGCTTGAGGCTCACCGGCAGCAACCCCTCGTCGGTCTGTTGTTCTATACCCCCCCACAACTCCTGTGCGGTGTGGGGCCTGTCCCCCAAACATATGAGTTTCAGAACGGCCTGCTGACGTTTACCCCGGGCTGTGCTGAAGTTGGTGGTGAAGGTGTGTGGCTGACTGGATGAGCAAGTGGAAGAAGAGGAGGAGGAAGCTGAGTAGGAGGAGGAGGAGACAGGAGGCAAAGAATGTTGCCCTGCGATCCTTGGCGGCAGAAGGACGTGCGCCAAACAGCTCTCCGCCTGGGGCCCAGCCGCCACTACATTTACCCAGTGTGCAGTTAGGGAGATATAGCGTCCCTGGCCGTGCTTACTGGTCCACGTATCTGGTGGACCAGTAAGCAGGGAAGGCACGGCTCTCTTGGAGAAGTAGTGCCGGCTGGGAACAACATACTGTGGGACAGCAAGCGACATGAGGTGTTTGAAGCTGTCTGTGTCCACCAGCCTAAATGACAGCATTTCATAGGTCAATAGTTTAGAAATGCTGGCATTCAGAGTCAGGCATCGAGGGTGGCTAGGTGGGAATTTACGCTTTCTCTCAAATGTTTGTGAGATGGAGAGCTGAACGCTGCCGTGTGACATGGTTGAGATGCTTGGTGACGCAGGTGGTGCTGTTGGTGGTACATCCCATGTTTGCTGGGCGGCAGGTGCCAACGTTCCTCCAGAGGCGGAGGAAGAGGCCGAGGCGGCGGCAGCAGCAGAAGAGGCCGAGGCAGCAGCAGCAGAAGAGGTAGCAGGGGGAGCCTGAGTGACTTCCTTGTTTTTAAGGTGTTTACTCCACTGCAGTTCATGCTTTGCATGCAGGTGCCTGGTCATGCAGGTTGTGCTAAGGTTTAGAACGTTAATGCCTCGCTTCAGTCTCTGATGGCACAGCGTGCAAACCACTCGGGTCTTGTCGTCAGCACATTGTTTGAAGAAGTGCCATGCCAGGGAACTCCTTGAAGCTGCCTTTGGGGTGCTCGGTTCCAGATGGCGGCGGTCAGTAGCAGGCAGAGTCTCTTGGCGGCGGGTGTTCTGCTTTTGCCCACTGCTCCCTCTTTGTCTTTTGCTACGCTGTTGGCTCGGTCTCACCTCTTCCTCCGAACTGTGAAAGTCAGTGGCACGACCTTTATTCCATGTGGGGTCTAGGACCTCATCATCCCCTGAATCGTCTTCCACCCAGTCTTGATCCCTGACCTCCTGTTCAGTCTGCACACTGCAGAAAGACGCAGCAGTTGGCACCTGTGTTTCGTTATCATCAGAGACGTGCTGAGGTGGTATTCCCATGTCCTCATCATCAGGAAACATAAGTGGTTGTGCGTTAGTGCATTCTATGTCTTCCACCGCTGGGGAAGGGCTAGGTGGCTGCCCTTGGGAAACCCTGGCAGCAGAGTCTTCAAACAGCATAAGAGACTGCTGCATAACTTGAGGCTCAGACAGTTTCCCTGATATGCATAGGGGTGATGTGACAGACTGATGGGCTTGGTTTTCATGCGCCATCTGTGCGATTTCTGCAGAAGACTGGGTGGGAGATAATGTGAACGTGCTGGATGCACTGTCGGCCACCTAATTGACTAATGCCTGTAGGCTCAGGCCTTACCATCCTTAGAACGGCATTGGGCCCCACCAAATATTCCTGTAAATTCGGCTACTGGGACCTGAGGTAGTTGGTACACTAGGACGTGTGGCTGTGGCAGAACGGCCACGTCCTCTCCCAGCACCAGAGGGTCCACTAACACCACCACGACCATGTCCGCGTCCCTTACTAGATGTTTTCCTCATTGTTACCATTCACCACAATAAGAAAAATATTATTCGGGCCAATGTATTGAATTCAAATTCAGGCCTTTTTTTACAGACACCTAACACTATCTGGCTATCTATTTAGGTACCGTATTACACTAATACAGGCACGCCAGTAATGACAGATTTAGCTGAATATAAATTTGAGGCCTATTATTTAGGCGCTGGGTGACAGGTATACGTTTACGGAAAGAATTAGACTTGGATCTGCACTGTAGCGTGTGTGAAGTTCTTGAGAATTACCCTATCAGCACCTTGAATCTTATATACCCTTTTAGGGATATATTTAAAGTAGGCCTGATACAGCAGAAACCACTAATTTAGAGAATTGCAAAATTGGGAATTGTATTTCAACCCAGAACAAAAACTGTGCTTTGACGGACAATAAATAACTTGACCAGCTAAAACAGTAATGACAGATTTGGATGAATATAAATGTGAGGCCTATTTTTTAGGCGCTGGGTGACAGGTATACGTTTAATCACAGAATTAGACTTGGATCTGCACTGTAGCGTGTGTGTGAAGTTCTTGAGAATTACCCTATCAGCACCATGAATCTAATATACCCTTTTAGGGATAGATTTAAAGTAGGCCTGATACAGCAGAAACCACTAATTTAGAGAATTGCAAAATTATGAATTGTATTTCAACCCAGAACAAAAACTGTGCTATGACGTACACTAAATAACTTGACCAGCTAAAACAGTAATGACAGATTTGGATGAATATAAATGTGAGGCCTATTTTTTAGGCGCTGGGTGACAGGTATACGTTTAATCACAGAATTAGATTTGGATCTGCACTGTAGCGTGTGTGTTGTTCTTGAGAATTACCCTATCAGCACCTTGAATCTAATATACCCTTTTAGGGATAGATTTAAAGTAGGCCTGATACAGCAGAAACCACTAATTTTGAGAATTGCAAAATTGGGAATTGTATTTCAACCCAGAACAAAAACTGTGCTTTGACGGACACTAAATAACTTGACCAGCTAAAGCAGTAATGACAGATTTGGATGAATATAAATGTGAGGCCTATTTTTTAGGCGCTGGGTGACTGGCTCAACTTGCCCCTGATGTAGTATATGGCCAAAAAAATAACCACACTATTGATGGTTAAATGCACTTGATGACAGCTTGACCCTGATGTAGGATTTAGCCAAAAAATAACCACACTATTGATGGTTAAATGCACTTGGGTGACAGGCTCAGCTTGCCCCTGATGTAGTATATGGCCAAAAAATAACCACACTATTGATGGTTAAATGCACTTGATGACAGCTTGACCCTGATGTAGGATATAGCAAAAAATAACCACACTATTGATGGTTAAATGCACTTGATGACAGCTTGACCCTGATGTAGGATATAGCCAAAAAATAACCACACTATTGATGGTTAAATGCACTTGATGACAGCTTGACCCTGATGTAGGATATAGCCAAAAAATAACCACACTATTGATGGTTAAATGCACTTGATGACAGCTTGACCCTGATGTAGGATATAGCCAAAAAATAGCCACACTATTGATGGTTAAATGTACTCGGTGGCAGCTTGTGCTGGCGCACCACAAACCACAAAATGGCCGCCGATCACCCCAGAAAAAAGTGACTGAAAAACGCTCTGGGCAGCCTAAAAACAGTGAGCAATTGAATAGCAGCAGTTCAATGATCCACAGCTGTAGATCGATCACTGAAGGAAGTCTTTTGGAGGAGTTAATCACTGCCTAATCTCGCCCTAACGTCGCAGCTGCAACCTCTCCCTACACTTGTATCAGCAGAGTGACGTGCAGCGCTACGTGACCCAAGCTTATATAGAGGCTGGGTCACATGCTGCACTGGCCAATCACAGCCATGCCAATAGTAGGCATGGCTGTGATGGCCTCTTGGGGCAAGTAGTATTATGCTTGTTGATTGGCTGCTTTGAAGCCTTTCAAAAAGCGCCAAGAAAGAGCCGAACACCGAACCCGAACCCAGACTTTTACGAAAATGTTCGGGTTCGGGTCCGTGTCACGGACACCCCAAAATTCAGTACGAACCCGAACTATACAGTTCGGGTTCGCTCATCCTTAATCAACACCCAATTATTCCCCTATATTATATATCTTACAGAAGATTTATAAGAGAATGGAGGACCCCCCCTCCCGGGAGGCCAATTGTCTCGGGGAGTGGTTCGGTTTTTAGTACAATAGCTATGTTTCTTGATTGCCTGCTCTGCAAATTCCTTATGCAAGCCTGCTCATTTATTAGGGATACCAGCCATTTCTTGTTGAGACTTAGGGATGTTGAATTGCCAGATAGCGTTTTCTTGGCCTCTTTTGATGTGGTTTCATTGTATACATCTATTGAACATGAAAGTGGATTGAAGTCAGTCAATGTGATGCCGTCCAGTGCAGGATTCTCTCCAATGGGTGCACAGTTTGTCCTCCAGCCCTTGGAAGTGGTCCTCAGGAGAAATTATTTCCTCTTTGGGGACACTTTTTTACCAACAAAAGCGCAGAACCGTGATGGTGTCCAATGTGGCCCCCACTTATGCCAACATTTACAATGCAGAGGTGGAGGATAGACTAATGTACCAATACATTTTTATAGAGAGAATCCTGTGCTGGTGGAATTACATTGATGACATTTTCCTGATTTGGAGTGGCACAGAAACAGAATTGGAAGATTTCCATGTACATCTTAAAGTTCCGGATTTACAATGCACAAAGACAGTATCTGACACTGAAATACAATTTCTGGATATGATGGTATATGTTGAGGACTGAGGTATAAAAACTGACCTATATCAAAAACCAACTGATAAAAATAATCTCCTACGGTATGATGGTAATCATCCCAGACACATGATGGAATCACTTCCATGGAGTTAACTTCTTAGAGTTAGGAGAGTGGTATCAGATGATCAGAGATTTGATGCACAAATACAGGATATGTGTAAAAAATTCAGTAATAGAGGATATCCTTATAGATTACTACAGAGGACCCAGAATAAAATTTGAAATGTAGAAAGGGAGAGCACCCTTGATCAATGGCATATCCTAGAAAGGGGACTAACTGCTATAAAAGAGTTTGCGGTGCCCCCTTTGATGGTCTATAATAGGTATACTAATCTATGGGAGAAACTTGTCAAAACAGACAAACTACACCATGTGATAAGTAAATTACTTTCATGATAAAGCATACAAAATTTAGATGGGGTACCCATCACAGCGGGGTGGCAACCAAAGCAGCTCGGGCCCATCACTGGTGCGTGGCTGGGGGGAAACACAGGACGATGACGATACGCCTCCCACAGAGGACAGCTTGTCCTTACCTCTGGGCAGCCTGGCACACATGAGCGACTACATGCTGCAGTGCCTGCGCAACGACAGCAGAGTTGCCCACATTTTAACGTGTGCGGAATACTGGGTTGCCACCCTGCTGGATCCCCGGTACAAAGAAAATGTGCCCACCTTACTTCCTACACTGGAGCGTGATAGGAAGATGCGCGAGTACAAGCGCAGGTTGGTAGACGCGCTACTGAGAGCATTCCCAAATGTCACAGGGGAACCAGTGGAAGCCCAAGGCGAAGGCAGAGGAGGAGCAAGAGGTCGCTAACGCAGCTGTGTCACGCCCAGCTCCTCTGAGGGCAGGGTTAGCATGGCAGAGATGTGGAAAAGTTTTGTCACCACGCCACAGCTAACTGCACCACCACCTGATACGGAACGTGTTAGCAGGAGGCAACATTTCACTAACATGGTGGAACAGTACCTGTGCACACCCCTCCACGTACTGACTGATGGTTCGGCCCCATTCAACTTCTGGGTCTCCAAATTGTCCACGTGGCCAGAGCTAGCCTTTTATGCCTTGGAGGTGCTGGCCTGCCCGGCGGCCAGCGTTTTGTCTGAACGTGTATTCAGCACGGCAGGGGGCGTCATTACAGACAAACGCAGCCGCCTGTCTACAGCCAATGTGGACAAGCTGACGTTCATAAAAATGAACCAGGCATGGATCCCACAGGACCTGTCCATGCCTTGTGCAGATTAGATATTAACTACCTCCCCTTAACAATATATTATTCTACTCCAGGGCACTTCCTCATTCAATACTATTTTTAATTTCATTTTACCATTATATTGCGGGGCAACCCAAAGTTGAATGAACCTCTCCTCTGTCTGGGTGCCGGGGCCTAAATGTGTGACAGTGGCCTGTTCCAGTGGTGGGTGACGTGAAGCCTGATTCTCTGCTATGACATGAAGACAGATTCTGTGCTGACATAAGGTCAGATTCTCTGTTACGGGACCTCTCTCCTCTGCCTGGGTACCTGGGCCTAAATGTGTGACAGTGGCCTGTTCCAGTGGTGGGTGACGCGAAGCCTGATTCTCTGCTATGACATGAAGACAGATTCTGCGCTGACATAAGGCCAGATTCTCTGTTACGGGACCTCTCTCCTCTGCCTGGGTGCCTGGGCCTAAATGTCTGACAGTGACCTGTTCCAGTGGTGGGTGACGTGAAGCCTGATTCTCTGCTATGACATGAAGACAGATTCTGCGCTGACATAAGGCCAGATTCTCTGTTACGGGACCTCTCTCCTCTGCCTGGGTGCCTGGGCCTAAAGGTGTGACAGTGGCCTGTTCCAGTGGTGGGTGACGTGAAGCCTGATTCTCTGCTATGACATGAATACAGATTCTGCGCTGACATAAGGCCAGATTCTCTGTTACGGGACCTCTCTCCTCTGCCTGGGTGCCTGGGCCTAAATGTGTGACAGTGGCCTGTTCCAGTGGTGGGTGACGTGAAGCCTGATTCTCTGCTATGACATGAAGACAGATTCTGCGCTGACATAAGGCCAGATTCTCTGTTACGGGACCTCTCTCCTCTGCCTGGGTGCCGGGGCCTAAATGTGTGACAGTGGCCTGTTCCAGTGGTGGGTGACGTGAAGCCTGATTCTCTGCTATGACATGAAGACAGATTCTGCGCTGACATAAGGCCAGATTCTCTGTTACGGGACCTCTCTCCTCTGCCTGGGTGCCTGGGCCTAAATGTGTGACAGTGGCCTGTTCCAGTGGTGGGTGACGTGAAGCCTGATTCTCTGCTATGACATGAAGACAGATTCTGCGCTGACATAAGGCCAGATTCTCTGTTACGGGACCTCTCTCCTCTGCCTGGGTGCTGGGGCCTAAATGTGTGACAGTGGCCTGTTCCAGTGGTGGGTGACGTGAAACCTGATTCTCTGCTATGACATAAAGACAGATTCTGTGCTGACATCAGGCCAGATTCTCTGTTACGGGACCTCTCTCCTCTGCCTGGGTGCTGGGGCCTAAATGTGTGACAGTGGCCTGTTCCAGTGGTGGGTGACGTGAAGCCTGATTCTCTGCTATGACATGAAGACTGATTCTGCGCTGACATAAGGCCAGATTCTCTGTTACGGGACCGCTCTCCTCTGTCTGGGTGCCGGGGCCTAAATGTGTGACAGTGGCCTGTTCCAGTGGTGGGTGACGTGAAGCCTGATTCTCTGCTATGACATAAAGACAGATTCTGTGCTGACATCAGGCCAGATTCTCTGTTACGGGACCTCTCTCCTCTGCCTGGGTGCCGGGGCCTAAATGTGTGACAGTGGCCTGTTCCAGTGGTGGGTGACGTGAAGCCTGATTCTCTGCTATGACATGAAGACTGATTCTGCGCTGACATGAAGCCAGATTCTCTGCTATAGCATGAAGAGACTGATTCTCTGCTGACCTGAAGCCAGATTCTTTGCTATGGCATGAAGAGACTGATTCTCTGCTGACGTGAAGCCAGATTCTCTGCTATGGGACCTCTGTCCAATTGATATTAGTTAATTTTTATTTTTTTAATTTTTATTTTAATTCATTTCCCTATCCACATTTGTTTGCAGGGGATTTACCTACATGTTGCTGCCTTTTGCAGCCCTCTAGCTCTTTCCTGGGCTTTTTTACAGCCTTTTTAGTGCCCAAAAGCTCGGGTCCCCATTGACTTCAATGGGGTTCGGGTTCGGCCGAACTTCTCGAACCCGAACATCCAGGTGTTCGCTCAACTCTAGTCTTTACACATTATTTTTGTATGCCACAGAGAATTCCTCTTCTATTCCAATCATTTTTTACATATATGTTTAAAAGTGGATATGGGAAAGAGTGCAATCTTCTTTCCTAATATACTGCAATTCCCATAAACCTGCCTAACTAGCTGTCAATACAGGAAAGAGCACTGCCAACATGGAATGTAGGTACCAGGAGTAGAAGCAGAATTAAAAGAAATAACTTAAAAAGTAGGCTACTTGGAAGTGATGGAAAAGTGATCAACAGGGCAACAGTTACAATTGGCAAAGTCAATAAAAAAAATTGGAGGTAAAGTTAGCAATTCATTTAATTAGTTCTAAGGCCTCCCTCTAAGAAACTCTAGCCCTCTAACTAATCTGATCTCTATTGATACTCAAAGTTCTGCCATTTTGGATGAGGGGACTAAATTGTAGAAAACAAGTTGTACCCTCATTTTGAACAGAATTACATGACACAGAAATTAGGATCATACACAAACTTCAGAACAGAATAGGCATTATTTCACAATTTAAACATAACTGTGAGCTCAAATTGTGTCACAAAGAGCTTTAAATCCACATTGAGTAAATGCACTAAAAAATTTACTCCTTTAGGTAACAAGCATAAACGGTTAAAATTAAAACCCCATGGCTTACAGCTACTGTAAAAAGTATTTAAAAAATACAAATCTGAGGGGTCAGTTGTAGCGTTTGAAGTTTACAAAAGGCTTAATAAAATCTGTAAAAAGGAGATAAAATTATCAAAAATACAAAACAGCAGGTGGCAAAAGAGAGCAAAATAAACCCCCAAATATTTAAATACAGTATATAAACGCTTGAAAACCAAGGTCTGAGCAGGTAGGGGCCCTAAATAATTGTAAACGGGTTTTAGTCACTGAAGATAAGGAAAGGCAGAGTTACTAAATGTTTTTTTTAGCTCTGTATATACAAAAGAAGAGAAAAGAGCTGACATCTGTGGTGCTGGGACTGTTAGTACATCCAGTAATATACTCAACTGTAGATATGGTCCAAGATAAGTTAAATAAGTTAAATGTGAACAAGGCTCCAGGTCCAGATGGATTACACCCAAGAGTCCTTAAAGAGCCCAGTTTAGTCATTGCTATGCCCCTGTTTATATTTTTTAAAGATTCTCTAGGTACTGGTACAGTGCCAAGTGATTGATGCATGGCAATTGTGGTGCCCATATTAAAAAAAAGGGTCTAGGTCCTCCACAGGTAATTATAGACCAGTTAGTTTAACTTCTGTTGTGGGAAAAATGTTTGAAGGACTCTTAAGGGACTATAATTTATTTAGTCTTGAGAAGAGACATCTAAGGCGGTACATGATTAACCTATACAAATATATAAATTGGACATACAAAAAATACAGAGAAAAACTGTTCCATGTAAAATGCCCTCAAAAGACAAGGGGGCACTGCCTCCGACTGGAGAAGAAAAAGTTCAGTCTCCATAAGCATCAAAACTTCTTTACTGGAAGAACTTTACTGGAACAGTGGACAGTTTTAACCCCTTCCCGACACATGATCCCGACACTATTACATCATGAAAGCCACTGCGTTCCCACAATTTGACATAGTAGTACGCCATGGTGATCGGGTGGGCACCAGAGCGGTGCGCGCCCGATAACTGCAGGGGTCCAGAAGTAGCCGGGCCCCTGCTGTATCCGCCAGCATCGCTGTAAAAGCCAATGCCAGTAGATTAACCTCTTCTATGCCACGGACTGCACTGACCGCGACATAGAAGGGGTTTGTGTCAGATGAGGGAGCGCATCAAGTCCCCGCGCTGCTGTGGCGGTGACTCAATGTGTCAGAAGGCAGCCCAATGCCATGCAGAGGCTGCCCAATGCCTTGCATGGCATCAGAATCTGCCTTCTACGGGTGCCCAGGAAATCCAGCCTCAGGCTGGGTCTCCTAGGCAACCTGTTAGTGTACTACTCACTGTAGAACACGAACAGTCAATGCATTACAATACAGATGTATTGTAATGCATTGCAGAAGGGATCAGACCCCCAAAAGTGATTGTCAGAAATAAAGTAAAGAAAAAAAGTAAAAAAAAAGTGTTTAATAAAATAAATAAAGTTTTTAAGTAAAAAAAACACTAATGCCCCTTTCCCCTTATTTTCTATTAGGTATCGCCTTGTCTGTAATGACCGACTCTATTAATATATATCACATGTTCCACTCTGTCCGATAAATACCATAAAAAAATAAAAAACGGTGTAAAAAATGCCATTTTTGTCACCTTACATCATAAAAAGTGCAACACTAAGCAATCAAAAAGACGTATGTCCCAAAAAATAGTATCAATAAAACCGTCATCCCTCAAAAAAAGAGGTGTGTAGTTTCTAAAATGGGGTCATTTTTGGGTGGTTTCTATTATGTTGTAAGCCCCACAAAGTGACTTCAGACCTGAACTGGTCCTTAAAAAGTGGGTTTTGGAAATTTCTGAAAAATTTCAAGATTTGCTTCTAAACTTTTAAGCCTAACGTCCCCAAAAATAAAACCTTTTAACGTCCCCAAAAATAAAAATTTATTTTCAAAATGATCCAAACATGAAGTAAACATGGGAAATGTAAAGTAATAACTATTATATGAGGTATCACTATCTATTATAAAAGTATAGAAATTGAAATTATAATTTTTTTTCACAAATAAAGGTGAAATATATTGACTCAAATGTATGACTATCATGAAGTACAATGTGTCACGAGAATATACCCAGTAAACTAATTTCCTATGATACAGTCCATGTCAGGTTAAAATTCCCAGCAATGCTGTACTGCACCTAATACAGGTGAGATAATCCAGTTATTAGAAATGGCAACAGTCATGCAGACACATCATACCTTAACCCCTTAGTGACCACCAATATGTCTTTTTATGGTGGTCACTAATGGGCCTTAGACTGGGCCATCAGCTTTTTATGGCGGTCCAGTTTAAGCATGGGACAGGTCTCTCATGCAGCGGAGATTGAGGACTCAGCTCTCAGATGAGAGTAAGGCTCCTGCTGTAATGGCCTAGATCTGCACAGTGACCACAGCATCTAAACTGTTATAAAGGAAGTGGAATGCCTCTGTCTCCTACTGGTACTGCAAGAATGTCCTTGTGGAGTGCCGATCTCTGTGCATGGCAGGCTGGAACCTAATGACGGCCTCAGCCCTGCCTGCCATGTAACCTAGCAGGCGACACTTCTCTGGTGCAGCCAGCTGGTAGATAATGAAATGGCACTGACAATGTATTATAGAAGCTATCAGAAAATCACTTATTAGAGTACCCTTGTGGGACTAGTTAAAAACTGATAAAATAAAAACCCCTCCACATTAGAGATGGCCCGAACTATCCGACGGCGAACAGTTCCCGGCGAACATAGCTTGTTCGCGTTCGCCTCTGCCGGGCGAACACATGCGATGTTCGGTCCGCCCCCTATACATCATCATTGAGCAAACTTTGACCCTGTACCTCACAGTCAGCAGACACATTCCAGCCAATCAGCAGCATACCCTCCCTCCCAGACCCTCCCACCTCCTGCACAGCATCCATTTTAGATTCATTCTGAAGCTGCAGTCTTAGTGAGAGGAGGGAGACTGTAACTGCTGCTGATTTAATTGGGAAATCGATAGCTAGGCTAGTGAATTCAGTGTCCACTCCAGTCCTGAAAGACTCATCTGATCTCTGCTGTAAGGACAGCGTCCTGACAGCACCCCAAAAAGCCCTTTTTAGGGCTGCAACATTAGTCTGCTTTTTTTTTTTCCTTTATATACATATTGCAGTTGCCTGGCCTGCCTGTGTGTGAGGAGCTGCAGGCCCACAGACTGTAGTGTGCCCACTGCCAGTGCTCACCCCTGTCATTCCGTGTGGCACAGGACTTTGCTTAAAAAAAGGCACTTAATTTTTACACTTTAATCTAAGGTTAGTTGCCTGCCAGTGTGTGTCAGGCTGACTTCCACTGACTGTAGTGTGCCCACTGCCAGTGCCCACCACTCATACCGGCTGGCACAGGACTTTGCATAAAAAAGGCATTTAATTTTTACACTTTAGTGTAATTTCAGCTGCTTGCCTGCTGCTAGTGTGTGTCAGGCCGACTTCAACTGACTGTAGTGTGCCCACTGCCAGTGCCCACCCCTGTCATCCCGTGTGGCACAGGACTTTGCTTAAAAAAAAGGCACTTCATTTTTACACTTTAATCTAAGGTTAGTTGCCTGCCAGTGTGTGTCAGGCCGACTTCAACTGACTGTAGTGTGCCCACTGCCAGTGCCCACCCCTGTCATCCCGAGTGGCACAGGACTTTGCTTAAAAAATAGGCACTTAATTTTTACACTTTAATCTAAGGTTAGTTGCCTGCCAGTGTGTGTCAGGCTGACTTCCACTGACTGTAGTGTGCCCACTGCCAGTGCCCACCACTCATACCGGCTGGCACAGGACTTTGCTTAAAAAAGGCATTTAATTTTTACACTTTAATGTAATTTCAGCTGCTTGCCTGCTGCTAGTGTGTGTCAGGCCGACTTCAACTGACTGTAGTGTGCCCACTGCCAGTGCCCACCCCTGTCATACCGAGTGGCACAGGACTTTGCTTAAAAAATAGGCACTTAATTTTTACACTTTAATCTAAGGTTAGTTGCCTGCCAGTGTGTGTCAGGCTGACTTCCACTGACTGTAGTGTGCCCACTGCCAGTGCCCACCACTCATACCGGCTGGCACAGGACTTTGCTTAAAAAAGGCATTTAATTTTTACACTTTAATGTAATTTCAGCTGCTTGCCTGCTGCTAGTGTGTGTCAGGCCGACTTCAACTGACTGTAGTGTGCCCACTGCCAGTGCCCACCCCTGTCATACCGAGTGGCACAGGACTTTGCTTAAAAAATAGGCACTTAATTTTTACACTTTAATCTAAGGTTAGTTGCCTGCCAGTGTGTGTCAGGCTGACTTCCACTGACTGTAGTGTGCCCACTGCCAGTGCCCACCACTCATACCGGCTGGCACAGGACTTTGCATAAAAAAGGCATTTAATTTTTACACTTTAGTGTAATTTCAGCTGCTTGCCTGCTGCTAGTGTGTGTCAGGCCGACTTCAACTGACTGTAGTGTGCCCACTGCCAGTGCCAACCACTGATACCGGGTGGCACAGTAGCTTGCCGATAAATAAGGCATTTAATTTTTAGACAGTAGTCTAAATTCAGTTGCTTGCCTGCTGCCAGTGTGTGTCAGGCCCGCTTCCACTGACTGTAGTGTGCCCACTGCCAGTGCCAACCACTGATACCGGGTGGCACAGTAGCTTGCCGATAAATAAGGCATTTAATTTTTAGACAGTAGTCTAAATTCAGTTGCTTGCCTGCTGCCAGTGTGTGTCAGGCCCTCTTCCACTGACTGTAGTGTGCCCACTGCCAGTGCCAACCACTGATACCGGGTGGCACAGTAGCTTGCCGATAAATAAGGCATTTAATTTTTACACTTTAGTGTAATTTCAGTTGCTTGCCTGCTGCCAGTGTGTGTCAGGCCCGCTTCCACTGACTGTAGTGTGCCCACTGCCAGTGCCAACCACTGATACCGGGTGGCACAGTAGCTTGCCGATAAATAAGGCATTTAATTTTTAGACAGTAGTCTAAATTCAGTTGCTTGCCTGCTGCCAGTGTGTGTCAGGCCCGCTTCCACTGACTGTAGTGTGCCCACTGCCAGTGCCAACCACTGATACCGGGTGGCACAGTAGCTTGCCGATAAATAAGGCATTTAATTTTTAGACAGTAGTCTAAATTCAGTTGCTTGCCTGCTGCCAGTGTGTGTCAGGCCCTCTTCCACTGACTGTAGTGTGCCCACTGCCAGTGCCAACCACTCATACCGGGTGGCACAGTAGCTTGCCGATAAATAAGGCATTTAATTTTTACACTTTAGTGTAATTTCAGTTGCTTGCCTGCTGCCAGTGTGTGTCAGGCCCGCTTCTACTGACTGTAGTGTGCCCACTGCCAGTGCCAATCGTATACACACACTGGATGTTTTAAAGCACGTTATTCCAAACAATTTAGGAATGTTAGTTGATTTATGCCCTTTATGGATTAAAACCCGACTCTGCGTCCACTACGTAATTTTCCATGGGAGTTTTGCCATAGATCCCCCTCCGGCATGCCACAGTCCAGGTGTTAGACCCCTTGAAACAACTTTCTCATCACTATTGTGGCCAGAAAGAGTCCCTGTGGGTTTTAAAATTCGCCTGTCTATTGAAGTCTATGGCGGTTCGCCCGGTTCGCCAGTTCGCGAACATTTGCGGAAGTTCGCGTTCGCTGTTCGCGAACTGAAAATTTTATGTTCGCGACATCACTACTCCACATATGTGGTATTGTCATGTCCATAATGACTAAATAATACAATACCAGAATTGTTGTTTTTTTGCCTATTTGCCAACAAAAGATTTAATGAAAAGGAAAGGAATCAACACGTATTATAAACCCCAAAATAATACCAATGAAAAGTAAGTCATCCTGCAAAAATCAAGCTCACACACAGCTCTGTAGAATGAAAAATAAAAAAGTTATGGGTCTTGGGAGGCAGAGATGCAAAAATATTATAATTTTTTTTGCAAAAAAAAGGGTTTTTATTGTTTAAAAGTAGTAAAACATAAAAACTATATGTATTTGGTATCACTGCAATTGTGCTGACCTACAGAATAAATCTACGTATAATGTTATTTATGCTAAAAAATGAACCGCAACATTTTTAATGTACAAACACTGTGGTATTGGTGTTTTTTCTCATCCCCCCAGAAAGAGATAAAGGAATTCAGTTTGTAATAAGTTATCCCCTATCCATATATGAATTACTGGAGATAGCTAAGTACAGCGCTTTGCTATCTCCAGAGCTCCCTTAGAAATGAATGGAGCAGGCGCATGCATTTCCGACCAGCGCTCTGTCTATTTCAGGGGGGCTCCTAAGGGTATCCTGTGTATGCGGAATAACTTGTTATAAACAATATAACCCTTTAATAAAAGTTAATCAGTAAGTCATGGATATCGCAAAATGGTGACATTAAAAACTATAACTTGTCCTGCAAAAAGTAAGTCCTCATATGGTTACATTGACAGAAAAATAGCATATCTCAGCAAATGCCATCAATGTCCCAGATGACATTGGGGGACATTTATCAAGACTGGTGTATTGTATGCCGATCTTGATTTCCCATGTTCTGCTGAAGGATGAAACAAATTTATGCAGAGGCGCATGTCTCTAATATATTTGGCACATCTTCTAACTGCCATAGATTTTAGTTTTTCTTCACGTCAATGAAGAAAGACAAATGTTGTGGCCATGAGGCACTGCTCGCGCCGTGCCCCTGACACGTCCCCTTTTCTCACCACTTCTGAAAAGTGGTGGAAAGGGGGATATGTCGCCCATTTTGCTGCACAAATGGTGTTGCAACAAAATGTGTGACCTATTTATGCCACAAATGTGGCATAAATAGGTTAGTAAATTAACCTTATTATTTGTATCTAAGTAAAGGCAGCTGCACTAATGGGACACAGACATTATTGCACACAAGCATAAAAAAGACATAACTTAAAGCCATTGCTCTTGTCCTAATTTGAAAGTTTCCTCCGTGCATGGTAAATCAGTTGAAAAATGATAAAATGCTTGTGCTTATCATTTAGTGAGGGGAAAAGGAGCAGGTGCAATGATCTTTCAGCTGGGAAGCAAGCCCGATTATACTGTTACTATTTCTAAACTGAGAATTTATGGTAATATGAATTTGAATGCATACTTTTCAAACAGGGTTGATGCATAAAAATAATTTTGAGGGGTAAGGTTGGTCATGCATTCAAGTATAATTAATTTCCATAGATATTACTTATATGGATAATTCAAAGTCTCTCAATTATTCTTTATTAAACCATTACATACTGCACTTTGTTAATAAGAAAGCCTGCTGTCATAGTGGCAGCTCATGGTTTGCTTCAAAAAGCAATAGGTAATTTTAACTTTTCATTAAGGTGAAACTGAAACCTTTAAATGCCACTGTGGGAAATGACTACAAAATTGGAGATGTGCTTTACATACATTTAATAAATCTTATTAATGTATTTGTAATGTGGAAAGATAGATGCAAAAAAAAGTAAGTGAACCCTTTGTAATCACCCGAATTTCTGCATTGATTACTAATAACATGTGGTCTGATTTTTATGCAAGTCCCAACTATAAAATCCCCCCAAAAAACACACTAGCTAGCGACTGCTATTAAGGCCTCTTTCACACTACCGTTTTTTTCCCGTTTTGCGGGCCGTTTTTTGCGTTCCGCATACGGTCCGTATACAGAACCATTCATTTCAATGGTTCTGCAAAAAAAACGGAATGTACTCCGTATGCATTCCGTTTCCGTATTTCCGTTTTTTCGTTCCGTTGAAAGATAGAACATGTCCTATTATTGCATGCAAATAACGTTCCGTGGCTCCATTCAAGTCAATGGGTCCGCAAAAAAAACAGAACACATACGGAAATGCATCCGTATGTCTTCCGTATCCGTTCCGTTTTTGCGGAACCATCTATTGAAAATGTTATGCCCAGCCCAATTTTTTCTATGTATTTACTGTATACTGTATATGCCATATGGAAAAACGGAACGGAAACGAAAACACAACGAAAACCAAAAAAACTGAACAACGGATCCGTGAAAAACGGACCGCAAAACACTGAAATAGCCATACGGTAGTGTGAAAGAGGCCTAAGGTTGTGTGTGGTTTCAAATGAAATATACACACCAATAGAGCCAAAAACCACCCCACTAATTAATCAATAAAAAAGATCTTTATTAGTACATATCAATAATGTTAATATGTTAAAATCAATCACAACAGCGGCATACATATACAGAAAAAAAGGAAATTACATTGGTCATGTAGTAAGTAGCTTCATATATCACATGGGCTTAGAACATCATAATAAAGCGCCCAAATCTATCATCTAATCACATAAGGTACATATAAGAAAGTAAAGTGCATAGTGCAAACCAGAAAGCTAATATAAGTAACAGATATCCCAGGACAATAGGAAATAAAAGGCAACCATGCATGTAAACCACAAATGGAATCAAATATTACAAAGACAGAGCATAGCCCATAATGATTGTAAAATACAGACCAGTGTGCCTCCAACTCCGACGTATGTTTCCCTAATAAGTTTCCTCAGGTGATAACACATTTCTAGCTCCTAACCTATTTATACCCTGTTAATGATCTCTGAATTAAAATCAGGTGGGAATAAGAGGCTGTACCTTAACCCATTTGTGTCTATTTGATTACTTAGTTTGCAAAACGGAACTTCAGGCAGGCTTTCTATCCGGCTTGTGTTCCACATCCGAGCACACCGAAATATCGCGTGATCACGCCATCATCGATCCGGGATGCCATTCTGTGTGTGCCACCCTGGAACGCACTACAAAGAGTAATATTTTATACTTCCTAGACATAAGGACTCATATTGAATTGATCCAAATACCTCCACTTCAATATAGACAAGGAAAAAGCTACATGCTATCGCAGACTATTCAAATTGCATCATAAATACATTCCAACTATAGCCAAACACAATCTAACTAAACTAATAACAGACTAGTTGGATGTACACTATATGCAGTCCAAAAAGAAAAAGTAAGTGAATCTTTGTGTTATTGACTTCTCCAAGAGCTAATTGGCTAAGTGTCTCAATTTTTGAGAAATGAAAGTGTGGGTTTTACATGTGCTTTCCCTTTAAATAAATATACACAAAGCCCAGTTCCTGACAAACAAGTTCTTAGAAAGAAAAATTTGTCAAAGTGAACCATGCCTCGAGGCAAACAAATTTCAGAAAACCTCAGAAGATTTGTTATAGAGATGTATGAAGCTACAAAAGCACTGCTAAAAGCTACAGTGAATAAAAATCCACATTTATGATAATTATCTACAAATTAAGAAAATTTAGGGCTGTTGTTACTCATCCTAGAAGTAGTCATTCTGTTAAGAATGCTACTCATGGAAGGACTCCACTGCAGTCTAAAAAAATTGAGGGTAGTCTATCTCAAATTTTCCAGGAACCACATGGATGTTCCACAGTGCTTAGGGAAAATGTTCTATGTATGGGTTAGACAAAAATGAAACTTTTAAGCACAGATGCATAACAGTAGCTTAAATTTAATAATGTGTTTGCACCTAGAATCTGCATTAAAAGGGGTGTAAATTGGCATAAATTTGGTGCAACTATTTTCTATACTTTCTAATGACTTGTTTGGCAAGAAGGTAGGGCTTGGAAAGAAAGGGTAAGGCTAAGTAGGAAATGGGACACAGCATAAGGATCTAGACTTTGTGGTAAGATTGCATAATTCTTGCATAAAATTCTGTCTCATGGTAAGCCAAGCTATAATTAGTATAGATCTACACAAAACTGTATTGCCATGTACTGCACTTATCATCCAGCCTGATCCATTGTACACCATCTACCCTACAGTGTACACCATCTATAGAATTAGTAAGTCTGGGCCACTGTATTTGGAGAGAAAAGAACCCTGTGCACCAACACCAATACCTCATCCCAACTGTGAATCATAGAGGAGGGAGCATCATGTTTTAGGGCTCCTTTGCTACCTTGGGTCCTGAATGTCATGTGATCATTGAGGGAATAATGTTATACGTGTCTGTAATTGTGACTGCAGACCATATTGCATTAGTAAATAATGCAGAAAGAGATGTAATTTCAAAAGTGTTCACTTACTTTTTCTTGCAACTATAATAGCTTGTTGGCTATTTCCAGAAAAAATAATAGACCATTAAACCAACATATTTATTATTCAGTGCATTATCTTTTTGTTAAATTGCCATTAACAAAGCTGCTTAAATCAGATTTTCATGTTGCACAGTGATTTTTGTTTTCTTAAAGATCTGAGCAACATGGGTGTTTTTTTTTATCTATTTCAAAATTACCTTTCATTTTATTTACTTTCTCTAGGAGCACTGAGATTATTTCTGCCTTCGCCTAATAGTCTATTTGTTTTCCTTGCTTTCAATCTAACAGATAAAATAAGAGTACAGAACTTGTATGACATATTACACATTAGTGAAGGTTGGATGGATGAAATGGATGCAATTTTAAAGGGTTATTGCATTTTTATATAGTGGCCAGTGAAATGGAAAATGGTATAGAATTTCTTTCAGTATATGAAACATATTTAAATATCCATACTTAAGGAAGAAACAACATTAAGTAGACATTTTACTGTAAGATAATATTAATGCAATACTAATTATACTTTAATGATCTACAAAGGAAATTATATAAATTAACTATTTAGAGATAGCATTAGTTATTCGGTGAAGTGAGAAAAGAGGAATGATTATTTTAGAAAATAAAAAGATAAATGGTTTTACTTATAGTCAAGGATGCAAATGTAGGACTGTAAAATAAGCACACCTGACAACATGAGAGACATAACAAAAATACATTTTTTTTGTTTTATTTATTTAGATTATTTTACAAATGTGGAAATGTGGAAGGAGTGGTCTAATACTCAACCAGGACTATATAAAATCTCAAATTCCATGCTATTTATACCAACACGTATTCTGTAAATGGACTGCTCAGCAAGGGTCAGCATTTCAACAATTCCTTACATTGATTTCCAAATCCTTGAAATCTTCACTAGATTAATAAAAATGTATGAGCACAGATGTTTAAAGACATTTGTTCTAGTTTCCACAGCATACTCTGATGTACACATAAAGGTTTTCCATGTGGAATGTATGTATTAAAAATGTTGGCATCTAGCTTTCAATATCATATTCAAGCTTCCTTCAAAAAATAATTTATTGTTTACATTTCCTTTTAGTGAGTTGAAAGTTGTTTTTTTTAACCTTTTTTAGCCTTTTTATAACGGTATACTTAAAAAAAAAGTTTCCTTAGGTACTTATCAATTCTCATACAAATTTCTACAGAAAAAATGTCTGAAAATATGTCACACCTAGAGCATGCTGCTTTTAACTTAAATGGCCAAAACACTAAGAAAGTACAAACATAGCAGGAAAAACACTATGCAAAATTTTTTTTGTCTGTAATAAATTTCAGAATTCCCTGTAGACTTTAAAGTTATATCTCGCCACATGAAAAAATATGGAGAAAACACTGCTGAAGGACTTGGTGAAAAACACCAAAAAAAAAGCCAGCCCAATTATTCATCACTTTGTCTCTTGCGGAGTATATATTGCTTCATAGCAGCATATGGAGTATCTGCGGGTTCATAATACAGACCTAAGAGGTCTTGACAATGTTCATGAATGCAACTTTGCAGTGTGCATGGGTCCTAAAACTGAAACATGGACATTAATATGGAACTGGGCCCTCTCTTGTTTTTGTTACCTCACCCTCCATTAGTGTGCTGCTTGTCTCTGCAGAAACCTTTTTTTTTCAAGAATTATTGTACCCCCATTGTACCCGTGTATACCCATAGCTTGTCACTAGTAGCAAGAACTTAAAGTAATTACTTTCTGTATGACTTCATCAATCTCTCACATTGTTCTGGAGGAATTTTGGCCCACTCATCTAGATTGGACTTTGGGCCTTTTCAACACATTGATTCCCTTTGTTATTCAGTCATTCAGCAGTCATAGCAGTTTTTTGGGGATTATTGTCCTGCTGCATGATTAGTTTCATCTAAGCTTTAGCTGTTGGATAAGTAGCCTCACATTTGACGATAGAATACTTTGGTAGAGGAGTTCATGGTCAACTCAATGACTGCAAAATTCCCAGGTCCTTTGGCTGCAAAACAAGCCCAAATAATCACTCCTCCACCACTGTGCTTGACAGTCAGTATGTGTTGTTTGTGCTGATATGCTTTGTTTGGTATTCACCAAACGTGGCGCTGTGCATTATGGCCAAACATCTCCACTTTGGTCTTGTCTGTATAAAGAACATTGTTTCAAAAGTCTTGTGGTTTGTCATACTTGTTCACTCTTTTAAAAGTCTAAATAAAATAACACCTAAATAGAACCATATAAGAAAGATGGAGTGGCAGTGATCAAAAAAGTGATTAAATATGTGCGTAAAGAGCTTTTAATTTTGTTATGGTTAGTATGGCAGTAATGCAATTTACATTTTATTCACGTTTTTAGTGCTTGCATGTCTCTTTGCACATGACAGTGTGCTGCTACTTTTAGTCCTTGTTTTTTCATATACATGTGAACAAAAATTTTAAAACTATTCCATTAAAGAAAAAAACAAAATAGTCACTAAAATAACTTGAAACTGAAAAAAGTCATAATAAAAAAATACTGAAAATCAGGCATTGCTTGCGGATACAATGCGATTTTCACGCAGCCCCATTCACTTCTATGGGGCCTGCGTTGCGCGAAAATCGCAGAATATAGAACATGCTGCGATTTTAACGCAACTCGCAAGTGATGCGTGATAAACATTGCTCATGTGCACAGCCCCCATTGAAATGAATTGGTCAGGATTCAGTGCGGGTGCAATGCATTCATGTCACGCATTGCACCCACGCAGTGTGAAAGGGGCCTAAAAGTACTCACTGTGATTTATTTTTTATTTTTATCATGGTGTGTATTACACTAAACATGGACTAAAGAAAGCTAAGAAGACAGTTGTCTCAGGAAATTAGAAAGAAAATTATAGACAAATATGTTAAAGGTAAAGACTATAAGACAATCTCCAAACAGCTTGATGTTCCTGTTACTACAATTGCACATATTATTTAGAGGTTTAAAGGGAACCTGTCACCATGTTTTCACTTATAAAACTGAATGTACATTCAAGCTTGTCTACCTTGATAGTTCCTAGTGATCCATCCATAACCTTCTCAGGACTAACATTTCCTATTATATCACCCTCTAAAGCTTTCCAGCCGTTATGCTCATTTGCATAAATAATTCCTTCCCCTCACACCATCAGAGCCTATTTCCTTCCCCCTAGACTTTGATTGACAGCGAATCTTCTCCCTCACTGCTTGTAATCTCGTCCAAAATTGAGCACTTGCGCACTTTCCCTTTCTTAGTTAGACCAATCAGATACTTTAGTGTATGTCCTCACCCCCTTATGCCACTACGTGCTGGAATGTTCTTAACTATCCGCTGCCCCTGCGACAAAAGATAGCGCAAATAATTAGGTAATGCACATTACTGCGGGCACTACGTAGATCAAGTGGTAGTGTGGAAATACTTACGCAACGTCGTCTTGCCCGTACTGCCTATTGCGCATGCGCAAGATTTTATCTATAGGAGAGTTTTTTAGGCGGAGCTATGGAGCTTGACTGTGAGAAAACATGACTCTTCTCTGGTCACGCAAGTAAGATATGACTCTTTTATGTTAATTTGTATAAAAGGTGGGAAGTACAAAAATGCATCATACTTTTTTAATTCGTCTGCAGATGAAATTAAGGCCTCATGCACACGAAAGTATTTTTTGACGGTCCGCAAAACGGGGTTCCGTTGGTCCGTGATCCGTGACCGTTTTTTCGTCCGTGGGTCTTCCTTGATTTTTGGAGGATCCACGGACATGAAAAAAAAGTCGTTTTGGTGTCCGCCTGGCCATGCGGAGCCAAACGGATCCGTCCTGACTTACAATGCAAGTCAATGTGGACGGATCCGTTTGACGTTGACACAATATGGTGCAATTGCAAACGGATCCGTCCCCCATTGACTTTCAGTGTAAAGCCAGGAGTTAATATACCATCGGATCTGAGTTTTCTCCAATCCGATGGTATATTTTAACTTGAAGCGTCCCATCACCATGGGAACGCCTCTATGTTAGAATATACTGTCGGATATGAGTTAGATCGTGAAACTCAGATCCGACAGTATATTCTAACACAGAGGCGTTCCCATGGTGATGGGGACGCTTCAAGTTAGAATATACTAAGAACTGTGTACATGACTGCCCCCTGCTGCCTGGCAGCACCTGATCTCTTACAGGGGGCTGTAATCCGCACAATTAACCCCTCAGGTGCCGCACCTGAGGGGGGTTAATTGTGCGTATCATAGTCCCCTGTAAGAGATCCGGGGCGGCCAGGCAGCAGGGGGCAGACCCCCCTCGGCCCCCCTCCCTACCTCTATTGTAATAATTTCATTGGTGGCCAGTGTGCGGCCCCCCCTCCCTCCCTCTATTGTATTATTTTCATTGGTGGCACAGTGTGCGGCCCCCTCCCTCCCTCTATTGTATTATTTTCATTGGTGGCACAGTGTGCAGCGCCCCTCCCTCCCTCTATTGTATTATTTTCATTGGTGGCACAGTGTGCGGCCTCCCCTCTCCCCCCCCCCCGATCATTGGTGGCAGCGGAGAGTTCCGATCGGAGTCCCAGTTTAATCGCTGGGGCTCCGATCAGTAACCATGGCAACCAGGACGCTACTGCAGTTGCCAATCTTGTGTGCATCCGTGTTCTTTCACGGACCCATTGACTTGAATGGGTCCGTGAACCGTTGTCCGTCAAAAAAATAGGACAGGAAACACGGATCACGGATGCGGCTGCAAAACGGTGCATTTTACGATTTTTCCACGGACAGATTGAAAGTCAATGGGTCCGCGAAAAAAAAACAGAAAACGGCACAACGGCCACGGATGCACACAACGGTCGTGTGCATGAGGCCTAAAAGTGTAATTTATATAACTAGGGCAACACAATGAACAATTAGAAATGCTCAGTGAGGGTCACATAGTAGAGGTGACAGGTTCCCTTTAAGGTATATGGCACTGTAGCCAACCGCCCTGTATCTGGCCACAAAAGGAAAATTGATTACAAATTGAAGAGATAGATAATGCAAATCCTAATCAAAGAGCCCAAAACAACTTCCATAAAGATTAGAGGTGAACCTCAAGGTCAAGGTATATCAGTGTTAGATCACACCATCCATAAAACTGTCTAGGCCAAAATGGAATAAATGCAAGACGAAAGAGAAAGAAACTACAGTTTAGAGAATGTCCTTTGGACAAATCAAAACTGGAGCTTTTTTGGCAACTCACATCAGCTCTGTGTTCACAGACACAAAAATTTAAAATGATCTAAATGCTATTGAACATCTGTGGAATGAGCTGAAACATGCAGTCGGAAGAGGGTACCCCTCAAACCTGAGACAGCTGGAGCAGTTTGAGGAGTGTGTCAAAATAACTGTGGACCAGTACAAAAGTCTCATTGGGAGTTACAGAAATCTCTTTATTGCAGGGATTGCCTCAAAATGTACAACAAAGTATTAAGTTAAGGATTAGAGATGGCCTTGCGGCGGTAATTTCACTGCAAACTTTGCTTGTTCGCAGTTCGCCGAACATGCGAACATATGGCGATGTCCACCGGCGCCATATTCTTTTGCATTGTGCCAAACTTTGTCCCATAACACATCAATCAGGTGGGACAGGACAGCCAAATGAGACGTTTCAGAACATGGACACAACCCCTACCCTATAAATAAACCCGATCAGGCCACCATTTTAAATTCAGTCTTTTGCCAGTGTAGGGAGAGATTGCTGTGTGGAGCAGGGACAGACTGTTATAGACACCAAATGCTAGCTAATAGGGCCACAAAAGTTCTTTTAAGGACTGGTATAGGTGTGCAATCGATAGGTGTGACATACTGAGGGGTGTAATATACTTATAATATACTTTCTAACATAGAAAGTATATTATAGCGCATTTGTATTGTGCAGCAGTTGGGTGCGGTTCTGCTGTGATACTGCAGCTATACATAGGGACAAATGCTATTGAAACAACTAATTGCAACTGGTGGGATATACCAGTTCCCCCCCCCCCCCCAAAGAAATTGATTGAGGCAGGGGTGTGATATACCTATAATATACTTTCTATATAGTGCATTTGTATTGTGCAGCATTTGTGTGGTTCTGCTGAGATAACCCAGCTATACAGAGGGACAAACGCTATTGGAACAACTAATTGCAACTGGTGTGATATAGCAGTTGCCCCCCAAAAAAACTTATTGAGACAGGGGTGTGATATACCCAGAATATAATTTCTATATAGTGCATTTGTATTATGCAGCATTTCTATGCAGTTCTGTTGAGATACCGCAGCTATACAGAGGGACAAAAGCTATTGGAACAACTAATTGCAACTGGTTTGATATACCAGTTGCCCCCCCAAAAAAAACTGATTGAGGCAGGGGTGTGATATACGTATAATATAATTTCTATATAGTGCATTTGTATTATGCAGCATTTGTGTGCGGTTCTGCTTAGATACTGCAGCTATACAGAGGGACAAACGCTATTGGAACAACTAATTGCAACTTGTATTATATACCAGTTGCCCCCCCCAAAAAACTGATTGAGACAGGGGTGATATATATATATAATATACTTTCTATATAGTGCATTTGTATTGTGCATCATTTGTGTGAGATTCTGCTGAGATACCACAGCTCTACAGATTGACAAACTCTATTGGAACAACTAATTGCAACTGGAGTGATATACCAGTTGTCCACCAAAAAAACTGATTGAGGCAGGGGCGTGAAATACCTATAATATAATTTCTATATAGAGCATTTGTATTATGCAGCATTTGTGTGTGGTTCTGCTGAGATACCGTAGCTATACAGAGGGATAAACACTATTGAAACAACTAATTGCAACTGGTGTGATATACCAGTTGCCCCCCCAAAAAAACTGATTGAGATTGGGGTGTGGTATATCTATAATATACTTTCTATATAGTGCATTTGTATTGTGCAGCATTTGTGTGCGGTTCTGCTGATATACCGCAGCTCAAAAAAACGCCCCAAAAACCTTTTTAGAGGAAAAATTATTAGGAAACATTCTTTCCTGAATATTCAATTGTATATACAGTGTAAGTGCTGCCAAAAATTACGTAAAAAGAAGAAGCACTCCGATACAGCCTGTATATCACATAAATGAGGGCCTCATTCACATGGTTCTACAATTGTTCAGGTACACTGCTACACTCCTAAAGCCTTTGCACTAAGTGAAAGGGCTGATGAATATTACAAGGAACCGGCTCTCCAATACACCCTTTCTTACACATAAAAGAGGGCTTCATACACACCCTTGAAAAATTACCCTTGATGGCCTGCTGGTGACTCTCCAAAACATTTGGAGCGAGGGCATGCTGGTGACCCTATAAAAAATTAGGGGCGAGTGCCTGATGCTGAGCTGACCTTCTAAAACATTATATGTGAGGGCCTGCTGTTCAGCTGACTCTAAAACATTATATGTGAGGGCCTTCAGGTGAGCAGACCGGATAAAAAAATTACAGGTGAGGGCTTACAGGTGAGCAGACCGTATAAATCATTAGAGGTGAGGGCCTACAGGTGAGCAGACCGTATAAAACATTGGAGGTGAGGGCCTGAAGGTGAGCGGACCCTATAAAACATTGTAGTGAGGGCCTACAGGTGAGCAGATCGTATAAAACATTGGAGGTGAGGGCCTGAAGGTGAGCAAACCCTATAAAACATTGTAGTGAGGGCCTACAGGTGAGCAGACAGTATAAAACATTAGAGGTGAGGGCCTACCGGTGAGCAGACCATATAAAACATTAGAGGTGAGGGCCTGAAGGTGAATGGACCCTATAAAACATTGTAGTGAGGGCCTACAGGTGAGCAGACCGTATAAAACATTAGAGGTGAGGGCATACCGGTGAGCAGACTGTATAAAAAATTGGAGGTAAGGGCCTGAAGGTGAGCAGACCCTATAAAACATTGTAGTTAGGGCCTACAGGTGAGCAGACCGTATAAAACTTTTGAGGTGAGGGCTTGAAGGTGAGCGGACCCTATAAAACATTGTAGTGAGGGCCTACAGGTGAGCAGACCATATAAAACATTTGAGGTGAGGGCCTGAAGGTGAGCGGACCATATAAAACATTGCAGTGAGGGCCTACGGGTGAGCAGACCGTATAAAACATTGGAGGTGAGGTCTTGAAGGTGAGCGGACCCTATGAAACATTGTATTGAGGGCTTACAGGTGAGCAGACCATATAAAACATTAGAGATGATGGCCTACCAGTAAGCAGACCATATAAAACATTGGAGGTGAGGGCCTGAAGGTGAGCGGACCCTATAAAACATTGTAGTGAGGGCCTACAGATGAGCAGACCGTATAAAACATTAGAGGTGAGGGCCTACCAGTGAGCAGACCGTATAAAACATTGGAGGTGAGGGCCTGAAGGTCAGCGAACCCTATAAAACATTTCAGTGAGGGCATATATACTGTATGGAAGAGGAGGAGGAGGAGAAAACAAGATTCAAACATATACCCTTTTTTTGCGGTGAAATGGGTGCATCTGAATCTTGTAGATTGAGTACATTATAAAGCATACATTTAAATTGTGTTTTTGTTCCTAATTAGCTCAGCTTTCCTCTGGTGGAGTGAAGAAGTCAGGGGCAATCCAGGCCTTGTTCATTTATATATGAGTCAACTTGTCAGCATTGTCAGTGGACACGCGGATACGCTTATCTGTTATAATCTGACCAGCAGCACTAAATACATGCTCAGACAATACGCTGGCGGCAGGGCAGTCCAGCACCTCCAAGGCATAGAGCGCAAGTTCGTGCCACGTGTCCAGCTTGGACACCCAGTAGTTGTAAGGCACCGAGTGATCATTGAGGATGCTGACACGGTCTGATCTGTATTCCTTCACCATCTTCCAAAACTTTTCCCTTCTTGGGACAGTAAGCCACGCTTCAGAGTGGGGTTGCTAGCGGGGTTTCATGAAAGTGTCCCATTCCTTGGAGAGTGTTGCCTTGCCTTTGTTGGAACTGGCATGTGTTTCCGTTGTCTGCCTTCCTCGTTTGCCTATGGAAGTAAGGAAGTCCAGACCACAGGATTGAGAGATGAGTTCTCTTTGTAGCGGGGGTCGAGAATGGTGAACACCCAGAAATCCATGTTATCAGCCTAACATGAAGTCAGCCATGTGTGCCAGAGTACCAACAGGCAAGACGTCTATGTTGACGTCAGGATGACTCTCCATCTCCTCATCCTCTTCTGCCCATCCACGTTGAACCAATGGAATTAAAGTTAGTAGTACCCTCTGTAGCAGAGGCAACTGTCTCCAGCTCCTCCTCCTCCTCGTTCTCCTTATCATGGTCCAATTCACGCTGAGAAGACGAAATGTGGGTGGTCTGGCTATCACCCACACTAAAGTCCTCCCCCATTTCCACGTCTGCCACATTCAGAGCGTCGTCCTTAATTGTGAGCAGCGATCGTTTGAGTAGACAGAGAAGTGGGATGCTTACACTGATTACAGCGTTATAGCCACTAACCATCTGTGTGGATTCATCAAAGTTTCTCAAAACCTCACAGAGGACTGCCATCAAGGCCCACTCTTTGCTTGTGACTAGTGGAAGTTGACTCAAAAGGCGACGACCATGTTGCAGCTGGTATTCCACAACTGCCCTCTGCTGCTCACAAAGCCTGGACAACATGTAGAACGTAGAGTTCCAGTGCATGCTCGCGTCACACAACAGTCGGTTAGCTGGAAGCCCCAAGCGCTGCTGCAGCGTTGACAGAGCGGCAAAGCTGTGGATGACTTGCGGAAATGGGCACCCACGCAGCGCGCCTTTATTAGTAGCTCTGTCAAATTTGGGTATGTTTTAATAAACCGCTGAACCATTAAGTTTAATACGTGCGCTAGGCATGGCACGTGCATCAGGTTGCCGAGCTCCAAAGCCGCCACCAAGTTACAGCCATTGTCCGACACAACCATGCCTGGTTGTAGGTTGAGTGGCGATAGCCACAGCTCAGTCTGGTCCCTTATACCCTGCCTCTGCAGTGGTGTGCTGTTTGTCTCCTAGGCAGATCAGCTTTAGCACATGTTGACATTTCCCCACAGCAGTACTACACTGCTTCCAACTACCGACTGATGGCTGACTGCTGGAGGAAGAAGTGGTGGAGGTAGCGGTGGAAGAGGAGGAGGAGAATTGGGGGTTGGAGCCAGTAACATAGCTGCTGGCGGAGACCCTGATGGATGTAGGGCTGTGGGTAGCACCTGTGCCATCCCAGCGTACAACTCACTCCCGGCCTCCACAACATTCACCCAGTGTGCGGTCAGGGAAATGTAGCATCCCTGGACACCAGCACTAGCCCATGTGTCTGTAGTCAAGTGTACAGTCTTCATTTTAGGACATGGTCAGATATCATAGTCAAGTATCAAAATAATGCCAATGTGACACCTGACCCTGACACCTTACCCTGACACCTGACCCTAACACCTGACCCTGACACCTGACCCTGACACCTGACACCTGACTCTGACACCTGACCCTGACACCTGACCCTGACGCCTGACCATGATGCCTGACCCTGACACCTCACCATGACACCTGACCCTGACACCTGACTTTGACACCTGACTCTGACATCTGAGTTTGACTTATGCTCTTCATAGGTCAGGGTCAAAGTGAGAATGAGTTATAGATATACTATGTATTTGTATGCTAAATCACACAACCAAAGAACGTCTATTGCTGAGCTTATAGCTATGTGCCTAAAATGCTGTAAGCTAACACATTACAGTGTTATATGAGCGCATGACTGATATCTCAGTGGTAAAGTAATTGACTCATATCCAGTGTTTTTGTGTTCAAAACCCCTTTCAGCCTCTATTTTTTTTTTACATTTTATTAAGCCCTAGAAAAGAGGCAAATTTAAATGATGTGTGACACTGATGTGTGATGCTGATATCTGACTTCCTTCACTTATCAGGGTCATAAAGACTTTTAGGTTTACTGTGTTTTTGTATGCTACATCACATAGATGAACAAAAATACCAACCTCATACAAGGCAAGCTGGTAGCTCAATGGTAATGCTGTTGCCCTGTGTCCAAGGTTTCTGTGTTCAAAACCCCTTTAAGCCTCTAAAAAAAATTACATTTTATTAAGGCCTAGATAAGAGGCAAATTTAAATGCTGTGTGACGCTGATATGTGATGCTGATATCTGATTTCCTTCACTTGTCAGGGTCTCAAAGACTTTTCGTGACCCTTTTTGTTCATGAGTTCAAAAGACTGAGGGTTTTTTCGTTTTTTGTTGTCTTGAAACAGTCACTGTACAATATAATAATGTATTCCAATTTCTTAGGAAGGAGTCTAATTATCAGATCTGTAAATCACTTTATTGCAATTATTTGTCGGCATCCACCCAAACATAAGCTGCAAAGATATGACCACTAGGGGTCTCACTAGTTGACTGTGGTTAGGCATGGTCCAGCTCTCCCAGCAAATACAAGCAGGAGGAAGTGTGGGCGTGTTCTGGAATAGTTGATGAGGAGACTTGCCAGATTCACTGCCTCTTCACAGCAAACCAAATTATCTTATTGTAAGTCTGCTCTCACTCCGCTATCTTACATGGCTTATACATTGATTCATCTCTCTCAAGTGTGTATGCAGTTCCATATTAGCTAGATACACTGTATTTCTGGGACCCCTGAAAAAGTTGATTAGTCACTGTATACAGAGCTGTGTCCTGGATTATACATATCTACTGTATATACAGTCCTGATCAAAAGTTTAAGACCACTTGAAAAATGGCAAAAAATCATATTTTACATTGTTGGATCCTAACAAGGTTCCAAGTAGAGCTTCAACATGCAACAATAAGAAATGAGAGTTAGACAAAACATTTTTTGAGCATTCAATTAATTGAAAATAACGATTAAACTGAAACAGGCTGTTTTTTAGCTGATCCAAATTTTAGTACCACATGCCTTTAAAGGGCCAAATCTGTGCAAAGATGTGGATTCATTGTCATTTTCTGTCAGGTAGTCACACGTTGTGATGGCAAAGGCAAAAAATTCTCCCCTTTTGAACGTGGTCGGGTTGTTGAACTGCATAAGCAGGTTCTCTCACAGCGCGCCATCGCTGCTGAGGTGGAACGCAGTAAGACAGTCATTTGGAATTTCTTAAATGATCCTGAGGGTTATGGAACAAAAAAGTCAAGTGGAAGACCAAAAAAAATTTCATCAGCACTGAGCCGGAGGATCCAATTGGCTGTCCGTCAAGACACTGGACGATCCTCGACCCAAATTAAGGCCCTTACTGGTGCTGACTGCCGCCCCATAACCATCAGACGGCATCTGAGACTGAAGGGCTTCAAAAACAAAAAACATCTTCAAAGACCTTGTCTCCTTGAACGCCACAGAACTGCTCGTTTGGACTTTGCAAGAGAGCACCAAACATGGGACATTCAAAGGTGGAAGAAAGTTTTATTCTCTGATGAGAAAAAATTTAACCTTGATGGTCCTGATGGATTCCAAGTTCCGTTACTGGCATGACAAGCAGATCCCACCTGAGATGTTTTCTACGCGCCACAGTGGAGGGGGCGCCATAATGGTCTAGGGTGCTTTTTCCTTCATTGGAACAATGGAGCTTCAGGAAGTGCAGGGGCGTCAAACGGCCGCTGGCTATCTCCAGATGTTTCAGAGAGCATTCCTCATGACTGAGGGCCCTCGTCTGTGTGGTAACGACTGGGTTTTTCAACAGGACAACGCTACAGTACACAATGCCCGCAGGACAAGTGACTTCTTCCAGGAGAATACCATCACTCTTTTGGCCCATCCTGCGTGTTCCCCTGATCTAAATCCAATTGAGAACCTTTCGGGATGGATGGCAAGGGAAGTTTACAAAAATGGACAACAGTTTCAGACAGTAGATGGCCTTTGTGCGGCCGTCTTCACCACTTGGAGAAATGTTCCCACTCACCTCATGGAAACGCTTGCATCAAGTATGCCGAAATGAATTTTTGAAGTGATAAACAATAAAGGCGGAGCTACTCATTACCGAGTTCATGTTTGGAAGTTGGATTTCTGTTTTGGGGGGGTTTAGCGTTTTTTTGGAGGTGTGGTCCTAAACTTCAGTTTATTCGTTGTTTTCATTAAATTGAATGCTCAAAAAATGTTTTGTCTCACTCCCATTTCTTCTTGTTGCATGTTGAAGCTCTACTTGGAACCTTGTTAAGATCTAGCCATGCTAAATATGATTTTTTGCCATTTTTCAAGTGGTCTTAAACTTTTGATCAGGACTGTATGTGTATTATACACACAGTGTGCTATAGCTTCACCACACTGAGATTTGCTCAGAAAGCTGATATACATATTACTGCTTTATTCAATCACAGACACAATATATGATCATACAGATCGCAGTACTATGTGATAGCTTCTAAGTATAGAAAAACCATGTGGTAATGTCCCTATGTGGTAATGTTATAGCTTGGAGGTTACATTAATGGCTTTTCATGTAGATATCCCAGGTTGAAGTCTCCAGAAAGACATATGTTTTTTTATTTAATAGCATATACTATAATAAATAATATGTAATTAACCCGTAGGATACCAGCGCTGTACATATATGTCGCTGGAAACACGGTCACAAATCCCAGCGCCGTACAGGTACAGCGCTCTGATTGGGCGGCCACAGGAGCTACTCCCGCCCGATCAGCTGCAGGGGTCTGGCAGTCACTGATAGTTGGACCCCTGCTGTATGCACCGGCATCGGTGAAAACACTGATGCCGGCTCATTAACCCTTGCACTGCCGCGGACGGCGCTGACGGCTGCACGTGTCCATCGGGTCCCCATGGTGCTGTGACGTTAGCCTGCTGTCTAGCCCTGTCAGTCAATTTGGGGAGGGGTGTGTGTGCAGAGCACACGGGGTGTTAGGGTACTTTCACACTTGCGGCAAGACGGATCCGACAGGCTGTTCACCCTGTCGGATCCGTCCTTCCGCTATTTCAACGAGTCTCTCATTGCTTTCAAGGGGAGACTCAGTTTCCGCCAGTACATTCCATAAGCGGCGAGTTATGACTAGTGTTGAGCGGCATGTCCCATATTTGAATTCGCAAAATTTTGCGAATATTCAAAAGAATATTCGTAAAATATTCGTGAATATTCGAATTCTATATTATTTTGCATATGCGATAAATTGTAATTTTTAATCGCATAATGCAACTTTCTTCAAGAAAGAAAATATACCATTAAAATTTGTGCTATATTTTCTTTCGAAGAATATTCGTCATATTATAAAACATTAATATATACCAATATAGTGATTTGAATAGACTATTTAAAAAAATTCTACCACTATATTAGTTAAATTACCAATTTTTTTTTTATTTGCCGAATATTCTCTATAATACTTACCTAATATTCTCATTTTAGAATATTATGAATATTCTAAAAAAAACATAATATCGCACTAAAGCGAATATATTCTTTATTTAGAATATTCAAATTATTTTTTATCTATCTTTCCAGTTATTAAGATACTCCTCCCGACAAGCGTCACGTCACTGTGTGGTTAGAATATACTATCGGATCTGAGTTTTCCATGCGTACGTGAAATATAAGATCCGACTGTATATTCTAACTACGGCGGCGGGGTTAATAATATTTTTCAAATATTCGCCTGATCGCTGTTCGATAATTTGCCTATTCGATATATATTTGATAATTCGCTTATTCGCTACACGACCTAAGTTAATAATAGTGTGATGCGCATGTGCGCGCGCATTGTAGGCGTGGTTTAGCGTGCGCACGCATGTTAGTTCCTTTTTCAGAGCCAGCGAACTTGGACAGAGAAAATGGTGGGCAGCAAATTGAGAGATCAAGAGGATGAACTCCTGCTAACTGTAAGTACAACACTTTATGTGATTACATTTTGAATGCATGTTCGAACCATATCTGTATAGTAAGTAATTAGTAAGCAATAGTGTCTTTAAATATTCGCAAACTAAATATAACTTCATCTTTTATCATGTCTGATTAGATATTCATCATTGTTGTAATAAGTATTTTTTTGACAACACAGCACTTTTTCTGTAGAAAGTATGTATGTATGGACAGCAAAGAAATATCAAGCACATGCACATTGCATATAAATTTTCCTACCACACACTGTATACCCCACACTGTATACCACACACTGTACAGTCGTGGCCAAAAGTTTTGAGAATGACAAAATAATAGTTTTCACAGAGTTTGCTGCTAACTGCTTTTAGATCTTTGTTTCAGTTGTTTCTGTGATGTAGTGAAATATAATTACAACGCACTTCATACGTTTCAAAGGCTTTTATTGACAATTACATGACATTTATGCAAAGAGTCAGTATTTGCAGTGTTGGCCCTTCTTTTTCAGACCTCTGCAACTTGACTGGGCATGCTCTCATCACCTTCTGGGCCAATTCCTGACTGATAGCAACCCATTCTTTCAATAATCACTTCTTGGAGTTTGCCAGAATTAGTGGTGTTTTTGTTTGTCCACCGCCTCTTGAGGATTGACCACAAGTTCTCCAATGGGATTAAGATCTGGAAAGTTTCCAGGCCAAGGACCCAAAATGTCACGATTTGGTCCCCGAGCCACTTAGTTATCACTTTTGCCTTATGGCACGGGTGCTCCATCGTGCTGGAAAATGCATTGTTATTCACCAAACTGTTGTTGATTGTTGGAAGAAGTTGATGTGGAGGGTGTTTTGGTACCATTCTTTAATTCCATGGCTGTGTTTTTGGCGAAATTGTGAGTGAGCCCACTCCCTTGGATGAGGAGCAACCCCACACATGAATGGTCTAAGGATGCTTTACTGTTGGCATGACACAGGACTGATGGTAGCGCTCACCTTTTCTTCTCCAGACAAGCCTTTTTCCAGATGCCTTTAAACAATCGGAAAGAGGCTTCATCTGAGAATATGACTTTGCCCCAGTCCTCAGCAGTCCATTCACCATACTTTCTGCAGAAGATCAATCTGTCCCTGATGTTGTTTTTGGAGAGAAGTGGCTTCTTTGCTGCCCTTCTTGACACCAGGCCATCTTCCAAAAGTCTTCGCCTCACTGTGCATGCAGATGCACTCACACCTGCCTGCTGCCATTCCTGAGCAAGCTCTGAACTGGTGGCACTCCGATCCCACAGCTGAATCCTCTTTAGGAGACAATCCTGGCGCTTGCTGGACTTTCTTGGACGCCCCCTGAAGCCTTCTTAACAAGAATTGAACCTCTTTCCTTGAAGTTCTTGATGATCCTATAAATTGTTAATTGAGGTGCAATCTTAGTAGCCACAATATCCTTGCCTGTGAAGCCATTTCTATGCTACGCAATGATGGCTGCACGCGTTTCTTTGCAGGTCACCAGGGTTAACAATGGAAGAACAATGATTTCAAGCATCACCCTCTTTTTAACACGTCAAGTCTGCCATTTTAACCCAATCAGCCTGACATAATGATCTCCAGCCTTGTGCTCGTCAGCATTCTGACCTGAGTTAACAAGACGATTACTGAAATGATCTCAGCAGGTCCTTTAATGACAGCAATGAAATGCAGTGGAAAGGTTTTTTTGGGATTAAGTAAATTTTCATGGCAAAGAAGGACTATGCAATTCATCTGATCACTCTTCATAACATTCTGGAGTATATGCAAATTGCTATTATAAAAACTTAAGCAGCAACTTTTCCAATTTCCAATATTTATGTAATTCTCAAAACTTTTGGCCACGACTGTATACCACACGCAAACACAAACACATAGTCTATATATTAGAGGTTATGTCTTGTTGGTCTGGAGAAAAACAAAAATTTTCTTCACGGCAGTATTTGCTGGTTCATTTATCCGATTACCCAGGGTGCACCACGTGAAGGCGAACCAGCTGTACACTCCATACCGTACCGTCACTTCAGTAGACAGGCTAAACTAAGAAAAGAAATACCAAACTCAGCCGCACCTCCAAAAATCAATAATAGTTTATTTAAGACACATAGATTAAAACCATAGACATATGAAGCAATATCCCACTGAAGGGAGAAATTGATATGCATAAAACAAGCATCATCCAAGGAGACCATGAGTTGTACAGTGCTAAAGCAAAGGAGAATAATCCATAAAACCTGAATGGTATACTTATCAGATAGCACAGTGGTAACACAAGGAGAAAATGAGCAGCCCTTCAGTGAGACAAGCAGGAGAAAATCCTCACGCGTATCGCTAGTAACCGACTAGCTATCATCAGAGGTCCATATGAATCTAAGGTGATGCTTCAAGGTTCTTATATTTACAATAATTAACCTATAAGTAAATAGAGCTGTGGTCAAACCTGTTTGGGTAATTTGAAAAAGAGAGGGCCAGGTGGACACATCAAGATGGTGGCGCCTCTTGATGTGTCCACCTGGCCCTCTCTTTTTCAAATTACCCAAACAGGTTTGACCACAGCTATATTTACTTATAGGTTAATTATTGTAAATATAAGAACCTTGAAGCATCACCTTAGATTCATATGGACCTCTGATGAAGCTAGTCGGTTACTAGCGATACGCGTGAGGATTTTTCCTGCTTGTCTCACTGAAGGGCTGCTCATTTTCTCCGTGTGTTACCACTGTGCTATCTGATAAGTATACCATTTAGGTTTTATGGATTATTCTCCTTTGCTTTAGCACTGTACAACTCATGGTCTCCTTGGATGATGCTTGTTTTATGCATATCAATTTCTCCCTTCAGTGGGATATTGTTTCATATGTCTATGGTTTTAATCTATGTGTCTTAAAGGGCTTCTGTCACCCCATTAAACCGTTTTTTTTTTTTCTTTACTAATAATCAATATAGTGCGATCTCAGCATACATAAGCTAATTAATGAATTTCGTTCAGTAGAATTTGCTAAAAATCGATTTTTTAAATATGCTAATTACCTTGCTACCAGCAAGTAGGGCGGCTACTTGCTGGTAGCAGCCGCATCCTCCGATCGTAATGACGCCCCCTCTGCATTCTGATTGACAGGGCCAGGGAAGGGAATCGTTCTCTGCTGGCGCTGTTAGAATTTGAAATCTCGCGCCTGCGCCGTACCTGTCTTCAATCGGCGCAGGCGCACTGAGAGGCGGCCGCTCGCTCGACCGCTCCATCCTCAATGCGCCTGCGTCGATGACGTCATCGCATACACCCGGAAGAGAAGACGCCGGCATCGCTGGAAGGAGGCGGAGAGTCTGGATGACGTCGCTGGATGCTCGAATCAGGTAAGTATGTATGTAATAAGCATGCTGCCACAGAAACCACCAGCGAAATGGGAATAAAAAACAATAAATGATTTTTATCAAAAGTACAATTATTAACACTATACCACCAACGAATATGAATAATAAGCCCTACTCAATAAATATACAGATGCTTATATATGACACATATATAAATATCTGTATATATCTGTCAAATAGTATATATATATAAATATATATATATATATATGCTATTTATATATATATATACACATATATTTTAGTGTAAGTGATATATATCATTATATATGTTTCTTTGTGTATATATTACTATATATATATATATAAATATATGTTCACGGACTGGCATATATATACACATAGAAACAGATATAGAGATACACATAAATATATATATATATATATATATATATATATATATAAATAGACATAGAGTAATTCCGATATATTATCATAAAGATATACAGTCAGGTCCATAAATATTGGGACGTCGACACAATTCTAACATTTTTGGCTCTATACACCACCACAATGGATTTGAAATGAAACGGAAAAGAGGTGTGCTTAACTGCAGACTGTAGCTTTAATTTGAGGGTATTTACATCCAAATCAGGTGAACGGTTTAGGAATTACAACAGTTTGCATATGTGCCTCCCATTTGTTAAGGTCCCAAAAGTAATGGGACAATTGGCTTCTCAGCTGTTCTATGGCCAGGTGTGTGTTATTCCCTCATTATCCCAATTACAATGAACAGATAAAGGTCCAGAGTTAATTTCAAGTGTGCTATTTGCATTTGGAATCTGTTGCCTGCCAACTCTCAAGATGAGATCCAAAGAGCTGTCACCTATCAGTGAAGCAAGCCATCATTAGGCTGAAAAAACAAAACAAACCATCAGAGAGATAGCAAAAACATTAGGCGTGGCCAAAACAACTGTTTGGAACATTCTTAGAAGAAGAAACACACCGTGAGCTCAGCCCACCAAAGACCCGGAAGAACACAGAAAACAACTGTGGTGGATGACCAAAGAATTCTTTCCCTGGTGAAGAAAACATCCCTTCACAACAGTTGGCCAGATCAAGAACACTCTCCAGGAGGTAGGATGTATGTGTGTCAATGTCAACATCAAGAGAAGACTCCTCCAGAGTGAATACAGAGGGTTCACCACAAGATGTAAAAACCATTGGTGAGCCTCAAAAACAAGAAGTCCAGATTAGAGTTTGCCAAACGACCTCTAAAAAAGCTTACAATTTCTGGAATAACATCCTATGGACAGATGAGACCAAGATCAACTTGTACCAGAGTGATGGAAGAGAAGAATATGGAGAAGGAAAGGAACTGCTCATGATCCTAAGCATACCACCTCATCAGTGAAGCATGGTGGTGGTAGTGTCATGGCATGGGCATGTATGGCTTCCAATGGAACTGGTTCTCTTGTATTTGTTGATAATGTGACTCCTGACAAAAGCAGCAGGATGAATTCTGAAGTGTTTTGGGCAATATTATCTGCTCATATTCAGCCAAATGCTTCAGAACTCATTGGACAGTGCTTCACAGTGCAGATGGGACAATGACCCAAAGCATACTGCAAAAGGCAACCAAAGATGTTTTTTTAAGGGAAAGAAGTGGAATGTATGCAATAGCCAAGTCAATCACCTGAGTGAATCCGATTGAGCATGCCATTTCACTTGTGAAGACAAAACTGAAGGGAAAATGCCCCAAGAACAAGCAGGAACTGAAGACAGTTGCAGTAGAGGCCTGGCAGAGGCATCACCAGGGATAAAACCCAGCGTCTGGTGATGTCTATTCATTCCAGACTTCAGGCTGTAATTGACTGCAAAGGATTTGCAACCAAGTATTAAAAAGTGAAAGTTTGATTTATGATTATTTTCTGTCCATTCTTTGGTCCCTTAACAAGTGGGAGGCACATATGCAAACTGTTGTAATTCCTACACCGTTCACCTGATGTGGATGTAAATACCCTCAAATTAAAGCTGACAGTCTGCAGTTAAAGCACATCTTGTCCGTTTCATTTCAAATCCATTGTGGTGGTGTATAGAGCCCAAAATATTAGAATTGTGTCGATGTCCCAATATTTATGGACCTGACTGTATATAGAAAGAGTCGTGATAGACAGGCACAGATGGACAGGCACAGATGGACAGGCAGACATGGACAGGTTGAGATGGACAGGCAGAGATGGACAGGCAGAGAGGGACAGGCAGTCATGGACAGGCAGAGATGGACAGGCAGAGATTGAGAGACGCAGAGATGGACAGGCAGACATGGACACGCAGACATTGACACGCAGACGTGGACAGGCAGACATGGACAGGCAGAGATGGAGACGCAGAGATGGACAGGCAGACATGGACACGGGAAGATGGAGACACAGACATTGACACGCATACATGGACACGCAGACATGGACAGGCAGAGATGGACACGCAGACATGGACAGGCAGAGATGGACAGGCAGAGATGGACAGGCAGAGATGGACAGGCAGAGATGGACAGGCAGAGAGGGACAGGCAGAGAGGGACAGGCAGACATGGACAGGCAGAGATGGAGACGCAGAGATGGACAGGCAGACATGGACATGGGGAGATGGATACGCAGACATGGGTACGCAGAGATGGACACGCAGACATGGACAGGCAGAGATGGATATGCAGACATGGATAGGCAGACATGGACAGGCATAGAGGGACAAGCATAGAGGGACAGGCAGACATGGACAGGCAGAGATGGACAAGCAGAGATGGACAGGCAGAGATGGAGACGCAGAGATGGACAGGCAGACATGGACACGGAGAGATGGATACGCAGACATGGACAGGCAGAGATGGACACGCAGAGATGGACAGGCAGACATGGATACGCAGAGATGGACACGCAGACATGGACAGGCAGACATAGACACGAAGAGAGGGACAGGCAGAGAGGGACAGGCAGACATGGACATGGAGAGATGGACACGCAGAGATGGACAGGCAGACATGGACACGGAGAGATGGATACGCAGACATGGATACGCAGAGATGGACACGCAGACACGGACACGCAGACATGGATACGCAGAGATGGACACACAGACATGGACAGGCAGACATGGACACGCAGAGAAGGACAGGCAGACATGGACAGGCAGACATGGACAGGCAGACATGGACACGCAGAGATGGACACGCAGAGATGGAGACGCCGAGATGGACAGGCAGACATGGACACGGGGAGATGGAGACTCCATCTCTGCGTATCCATCTCTGCGTATCCATCTCTCCGTGTCCATGTCTGCCTGTCCATCTCTGCGTGTCCATCTCTCCGTGTCCATGTCTGCCTGTCCATCTCTGCGTGTCCATGTCTGCCTGTCCATGTCTGCCTGTCCATGTCTGCGTGTCCATATCTGTGTGTCAATGTCTGCGTCTCCATCTCCCCGTGTCCATGTCTGCCTGTCCATCTCGGCGTCTCCATCTCTGCGTGTCCATGTCTTCCTGTCCATCTCTGCCTGTCCATCTCTGCCTGTCCATGTCTGCGTGTCCACCACAGCCTGCCCATGTCTGCCTGTTCATGTCTGCATGTCCATGTCTGCCTGTCCATGTCTGCGTGTCCATGTCTGCCTGTCCATCTCTGCGTCTCCATCTCTGCGTCTCCATCTCTGCCTGTCCATCTCTGCGTCTCCATCTCTGCCTGTCCATGTCTGCCTGTCCTCTCTGCCTGTCCATCTCTGCCTGTCCATGTCTGCGTGTCCATCTCTGCCTGTCCATGTCTGCGTGTCCATGTATGCGTGTCCATGTCTGCGTATCCATCTCCCGTGTCCATGTCTGCCTGTCCATCTCTGCGTCTCCATCTCTGCGTGTCCATGTCTGCCTGTCCATGTCTGCGTGTCCATCTCTGCCTGTCCCTCTCTGCCTGTCCACCTCTGCCTGTCCATGTCTGCCTGTCCATGTCTGCGTGTCCATGTATGCGTGTCCATGTCTGCGTATCCATCTCCCTGTGTCCATGTCTGCCTGTCCATCTCTGCGTCTCCATCTCTGCGTGTCCATGTCTGCCTGTCCATCTCTGCCTGTCCATCTCTGCCTGTCCATGTCTGCGTATCCATGTCTGCGTCTCCATCTCCCCGTGTCCATGTCTGCCTGTCCATCTCTGCGTCTCCATCTCTGCCTGTCCATCTCTGCCTGTCCATGTCTGCCTGTCCATCTCTGCGTCTCCATCTCTGCCTGTCCATGTCTGCCTGTCCCTCTCTGCCTGTCCATCTGTGCCTGTCTATCTGTGCCTGTCTATCACGACTCTTTCTATATATATCTTTATGATAATATATCAGAATTACTCTATGTCTATTTATATATATATATATAAATATATTTATGTGTATCTCTATATCTGTTTCTATGTGTATATATATGCCAGTCCGTGAACATATATTTATATATATATAGTAATATATACACAAAGAAACATATATAATGATATATATCACTTACACTAAAATATATGTGTATATATATATATATAAATAGTATATATATATATATATATATATATATATATATATATACACTATTTGACAGATATATACAGATATTTATATAGTGTCATATATAAGCTCTGTATATTTATTGAGTAGGGCTTATTATTCATATTCGTTGGTGGTATAGTGTTAATAATTGTACTTTTGATAAAAATCATTTATTGTTTTTTATTCCTATTTCGTTGGTGGTTTCTGTGGCAGCATGCTTATTACATACATACTTACCTGATTCGAGCATCCAGCGACGTCATCCAGACTCTCCGCCTCCTTCCAGCGTTGCCGGCGTCTTCTCTTCCGGGTGTATGCGATGACGTCATCGATGCAGGCGCATTGAGGATGGAGCGGTCGAGCGAGCGGCCGCCTCTCAGTGCGCCTGCACCGATTGAAGACAGGTACGGCGCAGGCGCGAGATTTCAAATTCTAACAGCGCCAGCAGAGAACAATTCCCTTCCCTGGCCCTGTCAATCAGAATGCAGAGGGGGCGTCATTACGATCGGAGGATGCGGCTGCTACCAGCAAGTAGCCGCCCTACTTGCTGGTAGCAAGGTAATTAGCATATTTCAAAAATCGATTTTTAGCAAATTCTACTGAACGAAAATCATTAATTAGCTTATGTATGCTGAGATCGCACTATAGGGATTATTAGTAAAGAAAAAAAAAAACGGTTTAATGGGGTGACAGAAGCCCTTTAAATAAACTATTATTGATTTTTGGAGGTGCGGCTGAGTTTGGTATTTCTTTTCTTAGTTTAGCTTATGCTTTTTTCTATACCAGGCCTGCACTCCTTTATATAATCACTAGTGTGCCCCCTGCTGTTTAGTATTATACTTCACTAGACAGGTACATCTCTGCTCAGCTGGCCAATATCCGATTGCTCAGACCCATACACATACAACAGGAAAACAATTTGATCTTATAACGTGAACATTAAATCTAATATTTCCACCTTCTAACAACTAAATACTTTTTGCTGTGTTTTGGATGATATTTATTAATAATCCTTGTATTTCATAAATTTGGGTTAATATATTTGCATATTTATCTTGCAGCGCATGTTGAAGAAGGGGTACGACCGTACTCGGAAGCAGGCCGAAAAGAAGGCGATAGTCTTGGGGGTCCAGAAGCTCCAAGAGCGAAAATTTGGCCTCAGCCACGAAGAAATCGCCATTGTCAAGAAATGGTCAGATCTCAAGAGGAGGCACCCGGAGGCGCCCAGGTACTTTTTTTTATCACCCATTATAAATTATTACTTATTACTTGGTGTGACACATAGCAAATCATCCGTTTACCTCATACATCTCTCCCTCGTTGTGAGTGTATATATATATTCATCCACACAGCGCGGTAGTGATGTATGATGTAACCGGCTGATTTCGTACTTTGCACACACACATAATAATAAATATATGTGTGTGTGTGTATCTAGATAAACAGCAATAATCAATCTGTTTTACAGTAAAAGTCCATGATTACTTTACATACTTCACACACTTAGACTAGTATCACAATAGCGGCATGGACGTCCGCCAGGCTGTTCCGTCAGGTGAACAGCTTTTCGGATCCGTCCTGCCGTTAGTGTTTGTGATCGGATCGGCTAGCAGATGATGAGCCCTAACCTTGCAGTGGGGTGTGGCGGAACTGCTTCTGTAAGGAAAGCCTAAAGAGCCTTGAAAGGAGGATGTGTGAGTTGAGGGTTGTGGGTGGGAGGGTCAGCTGTAGCTGAAGACCGCGTCACCCGGGAGGCTCGCTGCTCCTACCTTTTGTAGTTCTGCTGGCGCCTCCCTCACACAAATGCGGCGTCCTGCCGCGCCTATACTTGTGATCGGATCGGCTAGCAGATGATGAGCCCTAACTTGCAGTGGGTGTGGCGGAACTGCTTCTGTAAGGAAAGCCTAAAGAGGGCCTAAAATGACGCGTGGACACGGATGGTACAAAGGATTCGTGTTACAGATTTACAGTAATAATTTCTGAAAAGCACAAGACATTTCGGAGCGTGATTGGGAATGTAACCTGGTATAGCATGAACTCTGCCACCGTCCTAGTTTCTTTATGATGTGCTCCGGGGTGCGTTTTTTTGAAGCTGCGGATGCTGCGCCTATCCTAAAGGAATGCCCTGTGATTGAGCGCGGGTTTACCTTTACCTTGGATAGGAGGACCGGACGTGCTTTAGGAACACTTGAATGCTGAGTGGCACGGAGCCACACGCTAGTAGGGGAGATTGGGCTGGGGCCTGAATGATGGTGTCAGCCCATTCCCGTAGACCGCTACCGGGCACCAGGCATTGCCGGTTGGAAAATATCTCACCTCTACGGTTTCCCCGGCCGAGCAGTTTAGAATGCGCAGGGTGAGAGAGAAAGCGGAAACCTACCTGGACAAGATGTCCCTTCTGGAGGTCCCGGGGGAGGAGCCTGGGCATGTGAACTCGCCTGGGCGTATGAAACCATAGAAGCTGAGATACATTGCTGTTTTGATGAGTAGACTAGTATGGTGTCCGAAAGGTTCGTTATCTAACATGTGCGACAGGGATTTGAAGATTTTCCCCAGTGATGGGGTTCTCGTGAAGCCTTGGGTCTAACCGTAGTGTATTGAATACCCTTGAGGATGGCTTTAATGGGGTGTGCCAAAAATAACGATGGCCTGTCGGGGTACATGCTGTACCAGAAATGCTGGACGCCTGTTAAGTATAGCTTGATGGTGCTGTGGGATAATTTAAGAGTCTTATGGCAGTATGCTATGAATGCTAGGATGTAAGACACATGATCTAAGTGAGCCTGTGGAAATAAGTGTTTGAACGTGCTGAAATGTCCCCAGGCGGTGTTATAATTCCTTTGTGTGTTTTTGGATAGGGACTGATTGATGAGTGACCTAGCCACTTCCAAGTGCTGCCTCAATCCATGTGGAGGAGGCTGTAAGCTGGTGTTGGAGTCGGGCATGGGTCTGCGTCTGGAGAAACCTGGAAGAAAGATTGCATGTTAAGTCTTGACAGCGCGTCGGCGGCCAGATTAGCCTTCCCAGCAATGTGCGCTACTTCATAGTTGAAATTATGTTGTAACGCCACCACACGAAGCGCCTTAGAAGGCCATGACCTGCACGGATGCGATCTCCCTTTGTTGACTAGATCGACCAATACCATGTTATCAGATATGATTAATACCGTTTTATTGGACCACTGACTACCCAGGTCTGTGCTGCGGCGACTATGGGGTAAATCTCGTACTAGAGGTGATGAGCCTGAAAACCCCGGTATGCGGGATTCCCTCTGCCGGCCAAGCGCTAGCTAACCAGTGCTCCCGTAAATAGCCGCAAACCCCACCGAAGATGAAGCGTCTGTATGTACGACAGGGGAAATGTGGAGACCTTGGGTATGAACAAAGAGACTCCGTTCCGTGTGTCAGAAACCGATCCCACATGACCAGATCTGCCCTGGCCTGGTGGTCGAGATAGATGATCGAATTCTGATCCGCTGCCTCTGGCAAACAAGCGCAGGAGTCTGGAGAGAAGGATCTGCCCTGGGGAATAATCCTCATGGCGAAATTGAGCATCCCCAGAACGCTTTGCAGATTGACCCTGGACGTGACCCCCTCTTGAAGCAAGTTGCGCACCGCCGTTTTTATTCTGGACAGCTTATCTGCTGGTAGACTGGCCTGACCAGACGCGGTGTCTAGCTGGATTCCTAAGTAAGGTGATCCTAGTGCTGGGCCACTCTGTTTTGTTATCAGCCACTGGTACTTGGAGTTCCCTAAAAACTTGCTTCAGGGTGTCGAGGTCTACCGGTGGTCGTGACGGGGGTTCAATCAACAGGAAATCGTCTAAGTAATGTATGACGTGGAAAGCGAGAATTTGTGCTGCAAGATCCTGTGTAGGCCCCTGGCGAATTGATCGAAAAGCCATGGACTGGATCTAGACCCGAATGTTAATTTGTTGGCAAAATAATAACAGCCCTCCATTTGACCCCAGTGCCATTGCCATACTGCGGTGATATGGAAGGAGTTTGAAGGCATCCGTGATGTCAGCTTTGGATAGCCACGCAGTGCACCTAAGGACAGAATAACCTGGATGGCTTCGTCTATAGAGGAATATTTCATCGTGAACTCTTCGCTGGGATGAGCGAGTTAAGACTTGGTATGGATAAAGAATGGGGCGCTGACAAGTCATAGATCAATGCTTTGTTTATTATTAAACTTCCGGTGACTACCCCTATGGGGTTGATCCTGAAGGTTTCAAACGGGGGGTATGGAGAATGGACCCGATGAGGTTATCCCTTGGCTAGTTCGGCCTGGATCAGCAGTGACACTATCTCGGGGTTATTTAATGCAGATTGGAGGTTCCTACATTCAAACGAGCCTGGGGAATGGCGACCTGTCCGGTATGAAACACTGATGAACAGCCATTGATGACAAACCTGACCCAAGCTAGATCGGGATGGCCTGTCAGGTGACAACGCGAGCATATCGATGTTTACCCTGCTTAGTCATGCGGGGTTGTGACCTTTCTGTGGGCAAGCAATGCGGGGATGTGCCCTGTAGCAATTAGCGCACAGATGCAACAGGCGGCACTGATTGTAGAAACAGCTGCCCGCATTAAAATTGTTGCATATCTGCGACTTCCCCAAGTATCTGATGGGCCGACCTAACTTGTCCACCCCCGTGCCTGCTTTAGACGGAAATGCCTCCGGGGTGTTTTTTGGGATGGGAATGTCGAGGTCGCGTGCTGGCATTGGTGCACCATTCTTCTGCATGGAATAAGACCCACAATTGACGCATGCCTGTGACTTCTGCCCGGCGAAGTGCCGACAGAACACGCTCAGTGTCCACGACTGCCCAATCTACAGTATGCCGGAACTGGGTAGCATTGCAAGCGCCTTTGGCGGAGAATGAGCGGTGATATTCATAGAAGGCAGTGCCCCCATACTTGTGACCCAGTTCCGCCACCTTGTAGAGGTACAGATCCAACTCCTCTCTGCGTGTTGGGGATACGTACAGATGACGTCTCTGTATAGGCTAAATGCCAGAACCGAATTCGATGACACTGAGCTTCCTGTTTAATCGATTGTCTCTGGATTTCAATATTACTGACACTTCGCCGCATGCGATCGTTTTGTTATCAGGGACTTCGTGGGTAGCAATAAGTAAGGAGGCTAAATTGATGTCCTTACCCTCGAGGATGTCCTTCCTCAGAGTGGCAGGAATGAAATGAGACGGGGATATGCTGGGGAAAACGGGTGGGTGTGGACGCCCAAGCCGGTGGAAGTAGATGGAACCACCGGACCCTGGCTGTGTCGATAGGATTGGAAGCCCTGCTTTCAAACAACTTCAAGGTCTGGTCTGAAAGCTGGACATGGATGAGGCCATGTTATTTATGACAGCGTTGCAGCTGACTAATGGAAGTTTGAATGGTATTCATTGTAACCACGTCTTGGCTGGGCCCGAATCCGCCTGGAGGAGACGATACAATTCTGCCTTCCTGGCTGATGCGGGAAAGGGATGCCTCTGCGCAGGAGCTCGGCCGATAGTTTTGGAATGGTCCAGGCTCTGAGGGACTGGGAGTGCTCCTGTCTGACATCAGGTCGAGACTTCTCTGGAATCGACCGTGCCTTGGCTCCTCTGGTCCTGCGCTGGTTCCATCTAAGATATTGTGAAGACATGAAGGCCCTGTTGCCCAGAGTGTCCACCTGCATGCACTAGTGTACCCGGAACTAATCACCTGTGGGATTCTAACCGTGCGCCCAGACTAGATGGTGACATCGAAAGCAATGCGTGCCCTGGAACCTCGTGACTGGGGTGAACCTTGTATGCCTGAAATGGATGCGACGTGACATGAATTGATGCATGAATGTAATAATTTTTTTTTTTTTTTTTTTTTCTTTTTTTTTTTTTTTTTCTTTCACGCATATACATACATATACACATACGTACGTAACCCCCTACACATATGTATATATGTACATACATACACGTACGTATGCCTGTAGTCGTGACAGGACTTTAGTGGAGTCCTTGGACGTGAAGGACCGAGTCTGCCTGTAGACGTGACAGGGCTTAATTTGTGTCCAAGACCGTGTGGAACTGATGCTTGCCTGTAGTCGTGACAGGACTTAAGTCATGTCCTGCGTGCGTAATGGACTACTGGTGCCTGAAGACGTGACAGAGCTTTGACCTGTGGATCCGAAGGCGTGACGGATCTGCGCACGTGCGTGAGGCGCATACTCAGAGGACAGACACGTGAAGATACGAGACTAGTGCCCCAGCGAAGAGGGGGCACCCAGGCCATACTGCCCCTCATGGATTTGTCTTTTGCCCCACTATCATGCAGCAGGAATGTCATGTCACTGACACTTCTTCCGCCCCCCCCCCCCCCCCCCCTTCTCTCCCATAAGTAAAACCCATTTTTTTTTTTTTTTTCTCTTTACCTTCAATTATCCCTGAGCAGGCGCCCTGTAATGAAAAGTTGCGCTTGATGAGCTTCTCATAACTGCGGTGCCACAGCCCTACCAACCCCAGACCATACCTTTCACACACACCCACAATAGCGCTGCTTTGATGGGGCTGCCGAATTGTCACTTTGAAACAACCTGTTGAAGGAAACACATGTGAGGAGGCGGCCGATGCGCCGCAAGGACCGGGCGTGCGTGCCAGTGGTCCGGCTGCTGCTGGTGAGTATGATGTGTCTGCTGGTGTCTGTGCCGTGCCGCCCCCCTACCACACTTACCCTCCGTGTGTACCGAATGTACGGTCCCTCGCTTCGGTTGCCGGCCCTATACTTACCCACCGGAGGAAGTATCGGGGAGACTCGTACCACGCCGACGCCGGAGCAAGAATAGGAGCAGGGGAATCCCGGAAGTGACGTCAGCTGTAGCTGAAGACCGCGTCACCCGGGAGCTCGCTGCTCCTACCTTTTGTAGTTCTGCTGGCGCCTCCCCTCACACAAATGCGGCGTCTGCCGCGCCTATACATGTGTGGTCCCAGACTACAGCTCCAGCACCATTGACTATAAAGGGATCGTGGCGTTGTTCCTGGGCAGGCACTCTGCAAACCATGACGACATGTTGTAGTTTTATTCTGTGCACCTCTCTGCATGGTTTATCGTTGCAGCCCCGGTATGATGCCCCGTTCCTACTACAGTCAATGGGTCCAGAGCGGTATTCTGGAACCACATGTACACTAGCGGCAGGACGGATCTGACCGGCCGTTTTTGAGGTTCCAGAGCTCTCTGCCGCTATTGTGAAAATAGCCTTAATTAGCATTTCTTATTAGTTCTGAGTTGTTTCTCTAAGGGCCCATTCACACGTGCTCAATTTCATTATTTATTTTTCTGAACTGAATTGAGGACCCATTGATCTCTAAGGGGGCCGCACGATGTGTGTCCGTCTTTGGAAAAGCGGACCCGCACTTCTGGGTCCACATTTCAGTTCATAAAAAAAACTGAACGAATATATTTTCGCACTAAATATAACTTCATCTTTTATCAAGTCTGATTAGATATTCATAATTGTTGTAATAAGTATTGTTTTGACATCACAGCACTTTTTCTGTACAAAGTATGTATGTATGGACAGCAAAGAAATATCAAGCACATGCACATTGCATATACATTTTCCTACCACACACTGTATACCACACGCAAACACAAACACATAGTCTATATATTAGAGTTTATGTCTTGTTGTTCTGGATAAAAATAAAAATTTTCTTCACGACAGTATTTGCTGGTTCATTTAGCGTTACCCAGGGTGCACCACGTGGAGGCGAACCAGCTGTACACCCCATACCGTACCGTCACTTCACTAGACAGGTACATGGCAAAGGCAGCAAAATGTGATTAAGAGCATGACAAATGCTCTGCAAACAAATGTGGATAGGGAAATCTATTAAAAAACCATAAAAGACCTTAAAAAAATAAACATTAGGAATGATTTAGGAGGAAGAGGTTGAGGAGGCGGTATATGGGTGGATGTGGCCGTGTAGGCTCACGTTGCGGTCTAGGTGGAAGCGGCGGCGAAGGAGGAATAGGTAGCCAACACAGATGTGTGTTATTTTGCATTTTTACATAGGGGTATCCCCCAAAATATTGGGACATATAAAAAAAAAAAAAGGAATAAGTGCAATAAGTGCGTGCTGCAGCTGAAACTCCACTATGGCCTGCTGCTGCTCGCACAGTCTCTCCAGCATGTGCAAGGTGGAGTTTCACCTGGTGGGCACGTCGCATATGAGGCGGTGAGCGGGAAGGCCGAACTTAAGGTTTAGAGCAGACAGCCGAGCGGCGCCAGGATGAGAACACCGGAAGCGCGCACAGACGGGCCACACTTTATGCATCAGCTCAGACATGTTGGGGTAGTTGTGAATGAATTTCTGCACCACCAAATTGCCCCAGGCAAGGGATGTGCGTCAAATGGCTAGTCCCAGAGCTGCAACGAGATTTCACCCATTATCGCATCACCACCAGGCCGGGCTTGAGGCTCACTGGCAGCAACCACTCGTCGGTCTGTTGTTCTATACCCCGCCATAACTTCTGCGCGGTGTGGGGCCTGTCCCCCAAACACATTCGTTTCAGAACGCCTGCTGACGTTTACCCCTGGCTGTGCTAAAGTTGGTAGTGAAGGTCTGTCGCTGACCGGATGAGGAGGTGGTAGAAGAGGAGGAGGAGGATGCTGAGTAGGAAGAGGAGGCAACAGGAGGCAAAGGTGATGCCCTGCGATCCTTGGCGGCGGAAGGACGTGCGCCAAACAGCTCTCCGCCTGGGCCCAACCACCACTACATTTACCCAGTGTGCAGTTAGGGAGATATAGCGTCCCTGGCCATGCTTACTGGTCCATGTATCTATGGTTAGGTGGACCTTGCCACAGATGGCGTTGCGCAGTGCACACTTGATTTTATCCGATACTTGGTTGTGCAGGGAGGGCACGGCTCTCCTGGAGAAGTAGTGGCGGCTGGGAACGACGTACTGTGGGGCAGCAAGCGACATTAGCTGTTTGACGCTGTCCGTCTCCACCAGCCTGAATGACAGCATTTCAAAGGCCAGCAGTTTAGAAATGCTGGCATTCAGGGCCAGGGATCGAGGGTGGCTAGGTGAGAATTTACGCTTTCTCTCAAAGGTTTGTGAGATGGAGAGCTGAACGCTTCCGTGTGACATGGTGGAGATGCTTGGTGACGGAGGTGGTGTCACATCCTCTGTTTGCTGGGCGGCAGGTGCCAACGTTCCTCCAGAGGCGGAGGAAGAGGCCAAGGCAGCAGCAGAAGAGGGAGCAGGAGGGGCCTGAGCCCTATCTTGGTTTTGAAGGTGCTTATTCCACTGCAGCCCATGTCTCGCATGTAGATGCCTGGTCATGCAGGTTGTGCTAAGGTTCAGAACGTTAATGCCTCGCTTCAGGGTCTGATGGCACAGCGTGCAAACCACTCGGGTCTTGTCGTCAGCACATTGTGTGAAGAAGTGCCATGCCAGGAAACTCCTTGAAGCTGCCTTTGGTGTGCTCGGTCCCTGGTGATGGTGGCCAGTAGCAGGCGAACTGTTTTGGCGACGGCTGCTCTGCTTTTGCACCCTGCTCCTGCTTTTGCTACGCTGTTGGCTCGGTCTCACCACTGCCTCTTCCTCCGAACTGTGAAAGTCAGTGCACGACCTTCATTCCATGTGGGGTCTAGGACCTCATTGTCCCCTGCATCGTCTTCCACCCAGTCTTCCTCCCTGACCTCCTTTTCGGTCTGCACACTGCAGAAAGACGCATCAGTTGGCACCTGTGTTTTGTCATCATCAGAGACGTGCTGAGATGGTATTCCCATGTCCTCATCAGGAAACATAAGTGGTTGTGCGTCAGTGCATTCTATGTCTTCCATCCCTGGGGAAGGGCTAGGTGGATGCCCTTGGGAAAACCTGCCAGCAGAGTCTTCAAACAGCATAAGAGACTGCTGCATGACTTGAGGCTCAGACTTGGGCATGGGTTTTTAGGCGCCACCTGTGCGCTTTCTGCAGAAGACTGGGTGGGAGATAATGTGAACGTGCTGGATCCACTGTCGGCCACCCAATTGACTAGCGCCTGTACTTGCTCAGGCCTTACCATCCTTAGAACGGCATTAGGCCCGATCAAATATCGCTGTAGATTCTGGCGGCTACTGGGACCTGAGGTAGTAGGTTCAGTAGGACGTGTTGCTGTGGCAGAACAGCCACGTCCTCTCCCTGCACCAAAAACTCCTCCAACACCATGACCGCGTCCCTTATTAGATGTTTGCCTCATAGTTAGCGTTTACAAAGCAAAGTAAAAAGTGGTTAAGTCTGTTAAAAATAATTAACCGCCAATAAAAACCCTGATGTAGGGTATTGCACTAAAAAAAATTTTTTAACTCTATATGACAGCGTATTTGTGGCCTAAATGTGACAGTCATTATGCACGTCTTATCCCAGATGTGCAGTATAACAGAGGGTTTTTTTCACCCCAGTAAGCAAAAAAGATGTATTTCTGGCCTAAATGTGACACTCACTTATGCACGTCTTATCCCAGATGCGCAGTATATTAGAGGGTTTTTCACCCCAGTAAACAAAAAGCCGTATTTCTGGCCTAAATGTGACAGTCACTTATGCTTGTCTAATCCTAGATGTGCCGTATATTAGAGTTTTTTTTCACCCCAGTAACCAAAAGGCCGTATTTCTGGCCTAAATGTGACACTCACTTATGCACGTCCGTCTTATCCCAGATACGCAGTATATTAGAGGGTTTTTTCACCCCAGTAACCAAATAGCCGTATTTCTGGCCTAAATGTGACAGTCACTTATGCATGTGTAATCCCAGATGTGCAATATATTAGAGGCTTTTTTCACCACAGTATGCCAAAGCCGTATTTCTGGCCTAAATGTGACAATCACTTATGCATGTGTAATCCCAGATGTGCAGTATATCAGAGGCTTTTTTCACCCCAGTATGCCAAAGCCGTATTTCTGGCCTAAATGTGACAATCACTTATGCACTTGTAATCCCAGATGTGCAGTATATAAGAGGCTTTTTTCACCCCAGTATGCCAAAGCCTTATTTCTGGCCTAAATGTGACAATCACTTATGCACGTGTAATCCCAGATGTGCAGTATATCAGAGGCTTTTTTCACTCCAGTATGCCAAAGCCGTATTTCTGGCCTAAATTTGACAATCACTTATGCACGTGTAATCCCAGATGTGCACTATATTTAACAGATGTATTTTTTTGACCCCCAGTAAGCAAAAAGCTGTATTTCTGGACTTGCAGACATGTAGATAGCCTGTGCTCGTGCACTATAGTTGCATAAAATGGCTGCCGATTATGTATTGATATTGATTAACTGAAGAAAAAAAAAATCATTTTCAGTAGTATTTGGCTCAGGGCAGGCTTAAAAAATTGTGCACTGCACCCACAAAACACATTTGCTGTAGATCGCTGAGTACAAAAAACAGTTCTTGATAAGATTTCTCCCTGATCTCTCCCTCACAACAGCTGCAGCCTCTCCCTACACTAATCCGAGCAGAGTGACTGGCGGCACTACGTGACTCCAGCTTAAATAGAGGCTGGGTCACATGCTGCAGTTGGCCAATCACAGCCATACCAATAGTAGGCATGGCTGTGATGACCTTTTGGGGCAAGTAGTATGACGCTTGTTGATTGGCTGCTTTGCAGCCTTTCAAAAAGCGCCATAAAAATCGCCGAACACTGAACCCGAACCCAAACTTTTACGTAAATGTTCGGGTTCGGGTCCGGGTGCCGAAAACCCAAAAGTTCGGTACGCACCCGAACTTTACAGTACGGGTTCGCTCAACTCTACTTATAACGTTAACATTAAATCTAATATTTCCACCTTCTTAACAATTAAATTATTTTTGCTGTGTTTTGGATGATATTTATTAATAATCCTTGTATTCTTATTCTGATAACAAAATCCTTGTTCTGATACCGAAATTCAGGCAAAAGTAGGATCTGGCTGCGACTTCCCTTATCCAGAGCCGATCGAGTCTCGTTGGGTCAAGATGATAATTCTTCCCCAAATTCTCTATGTTCTCAGAAACATACCGATTTGGATAGACGATAAATATTTTAAACTTCTGGAAAGAATAATTAATGAGTTAGTCTGGGGAAGGAAAAGAGTGAGATTAAAAATAAGAATACCTATATAAGCTCTGGGAGTGTGGGGGTCTAAATCTCCCATACTTTAAAGGCTTTTTCGTGGCAGCTCAATTATGGACATGTAATGACTGGGGAAACAGTGCCTCTTTGACTGATCTAATAAGCGCCTCCACGCATAATAAATTTTTTACGTTTTTGGAGTCTGGGTTAACAGTTGAGGGAGACCGAGGTTATAAAGAAGCCACAAAATCACTTTTCAAAATGTGGGCTACCACCAGAGGATGGCTGGGGGTGAAGGGATCACTTAATTTTACGCCTCTTTGGCATAATAAGCACCTACAGTCTTTAGATAGTATAGCAACTGATCAATTTTGGCACAGGTGGTTAAGAATAAGGAAATTATGACATTCGCGGAACTATCACACAGTGTACGTAACCTTTCATGGTTTAGGTATTTTCAGCTTCGCTCAGCACTTTTTAGTTTGGAAGATAAATCACGATTGGAAATAGATACCTTCTCACCATTAAATCAATGGTTAGAGAAGACACACTAAAATGAAGATTTCAAATATATATAAATTATTGATTAAGTCACGTTTTTTTGATACACAATCACCAGGTCAAAGGGCTGGGAAGTGGACTGCCCAATATAAAGTCGGTGGGATGGGGGAACTATTTTCACTAACCCTGATGTACTCTCCCATAATTTTAATCATGTGCTTATACAGTTTAACATCTACCATAGACTTTATGTTACCCCTGTTTGGATAAACAGATGTGGATTGAGGGATACGTCGAATTGCCCTCGCTGTGATAATACAGGAGCGGACTATTTTCATATGATCTGGCTGTGTCCTGGTCTGTCAGTATACTGGAAGGGCATTGGAAATCTCCTCGCCAACAGGTTAAAAATATCAATATCTCCTGATCCACAACTGTTTTTTCTTAACGATTTGTCTTCATTGACTGCCCATAAATATCAAAAGATCTTATTGGGCAGACTATTATTATTGGCCAGACTGCTGATCAGTCGAAATTGGTTTGCACGCCATCCCCCGAAGTTAAATAACTGGATTAATTTGGTTGCCAAGATTAAAAACTATGAACGGATCCTGTATAAGCAGAGAGGTGGATTGGAGAAATGGAATAAGATATGGGAGGCTTGGAGGCTTTGAAAGGCTTGGTTGTTGTTGTGGTTTTTTTTTTCCTTTCCTCTCTTCCCCTACTCCTCTCTCCCCGCACGTCCTTATGGGGGCGTGGGAGGAGGGAGGTCACAAGACGCATCGCAAAGGGGGGGGGGGGGGCGGTGGGATGGGGGGAAAGGGGGACTGGGTGATAACAGAGAGTCAGTTTAAAATTATACAAAAATGTTAATGATTACTTCTTTGTTCTCCTTTTTTTTTTACTTTCATTCTGTTATTTCCTTGTATAATAATAAATATGTTCAATAAAAAAAAAAAAATAATAATCCTTGTATTCTTGACCTCAATTGCAGCCAAGAATAGTCATATTCTATTATTGCCGGTGATGTGCGGTCTTCAAAATGCGGCACACACATTGCTGGTGTCCTTTCTTTTTTGTGTGGGTGGATCTGAAAAACACATTACTGACATTTAAATAGAGCCTAAATCGGAACGTTGTGTGATTACAGGGCTCCAGTGCCAACCGTCCGCCGCCGTATAACCACGGCAGATTTGGATGTGGTGGAGGTCTTCGCAGAGGAGGAGGAGGAGGAGGAGGAGGAGGAGGAGGATGAGCAGGCGGGCCCCTCCCACAGTCTTATTGGTGCCACCAACCCACCTGATGTGGGCAATGATGTGGAGGTGGCAGCTTTTCTGCCTCTGAAGGGCAGAAAACCTCTGCCCCAGCTCCTGCTGAGGAAGATATCCCACCCCAGCTCCTGCCAAAGTGGAGGACTTAATACGACCCCCCCCGCACCAGAGCTTGTAAATATGTGACACATTATTCTAATTATGTATGCATCACATATTTAGAAACATTAACCCTCTGTACCCCATGCCCGTTTTTACTTTAATGCTAATTAAATTTTTTCTTAAATATGAAAGTTATCTATTTTTGTGCTAATAACTTTAAAACGAGTTAACTTTTCACGGGCGTAGTTCTATCTTATCGTCACACATTGTACTTCATGACAGTGGTCAATGGCTTATTCTTACAAAAATTTACTAATTTTAAAAAATATGAAAAAAATATATATAATCAAATTTTTATTTCACTTTGTGCTACAATAGAGATTAATAGAGATAAAGTAAATTTATTAGTTTACAATCGCCAAATGCATATATCATGTTTAGATCATTTATTAACTGAAATATCAATTTTTGGTGACGTTAGAAGGCTTAGAAATTGAGAAGAAAACAATTTTATCATTAAACACTGTTTTTTTTAAAACTTTTTTTCAATAACAGTTTTGTTATGCAGTCACTTTTTGTGCCTTACATAGTGTAAACGACAAATAAATAACCCCATTTCAGAAACTACACACCCTCTAGCTAATCCAAATTGATTCTATAAACTCTGTTAACGATTTAATTGTCCAACGCTAATCTAATAAAAAGTTAAGAATGTAAAATAATTTGAGCAAATTATAAATTTCAATATATTTAATTTGAAAACATTCTAGTGTTCAGATCATAAAAAATCTTAAACGTATTACCCAGAATATGTATTTTACAAACTTGTGCACAAAAACTGATCTTTGGTCGCACAGCAGGCTTCAGACTGCAAGGAGAACAATATGGCTTTAGGCTAGAGGATTTAGATTAATTGTTATTTGGAGCTATGTCGCATGTTAAGAGAAGACACCCTTATTAGTGATGAGCGGCAGAGGTCATATTCGAATTCGCAATATTTCGCGAATATTTTGTAGAATATTCGCCGAAAATTCGCAAATTCGAAAATTCGAGATTTTTTTTTACTCAAAAAATCGGAAAGGTAATGATTGTGCAATATGCGAATTTTCGGAATTTGAATTTTCGGATTCAAATTTTTTATTGCAAATTTTTCAACTTACAACTATTAGACAAAGAAGATTATATCACTATATTAGCTAAATTGCTCTATTCGATTTTTTTAGAGTATTCTCTATATTGCTATAACTTCGTTTTTTCGAATATTCGTAATATTCTAAAACAAGAATATATAGCAATATAGCGAATATTCAAAAAAAATGAATATAGAGCAAAATTTGCAAGCACTACTACTCCTAAAGTCAAGTATATTGCAGCCTTCTTATTGGCCTACAAGATAGAAGCAGTGAGGGATCATGTGTACTTATAAAAAAAAAAAAAGAAAAAATTCGAATATTCGAAATTTCAAATATATATAACTATATTCGAAATTTCCGCGAATTTTCGAAGTACCTATATTCGCGATAAAAATTCGAAATTCGAATATTCGTGATCAACACTAACCCTTATGTGACCCTAGAGTTGAAAACAAAACAAACTAACTCAATTAGGCAAACTACACCCCTCAATAAATATACTGAGCAATTAGATCAATCTGCAATTTAACATAATGAGGCAACAATTGTCTTTTAAAAAAAACGTTGTAATTGAATAAAAAAAATCTAATAAAGTAATATACACACTTTTTTTAAATTAAACAAATGGTTACAGGACTAAATGCACCCATATTTAGTTCCACTTTTCGCCTTTAATTCACCTGAATACCACCCCATATGTGAATTTATGCCTCTCCCTGTGCAGCTATAGCGCTGCCATTGGCTGTAGAGTTGTAACAGAAAATATCAGCGCTTGCAGGGGAACAAAACACTGGTGTCCCCCTGCCTCACCTCTGAGGAGACAGGTGCTGTCGTACAGTCTTTTTTTAGCATCGGTCACCTCCACATGACACCTAATTTCCACCCTTCAGCTCCATAGCAGCAATGCTTATGTCTTAGTAATACGTCCAATAGGAGAGATCCGAGGCAGCAGGTGTTTGCCAAAAACTGGAAAAGGCCTTATTTTATATAATTGGCTACCTGCTCTGGACTAGTAGATCAGCTATTGGACAACGGTTCATGAGCCATTTTGTCCAGGGCACCTTTTTTTTGCACAAAAATAGTACGGTGCAGTTCCGAAAGTCAGGAAACGCTGCACCATACAATTATATAGCAGGTGATGAAGAATATAAAAGTAACAATAATAATGGGACAACAAAAACCACAGTAATATAAAACAACAGCCATGCACAAGAACTCTTTAATCTACATAAACTAATGTTATATAACACAACAAATTAAATTCTACACTACTAAACTGTCACTAAATAATGTAATATATAACTACATTAAATATGGTATATTTTAAAAATTACACTTACCAAAAAATAAACACTAAATTCAATAATTGCCTTTTATTGTTAATTGATATATTTATGTTTTGTGTTTCCATAACAGTAATCAAGAATATTGCTAATAAAATAATTAGCATGAAAGAGTGGCATCGCAAAACAATAAAAGAATATCCAAGCCCACATTCGGAAATCACAAGTGATGCTGTAGGAGTTCCATGAGAAATATGCAGAGGACCTCCAAGAATTATCAGGCTTGCAGGAACAACTGCAAAATTTGCCTTAGTTATTTTACTTTTTTTGTATTAAAAAAGTTGTTTTCAGTTATATTGATTTCTTACTTATTTTTCTATAAGGTTATGTTTTTGTCTAATTTTAAGTGAGGACTTATCAGTAAGGAGCCTTTAGTCCACGTTCAAAGTCAGCAGGGTTCGGACAGACAACAGCAGTAGCTACATTTTAACAGTGTAGTATAAGGCCTACACATAAATAAGGTTTTTGAGGACAGCAGCAGCAGGTAGTGTTGTATTATGAGGCATATACATAACAAATCAACTTGATCAGGACAGCAGCATCAGGTAGAGCTAACATTGTATTCTGAGGCCTAGAAGTCAGCTTGAAATGGACAGCAGCAGCAGGTAAAGGTATTGTTGTATTATGAGGCATATACATAACAAATCAACTTGATCAGGACAGCAGCAGCAGGTAGAGCTAACGTTGTATTCTGAGGCCTAGAAGTCAGCTTGAAATGGACAGCTGCAGCAGGTAAAGGTAGTGTTGTATTATGAGGCATATACATAACAAATCAACTTGATCAGGACAGCAGCAGCAGGTAGAGCTAACGTTGTATTCTGAGGACTAGAAGTCAGCTTCATATGGACAGCAGCAGTAGGTAAAGTTAACATTGTAGTTTGATGACTAAATTGACAAATCAACTTTATAATGACAGCTGACGGTGTTGTATAAGGACTTCACATAGCTACAAAGGACAAACAACTAGCTTTACCTAACTCTGCATGATCATGACAGACAGCATCTGCAGCTGGTAGATATTAACGGTCGATTATAAGACCTAAACATATCTCGTCCTAACTCAGCAGGACAGGCAGCAGCAGGTAATGTGTATTGTCAAAAGGCCGAATGATAACTCGCCATAATCAGGACAGACAGCAGCAGAATCTGCAGCAGGTAGATATTAACAGTGGATTATACGGCCTACACATAACTCTCAATAATCAGGACAATAGCAGCAGTCATTGCTAACGGTGGAGTATAATGACTACACAGAACTCTGAAGTATCAGGACAAGATCAGCATGCAGTTGGTAAGTTAAAGTAGTATTCTAATGCCTACACAAAGTTTGGCATAACTAAGCAGTAATATAGAGTGGCATGTTATTATATTGCAGCAGACAAAATTTTGTAACAAATGGGGTTGTGGAAGACCGATTAAATAAGTATAAAAAAAATGATAGAACCCCCAACTACAGCATGTGTATTCATCGCTTACATATACACTGTTGTACCATTAAAATAAACCATTTAGATTTTTCTTTTATTTTTACAGTTCATTAGTATTATTTTTAATTGAAAAGGCCAATATAACATTGAACAATATATAATTTATCTTAAAAAAAAAGGCCCGTAATTTATATTTGAAAATCATTGTTTAACGCACATTAATTAACCTTTTTGTGAACACACTATTACCTTTCTAACGTATTATTGACCAAACCTTTATGTTACGAAATACAAATCTACATTCAAATTGTGTAATAAATAATAAATACAGTTGCAAGAAAAAGTATGTGAACCCTTGAATTTAATAACTGGTTGAACCTCCTTTGGCAGCAATAACTTCAACCAAACGTTTCCTGTAGTTGCAGATCAGACGTGCACAACGGTAGTGATGTCCCGAACTATTCGCCGGCGAACAGTTCACGGCGAACATGGCTTGTTCGCGTTCGCCGCTGCGGGCGAACATATGCGATGTTTGGTCCGCCCCCTATACATCATCATTGAGCAAACTTTGACCCTGTACCTCACAGTCAGCAGACACAATCCAGCCAATCAGCAGCAGACCCTCCCTCCCAGACCCTCCCACCTCCTGGACAGCATCCATTTTAGATTCATTCGGAAGCTGCATTCTTAGTGAGAGGAGGGACAGTGCTGCTGCTGATTTAATAGGGAAAGCGTTAGCTAGGGCAGTGTTCTGTTTCCACAGACTCATCTGCTGTAAGGACAGCGTCCTGACAGCACCCCAAAAAGCCATTTTTAGGGCTGGTACATCAGTCTACATTTTTTATTTTTGTATATATATATATATATATATATACATATATATATATATATATTGCAGTTGCCTGCCCGTGTGTGAGAGGCTGCAGGCCCACAGACTGTACTGTGTGCACACCACTCATATAGGATGTCACAGTACCTTGCAGATAAAAAAAAGTCAATTTATTATTTTTTTTAAAATATAATCGCAGTTGCAAGACAGTGAGAGGCTGCAGGCTCACAGACTATACTGTGTGGACACCATTCATACAGGGTGTCACAATACCTTGCAGATAAAACTAAAGTCAATTTATTTTTTCTCTGTAATAAATATAATCGCAGTTGCAAGCCAGTGAGTGTCTGGCCCACAGACTGTACTGTGGCCACTGGCCAGGCCACCACTCATACCGTTACAGGGTGTCACAATACTTTGCAGATAAAACTAAAGTCAATTTATTTTTTCTCTGTAATAAATATAATCGCAGTTGCAAGCCAGTGAGTGTCTGGCCCACACAGACTGTACTGTGGCCACTGGCCAGGCCACCACTCATACCGTTACAGGGTGTCACAATACCTTGCAGATAAAACTAAAGTCAATTTATTTTTTCTCTGTAATAAATATAATCGCAGTTGCAAGCCAGTGAGTGTCTGGCCCACAGACTGTACTGAGGCCACTGGCCAGGCCACCACTCATACCGTTACAGGGTGTCACAATACCTTGCAGATAAAACTAAAGTCAATTTATTTTTTTTTCTGTGATATAATCGCAGTTGCAAGCCAGTGTGTGTCAGGCCCACACAGACTGTACTGTGCCCACTGCCCACCATTTATATAGGGTGGCACAGTACCTTGCACGCATAGTACCACTTATCTAAAAAAAAATGACAGGCATAGGCAGGTCACCCCACAGGGGCCTTCGTGGTCGTGGTGCTGTGATTTCCACTGGCCCTGGAATAATGCCCAGTGTTTAGAGGTCACGTACCCTGAACCCCAAAAATTCGGAGGACATAGTTGACTGGCTCACACAGGACACCCAATCTTCAACAGCTTCCGCTAAGAACCTTGACGCACCATCCTCCTCCAGCTCAGCTTCGGTCACCTGCTCTCAAGTTACCACTCTCCCGCCCGCTGCCACCACGACCACTACCACCACAGCCACCACAGCCGCTTCACTTGATCCGTCAGAGGAGTTATTTACACATCAATTGGATGAAATTAGTGATGCGCAACCATTATTGCCAGAGGATGTAGATAACAGGGATATGTCTCAGTCAGGCAGGATTACAAACATGGACGTACAGTGTGATGATGATGATGTTGTATCTGCTGCTGCTTCCGTTGCGTTGTCAGATACAAGTGAAGTAGTTGGTGGTGACGATGTGTCCGTGGATGCCACGTGGGTGCCTGCTCGAAGAGAAGAAGAAGAGGGGGAAAGTTCAGAAGGGGAGACAGAGAGAAGGAGGAGACGAGTTGGAAGCAGGGGGAGGTCGTCGCAAGGAGCTAGTGGCACAGTCAGTAGTGTTGGGCGCGAATATTCGCGATGCGAATATTTCGCGCGAATATCGCATATTCGCGATTTCGCAAATATTTAGAATATCGTTCTATATATTCGCGAAATCGAATATTCTTTTTTTTTCTTTTTTTTTTTATTATATTTTTTTCTTTCCCACTTCCCTAAAGTTGTTCTTACCTGTCCTTTGGATTCCTGGCTTCCTGGCTGCTCCAGTCGTTTTCAACTTACTGCTATATTCCATATTAGCTAAATTACAATCTAATCTATATGTGTATTTTACGAAATTTCGCAATAGTCGCAATTGCGATGCGAGTAATATAACACGAAATATTCACATGAAGATTTCAAATTAGCACTGCTATACTCCATATTCTAGCCTAATATGGAATATAGCTGTGCTAAGTTGAAATCTTCATGCGAATATTTCGTGATATATAAGTCGCATCGCAATTTCGACTTTTTCAAATGTTCTTAATATTGCTCTAACTTCGTCTTTTAGAAATTTCATAATATTGCTCTAACTTCGTCTCTTAGAATATTACGAATATTCTAAAAGACGAAGTTAGAGCAATATTACGAAATTTCGTAAAATACACATATAGATTGTAATTTAGCTAATATAGTGCTATAATCCCTTTTTTTTCCTGTAATTTTTTTTTGCCTCTTCTGAACTTAAGTTTTGTAAAATATGTACACTATTAAAAATTATTACTATAGCAGTATATTAGCTTAAATACAATCTATGTGTATTTTACGAAATTTCGTAATATTGCTCTAACTTCGTCTTTTAGAATATTACGAATATTCTAAAAGACGAAGTTAGAGCAATATTAAGAACATTTGCAAAAGTCGAAATTGCGATGCGAGTAATATAACACGAAATAGTCGCATGAAGATTTCAACTTAGGCCTCTTTCACACTTGCGTTGTTGGGATCCGGCATGCACTTCCGTTGCCGGAGGTGCCTGCCGGATCCGTAACAACGCAAGTGTACTGAAAGCATTTGAAGACGGAACCGTCTTCCAAATGCTTTCAGTGTTACTATGGCACCCAGGACGCTATTAAAGTCCTGGTTGCCATAGTAGGAGCGGGGAGCGGGGAAGAGGTATACTTACAGTCCGTGCGGCTCCCCGGGCGCTCCAGAATGACGTCAGAGTGCCCCATGCGCATGGATGACGTGATCCATGTGATCACGTGATCCATGCGCTTGGGGCGCCCTGACGTCACTCTGGAGCGCCCGGGGAGCCGCACGGACGGTAAGTATGCTGCTCCCCTGCTCCCCGCTACACTTACCATGGCTGCCAGGACTTTAGCGTCCCGGCAGCCATGGTAACTATTCAGAAAAAGCTAAACGTCGGGTCCGGCAATGCGCCGAAACGACGTTTAGCTTAAGGCCGGATCCGGATCAATGCCTTTCAATGGGCATTGATCCCGGATCCGGCCTTGCGGCAAGTCTTCAGGATTTTTGGCCGGAGCAAAAAGCGCAGCATGCTGCGGTATTTTCTCCGGCCAAAAAACGTTCCGTACCGGAACTGAAGACATCCTGATGCATCCTGAACGGATTACTCTCCATTCAGAATGCATTAGGATAATCCTGATCAGTATTCTTCCGGCATAGAGTCCCGGCGACGGAACTCTATGCCGGAAGACAAGAACGCAGGTGTGAAAGAGCCCTCCGCACAGCTATATTCCATATTCTAGCCTAATATGGAATATAGCAGTGCTAACTTAGCACAGCTATATTCCATATTAGGCTAGAATATGGAATATAGCAGTGCTAAGTTTAAATCTTCATGCGACTATTTCGTGTTATATTACTCGCATCGCAATTTCGACTTTTGCAAATGTTCTTAATATTGCTCTAACTTCGTCTTTTAGAATATTCGTAATATTCTAAGAGACGAAGTTAGAGCAATATTACGAAAAATTTCGTAAAATACACATATTAGCCTAGCCATAGTCAAGTCATTAGCATAGGAACGTTGCCTTATACTATCAAGATAAATTTTTGCAATATGCGAAAAAATAATTTCGCGATAATTGGAATAATTGCGAATATTCGATTTCGACGAATATAACACGAATATTCATGCGAATATTCGCGAAATATTGCGAAATCGAATATGGCACCTCCCGCTCATCAATAACAGTCAGACAGCATGTATCGGCACCCGGGGTCAGCCAGACAGCACGCCAATCAACGCATGCTGTTGCCACCACCAGAATGCCGTCATTGCAAAGCTCAGCAGTGTGGCATTTTTTTTGTGCCCCTGATGAAGCTCAAGGAGCAAAACCTGGGTCGGGCAAGGAGAAAGACGCTGGGATTTTAATGCGATTTTAAAGTGCATGTTTGTAAGTATGTACTTATAAACCTTTTAAAATAGTTATCGGAGCTTCACTATGGTGGGAGCAACTTGTATCCACCGAAAATTTTGAACTAAAAGAAGTTGGGAATCCCAGCAGACTCACCAGGTGTATGCTGTAATCAAGTCCGTGGTTGAGCCCTGTGTACCAGCGTGTGAGCGTGCATCTTCACTGCGGAGAACCAACCAGTTTGCAGAGGAAATCTGTGATACGCTTGTGACTGGTGGAGGGCCGTGTAAGTACAATCTGTGCATCACAGGGCAGTACAACCATACGGATCTACCCTATTGTTTTTCTTTGTAAGTTGCAGGATATCCATCAGTAGGAGATCTGCAGACCTTGGTACTTTTTTGAAGGGAGGAAGAGAAAATAACCTGTTTTATACCTTATATTTATGATACGCGTTATCCGAATCTTTTATGTACATTTTTTTTGTGTGTCTGCCTCTGATAACAGCAATGCCATTTGCAACCTGTGCCAAAAGGACTGAGTTGTGGGAAGTCCAACACCCACCTCGGTACAACTGCTTTGCGAAGGCACATGATCTCACATCACAAACGTCAATGGGATCAACACATGAGTACAAGCAGCACACAAACTCAAAGCCACCATCCTCCTCCTGGTCCAGCATCTTCAGCCACGTCAACCACTGCTGTCCTCCTTGCCCCCTATCAACCACCCGCCACTCCGCCTCTCACCTTCAGCAGTTCCATCTCATCTGCCCACAGTCAGGTGTCTGTCAAGGAAATGTTTGAGCGTAAGAAGCCAATGTCACAGAGTCACCCCCTTGCCCGGTGTCTGACAGCTGGCTTGACGGAACTCTTAGCCCACCAGCTTTTGGAGAATCGCTTTCTTGAGGTCATGCCACAGCATCTCAATCGGGTTGAGGTCAGGACTCGGACTGGGCCACTCCAGAAGGCATATTTTCTTCTGTTTAAGCCATTCTGCTGTTGATTTACTTCTGTGCTTTGGGTCATTGTCCTGTTGAAACACCCATCTTCTGTGGATCTTCAGCTGGTGGACAGATGGCCTTAAGTTCTCCTGCAAAATGTCTTGATAAACTTGGGAATTAATTTTTCCTTTCGATGATAGCAATCCTTCCAGGCCCTGACGCAGCAAAGCAGCCCCAAACCATGATGTCCCCACCACCATACTTCACAGTTTGTGATGAGGTTTTGATGTTGGTGTGCTGTGCCTCTTTTTCTCCACACATAGTGTTGTGTGTTTCTTCCAAACAACTCAACTTTGGTTTCATCTGTCCACAGAATATTTTGCCAGTACTGCTGTGGAACATCCAGGTGCTCTTGTACAAACTGTAAACGTGCAGCAATCTTTTTTTTGGACAGCAGTGGCTTCCTCTGTGGTATCCTCCCATGAAATCCATTCTTGTTTAGTGTTTTACGTATCGTAGATTCGCTAACAGGGATGTTAGCATATGCCAGAGACCTTTGTAAGTCTTTAGCTGACACTCTAGGATTCTTCTTCGCCTCATTGAGCAGTCTGTGCTGTGCTCTTGCAGTCATCTTTACAGGACGGGCTCTCCTAGGGAGAGTAGCAGCAGTGCTGAACTTTCTCCATTTATAGACAATTTGTCTTACCGTGGACTGATGAACAGCAAGGCTTTTGGAGATACTTTTATAACCCTTTCCAGCTTTATGCAAGTCAACAATTCTTAATTGTAGGTCTTCTGAGAGCTCTTTTGTGAGAGGCATCATTCACATCAGGCAATGCTTCCTGTGAAAAGCAAACCCAGAACTGGTGTGTGTTTTTTATAGGGCAGGGCAGCTGTAACCAACACCTCCAATCTCATCTCATTGATTGGACTCCAGTTGGCTGACACCTCACTCCAATTAGCTCTTGGAGATGTCATTAGTCTAGGGGTTCACATACTTTTTCCACTTGCACTGTGAATGTTTACATGGTGTGTTCAATAAAAACATGGTAACTATTTGTGTGTTATTAGTTTAAGCAGACTGTGATTGTCTATTGTTGTGACTTAGATGAAGATCAGATCACATTTTATGACCAATTTGTGCAGAAATCCATATTATTCCAAAGGGTTCACATACTTTTTCTTGCAACTGTATATATAGATTATCAACCAAATTTTGACATAAAATAAAATGATACTTTAAAAAAGTAGCTTATATCAAAAACATTTGATCCAACTATCCATACTGTGATCAAAATCTCAACCTAAGGCCTCATGCACACGACAGTTGTTGGGTTCCGTGTCCGTTGTTCCGTTTTCCGTGATTTTCTGCGGACCCATTGACTTTCAATGGGTCCGTTGAAAACTCGGGAAATGCACCGTTTCTTCATCCGCGTCCGTGATCCGTGTTTCCAGTCCGTGAAAAAAATATGACCGATCCTATTTTTTTCACGGACAACGGTACGCGGACTCAAGTCAATGGGTCAGTGAAAAAACACGGAGGCACACAAGATTGTCATCCGCGTCCCTGATCCGTGTCCGTTTTTTTCCTATCATTTTCAAGGCAAACTTGACTTAAGATTTTTTTTTCACTTTTCATGTCTGGTGATCCTCCAAAAATCAAGGAAGACACACGGAAACAAAACGGAAACGGATCACGGAGCAATGGAACCCCGTTTTGGGTACCGTGAAAAATACTGTCGTGTGCATGAGGCCTCAATAAGACGATATTGTATAGTAAAATTGGCTTAAGTTATTTATTTTAGTGACAGTTTTAACAAATATGTTAAACATCAAATGTGTCTGAAAAATCGAAGTATTTAAAAAAAATGTAAACAATTGATGAGTGGGCAAAGAACTAACTAACATTAATCAGATATAGTGTCCTGTTTGTTAAAATGGACATGTCGGTGCATAGCTTCCTCAATAAAGACATTAACATGTGATGCAATGAGTAGAATCACTCACAAAATGGTGACAAGGCTTCAAGATTATTATACTGTCAGCAGTTTATTCGGAAAGATTTAAATCTGGATTTATATTACACTAGCATGTGAAAATAATCATTATATAATTGTCAAGAAGTAAGATTACATATAAATGTATATATACATGTGGCAATAAAGCTCCATTACCAACACCGGATTACCACACGGATGAGTATAACGCCAATCACACCCAACCTTGTAGAGAGGTCAACACGGAAGCCAGGCATGCTTTCCAGGACAACCCATGTTAGAACCTAAGTCCGTATTAAAATAATAAATAAAATAAAAAACTTTTATTAGGTTTATCAATCAGTCTTGTACAATGTTAAGTGCACAAAACCTTTTGAAAATGGAAGCCCACATGCGGTCTCCACCTTGCTACAGTAAGAACCACAACATGGACGCCAAAAACCCAATTAAAGCAAAATTAAAACTTATAAGACCGCATGAATGTATTAAACTAAAAAGTTTTTATTAAATATATTTAAAAATCTAATTCTTGACAATATCAGATGAATAGTGCACATTCACAAATATTAAAAATGAACACCATTTTATGAGAAATATAATACTCAATACTTGTCATATTACAAAGGCTAATAAGTGGTCCATGCTGGTTGTCCTTTGCATGATCTGGACACAAAAATTCAACAGTTAGATTTTAATACTTTACTATATTTCAGACACATTACTTGGCAGCAAGTACCATTTAAATGAAAAATCTGTTGTCTAAGGGCCACACATAGCTAAACTAAACTCTGCAGGATCAGGGCAGACAAAAGCAGGTAAATGTTAACACCTTAGTAAAAAGGTCTACACCAAGTTCGCCTAACCCTGCAGGAAAGGCAGCATCATAATTTAATGTTAAAATTGGAGAATGTGTACCCCTGAATGGGAAACCAACAGGCCATGGTAACCCCATAAATAAAATAAGACATGTCAGACAGCAGCATGTTCAAAGTTGGCAGCAGGAATGTGTGCCCCCGAATGGGAAACCAACAAGCCATGGTAACTCCATAAATAAAATAAGATATGTCAGACAGCAGCACGTTCAAAGATGGCAGCAGGAATGTGTACCCCTGAATGGGAAAACCAACAGGCCATGGTAACCCCATAAATAAAATAAGACATGTCAGACAGCAGCATGTTCAAAGTTGGCAGCAGGAATGTGTACCACTGAATGGAAAACCAACAGGCCATGGTAACCCCATAAATAAAATAAGACATGTCAGACAGCAGCACATTCAAAGTACTCAGCAGGAATGTGTACCCCTGAATGGGAACACACCAGGCCAGGGCAACACCATAACTTAAAAAAATACACCTCTAACAGCAGCAGGTATTCAGTGTGCTGAAGGAATGTGATGACAATATGACATGCATAATAATTGAAAGATTTTGCATTATAAAAATATTATTTTGATTATCTTAAGATTTTGCTTACACAACAAAAATTATTGATAAATTAAGTAGACACGCCGCATGCATCGATAGTCAACAATTTTTTCTTTAAAAGCATATTAAGTCAGTATCAGAACACTGCGGCTACACAGCCAGCCTAACCGTGTGATGATTCCTACACGCCAGAGGGCACTAGTAGTGGTGGTGTTTATCAGTGGCTATCTCATCCTCCTTTTGTCTGTGAGGAGTAATGGGTACCGCCGCTCTCCACACCCATACATGATCTTCACCGCACACACGCTGGGCTCCAGGCCCACGACAGGACCTATCCATCCTGTGCTCGTCTGAGCACAGAAGGCACTGATGAGCCAGCTATCCTCGGCCAGGGTCTTGAAGTGTCTCCTGCTCATGCACCGAGATTAGTTCTCTTTCCCAGTGTCAAAGACTCTTCTGCATTCCCCTGGCTGCTGTGGGTGTCCCAGGCGTTTGGGTCCAATGCGCATCCTGGAAGAACTATTGCACGTCATGGTGCAGAATAAGACTTTAAATGCGAGGCTTGTATATACAAACCGGGGGGGGGGGGGGGGGGGGAAGGGCAAGTTCCAACAGCCGGTGGCAGACTTCACAGTTAAGGGGATGAGAGGCAAAGTGGAGCACCTTCTCTGTCATTCAGCAGAGTGCATTTTGGACTCTCTTGCAAAGGCACTATGTTTAATGGAGTAAAATAGAACTACAATGAAACTTTCACCGCATTACGAATGCAGCTGTGCTTAATTTTTTGGGTACTTTTTATGTAAATTATTATTCCTTTCAGTTCAAGAAAAACATACATTAATTTTGTCCTCTACAATGATGATGTCTCAAGGGGGAGAAGATTTCAATTACTTACCGGTAATTGGTTTTTCCTCTAGCCCCCACAGCGGCACGACAGGAAGATACCCCGCCTCCCCAGGGACAGGAAACAACGTGGAGATCTTTAAATACTCCCCTCCTCTGCTCCAGTAAATAACCGAGAAACTCTGGAAAGGATGCAACAATATTAATCTTTATGTGTTATTGAAATTAAACAAGGATACTTTCCAAGAAATGACAAAAACATTATTATTATTTATTTATTTTATTTTAGTTTTTTAAACAAAAGTTTAAATAACTTCTGGGTGGGAAATTCCCCGTGCCGCTGTGGGGGCTAGAGGAAAAACCAATTACCGGTAAGTAATTGAAATCTTTCCAAACGCCGCCCCAGCGGCATGACAGGAGGAATAACAGAGGAATCCTATATCAGGAGGGGACAACCGCAGATAATACCCTGCGAGCAAATGATAACTCCCTGTTCTTTAGCACGTCTAACTGGTAATGTCTAAAGAAAGTGGAAGGTGACGACCAGGTGGCTGCCTGGCAAATCTGTTCTAACGGAACTTCTGCTGATTCAGCCCAAGAGGCTGCTACAGATCGGGTTGAGTGGGCCTTCAGGCCCACCGGAGGAGGAACCGCTTTTAAGTCATAACAAGTCAAGATTGCAGATCTGATCCATCGACTAACAGATGTTTTGCTTGCCGCGTTCCCCTTATTTGGACCTGCAAATTGAATAAACAGTCTGTCCGTTTTTCTGAGATCTTCCGTAGTCTTTAGGTAGGCAAGTACTGCTCTTCTCACATCCAGGTTATGGAACCGTCTTTGCTCTTGACTGCCTGATGGGGATCCAAAGGAAGGGAGGGACACTTCCTGTAGACATTGGAACTTAGAGACCACCTTAGGCAAAAAAGAGGGAGAATGTCTCAGTACTATCCTATGATCCTTGATGGATAGGTAGGGAGGTCTGCACGAGAAGGCCTGGATTTCCCCCACCCTTCTAGCCGTGGTGATAGCTACTAAGAAAACCGTTTTAAAGGTAAGTAATTTTAGTGATATTTCAGATAAGGGCTCAAAAGGACTGTCTGATAAGGCAGCCAACACTAGATTCAAGTCCCAAGGGGGGACAGTGGACCTCACTATTGGTTGTTTTCTTCAAGCCCCTCTCACAAATCTCTTAACAAGGTCTACCTCTGCCAATTTTACATCAAGTAGGGCACTCAAAGCCGATATGTGGACCTTTATAGTGCTGACTCTCAGCCCCTTCTGTAGTCCTGACTGGAGAAACTCTAGGACCTTAGTGATTACAAGGGGACCTCTGGTATCACCACCTGTAAATTTTCTGAAGGACTGACAGATTCTGTCATAAATCTTAGATGTCACCTTTTTGCGGATATAAAGAATTGTGGAAATTACCGCGTCCGAGAGGCCCTTTTCCTTTAATATCTCCCACTCAGTCTCCATGCTGCTAATTGGAGTTGCGTTGTCCTGGGATGCCATACTGGGCCTTGATGAAGGGATGTCTGGTAGTAGCCACACGTCTCCTGCTGACATCCTCACTCGGAGAGGGAACCACGATCTCTTGGGCCAGTAAGGTGCAATCAGGAT